>NC_092127.1:12817160-13122715 GCF_043159975.1 Macaca nemestrina
TCCGGCCACTGCACTCCAGCCTGGGTGACAGAGCGAGACTCCGTCTCAAAAAAAAAAAATAAATAAAAATAAAAAAATAAATAAATAATAAAAAAAAGAATAGAGTTTGAGTCGCCTTTAACCCTGCATTTCCTACTATTAACATTAATTAGCCTCAAAAAAGTAAAACAATCCCCAAACCTACGAATTACTTTATTTTTTCCCGTGGCTGAGGAATTGAGTCAAGGATTATTTTATAAAATAATTTTTATAAAGTAAAACAGTCAGACTTCAAGGATCACAATTTAGTAATTAAAGGACTGAAAGTAGAATGGGCAAGTCCAGAGATCCAAGGTACAACATGAGAACTGTAGGGAATAACATTTTACTGTATTTGGGATTCATGTTAAATTAGTAGATTTTAGCTGCTCTTGCCACAAAACAAAAAAAATGTTGGTAATTATGTGAGATGATGGATATCTTAATTCGTCACTATAATAACCTTTTTATTGTCTATTTGTGTCTTATAATATAAGTATACCTTGGCCAGGCGCTTAGCTTGGAACAGAAATTTATAATGGCAATGACAAATTTATAATGACTATATATATATATATATATCAGTAACTTTACATTTGAGTGCACATTTGTAGACGAAGTCTGCAATTCATTAGGAAATAATTTGAGAGTGCAAAAGCAAACTCTGAAACATTTATTTTTATGAAGTGAAATGACTGTAATTAATATTTCCATTTCTTGCAAGCAGGCCACAGTTTACCATAAATGTGAGATGTTCTCTGGTGAGCATGATTCATATCCTACATCATGGTAAACTTTTTTTCAGACAGTCATTAAGGATGTGAATCAGGGTTATTAGTATTTATGTCATTGTGTCTTCTCGAAATTGGGTTGAGAGATAGTGGGGGCAGGATAAGAATGTTATCAAATGTATTAGTCTGAAGGAAAAGACCAAAGGAACCTAAATATTTTTATCATTCATAATTTTCCTGCTTAGCATTACAATATGTCTCAATTTGCCTTTCTCCTCTGCCTCCTATTTTCTTCTTGTGTCTTTTATCTTTTCCAAGTTGGAACTAGAATTGTATTGGGAGAACCCAAATTTCAAAAAATGAGTGATTGACTTAAGTGAAAGTACATAACAAAATACTGTTTATTTGTGTTTTAGAAAACCTTTTTAAACTAATTGTTTAAAGAGGTTGAAACATATTGTTAACAGTTTTTCATTACATCTTGAATATTGTAGCGACCTTTATTCCCATTATCTTAAATACTTTATCACTTTTTCTTCTATATCAAAATATCTGCCTTCTCCTCTCTTCCCACAAATAGAAAATCAGGAAATAAAAATCAAAAGTTCCCAGTATCATGTGCAGCTTTTCTTTCAAAACAAAGCTTTTAAATATGGTGATAAATTAGTCAAATAATAAATTATTAACTATTAATTTTAAAATAAAAATGTTATATCTGTAACATAAATTTATGTTGCTTGAATACATAGCAGATGATTGATATATAATGCTTCCAATTTATCATGATATTATGCTTGTAATACAAACTTTTTCATTTCATTTTAAAAGATAAACTTTGGGATTTACATTTCTACAGTAAAAACAATTGATACGTTTACATTTTAGTTTTTAAAATATAAGTATGTGTGGCCGGGCGCGGTGGCTCAAGCCTGTAATCCCAGCACTTTGGGAGGCCGAGACGGGCGGATCACGAGGTCAGGAGATCGAGACCATCCTGGCTAACACGGTGAAACCCCGTCTCTACTAAAAATACAAAAAAGTAGCCGGGCGAGGTGGCGGGCGCCTGTAGTCCCAGCTACTCCGGAGGCTGAGGCAGGAGAATGGCGTAAACCCGGGAGGCGGAGCTTGCAGTGAGCTGAGATCTGGCCACTGCACTCCAGCCCGGGCTACAGAGCAAGACTCCGTCTCAAAAAATAAAAAAAAAATAAAAAAATAAAATAAAATATAAGTATGTGTAAGCTTTATACTGATTTAAACTTTTAAAGTGTACATTTTTAAAAAGTATATTATAGTCCTTTTCCAGCCCGGGCAACAGAGCCAGACTCCGTCTCAAAAAAAAAAAAAAAAAAAGTGAAAATAACTTTTCTCCTGCCCTATATATTTTATTATCATTATTATTAGTGATAAGAATACTTATATAAGACCTATCCACTTAGCACATTTTTAATTATACCTACAATATTATTAACTATAGGCGCTATGCTGTGCAGTAGATCTCTAGGACTTAGTCATCTCTGCAACTGAAGTTTTGAACTCTTTGACTAATACCTCTCATTTCTTACCTCCCCTCACCCCCAGCCCTTAACAACCACCATTCTCCTATTTGCCTCTTTGAGTTTGACTCTTTTAAATTCCTCATCTGAGTGGTATCACATAGTATTTGTTCTCCTATGTCTGGCTTATTTCACTTAACATATTGTCCTCCAAGTTCATCTATGTTCTGGCAAATATCAGGATTTCCTTTTATTTTTAAGGCTGAATAATATTCTATTGTGTATATATGCATATTACATTTTCTTTATCCATTCATTCACTGATGGACATTTAGGTTACTTCCACATCTTGGTTATTGTGAATAATGCTGCAATGAACATGGGGTTGCAAACATCTCTTAGGATCTTGAATTTAATATTTTAAATATATACTCAGCAGTAGGATTGCTGAATCAGACAATCAATCACAATTGTCTAGTTTTATTTTAGTTGCCTTTGTTTTTAGTATTATATTCAACAAATCATTGCCAAGAACAATGTCAAGAAGATTTTCCACTCTGTTTTTTTCTACAAATTTTATGGTTTCAGGTTTTACATATAGGTATTTAAACCATTTGAGTTAATTTTTGTGTAAGGTATAAGATAAAGGTCTGATTTCATTTTAACCATATAACTTTAAATGTGTATGTATGTGTGTTTCTGAGATTTCTATTCTGTTCATTGGTTTATAGGTCTGTTTTATGCCAGTATTTTTAATTTTTTGAGGAACTTTCATACTACTTTCCATAGAGGCTGTACCAGTTTACATTTCCACCAACAGTGTACGAGGGCTCCCTTTTCTTCACATTCTCGCCAATATTTATTGTTTGTTTTTTGATAATAGACATGCTAACTGGTGCAAAGTGATATGCCACTGTGGCTTTAATTTGCATTCCCTGATGATGAGTAATATTGAGTACGTTTTCATGTATCTGTTTGCCATTTCAATGTCTTCTTTGGAGTAATGTTTATTCGGGTCCCTTGCCTATTTTTTTTCGTAGGGTTATTATTATAATTTGATATTTAGTTGTAGGAGTTTTCTATATATTTTGGATATTAACCCTTAATCAGTTATATGGTTTGCAAATACTTCTTATGTGCCACAGATTGCCTTTTCATTTTGTTCGTGGTTTCCTTTGCCATGCAGAAGCCTTAAGTTTGATATTGTCACAATTGTCTAGTTTTATTTTAGTTGCCTTTGCTTTTAGTATTATACTTAAGAAACCATTGCCAAGAACAATGTCAAGAAGATTATCCACTGTTTTCTTCTAAAAACATTGTGGTTTCAGGTTTTACATATAGCCTTTTAAACCATTTGAGTTAATTTTTGCGTATGATGTAAGATAAGGTTCTGATTTCATTTTAACCATATAACTTTAAAAGTGTATGTGTGTGTGTTTCTGATATTTCTATTCTGCTCATTGGGTTATATGTCTGTTTTTATGGTAGTACCATTTTGTTTTGATTACTGTAGCTTTGTAATATATTTTACTTTTTATATAATTTTGAAATCAAGAAGTATGATGCCTCCAGTTTTATTTATCTTGTTCAAGATTACCTTCGCTGTTCAGGATCTTTTGTGATTCAGTATGAATTTTAGAATTGTTATTTCAATTTCTGTAAAAAATGCCATTGGGATTTTGAGAGGCACTGCATTCAATCTGTAGATCAGATTGGGTAGTATGGACATTTTACCAATATTAATTCTTCCAAGCTATGAACATGGGAAGTCTTTCTAGCCTTAATTTATTTCATTAGTGTTTTATAGTTTTCAGTATACAAACCTCTACCTCATTGGTTAAGTTCATTCCTAGATATTTTATTTTATTTTGTGCTAATAAAATGAGATTAAAAAAAAAAAAGACAAGGTCTCGTTCTGTTGCTCAGGCTGTAGTGCAGTGGCATGATCATGGCTCACTGCAGCCTTGACATCCCAGATTCAAGTGATACTCTCACTTCAGCCTCCTGAGTAGCGGGGACTACAGGAACACCAGTACATCTGGTTAATTTTTATTTTTTAATAGAGATAAAGTTTCACTATATTGCCCAGACTGGTTTAGAATTTCTGAGCTCAAGGGATTTTCCTGGATCCATCTCTGCCTCCACCTCCTAAAAGTGCTGAGATTATAGTCATGAGCCACTATGCCCAGCCAAGATTATTTCCTTAATTTCGTTTTTGGATAGTTTGTTGTTAGTGTGTGTATGTATGTGTGTGTGTGTGTGTGTGTGTGTGTGTGTATATATATATATGCATATGAATTAAGAAGAAATAGAAAGCATGAAACTAGCAATAAAAGAAAAAAGGAATTAATAATCTAAATTTTCTTTCTTTACATTTCTTTTATTATTTTTTATTTTGTTTTTATTTATTTCTTCTAATAAAAAAATGGGATACATGTGCAGAGAGTGCAGGTTTGTTGCATAGGTATACGTATGGCATGGTGGTTTGCTGACCTATTGACCCATCCTCTAAGTTTCCTCCCCTCATCCCCCAACCCCCAAACAGGCTCTGGTGTGTGTTATTCCCATCTCTGTGTCCATGTGTTCTTAATGTTGAACTCCCAAATATGAGTGAGAAAATGTGGTATTTGGTTTTCTGTTCCTGTGTTAGTTTACTGAGGATGATGGTTTCTTTCTTCATACATGTCCCTGCAAAGGACATGATCTCATTCCTTTTTATGGCTGCATAGTATTCCATGATGTATATGTACCAGATTTCCTTTATCCAGTCTATCATTGATGGCATTTGGGTTGGTTCCAAGTCTTTGTTATTGTAAATAGTGTTGCAATAAATACACATGTGCATGTGTATTTACAGTAGAATGACTTATAATCATTTGGGTAATGGGATTGCTGGGTCAAATGGTATTTGTGGTTCTAGATCCTTGAAGAACTGCTATACTGTCTTCGACAATGGTTGAACTAATTTACATTCACACCAACAATATAAAAGCATTTCTATTTCTCCACGGATTCACCAACATCTATTATTTCCTGACTTTTTACTAATTGCCATTCTGACTGGTGTGAGATGGTATCTCATTGTGGTTTTGATTTGCATTTCTCTGATTATCAGTGACGTTGAGCTTTTTTTCATGTTTGTTAGCCTCATAAATGTCTTCTTTTGAGAAGTGTCTGTTCATATGCTTTGCCCACTTTTTGATGGAGTTGTTTGTTTTTTTTTGAAAATATGTTTGGTTGGGCACGGTGGCTCACGTGTAATCCCAGAACTTTGGGAGGCCGAGGCAGGCAGATCACGAGGTCAAGGGATCGAGACCATCCTAGCTAACACAGTGAAACCCTATCTCTACTAAAAATACAATAAATTAGCTGGGTGTGGTGACAGGCGCCTGTAGTACTAGCCACTCGGGAGGCTGAGGCAGGAGAATGGCATGAACCTGGGAGCTTTGCAGTGAGCTGAGATTGCACCACTGCACTCCAGCCTAGGCAACAGAGTGAGACTCTCTCACAAAAAAAAAAAAAAAAAAAAAAAAAGAGAGAAAGAAAAAAGAAAAAAAAGAAGAAAAGAAAAAAAATGTTTAAGTTCCTTGTAAATTCTGGATATTAGACCTTTGGGTAAATTGCAAATTATTTTCTCCCATTCTGTAGGTTGCCTGTTCACTCTGACGATAGTTTCTTTTGCTATGCAGAAGCCCTTTAGTTTAATTAGATCCCATTTGTCAGTTTTGACTTTTGCTGCAATTGCTTTTGGCATATTTGTCATGATAGTCTTTGCCCATGACTATGTCCTGAATGGTATTGCCTAGGTTTCCTTGAGGGATTTTATGACTTTAAATTTTACATTTAAGTCTTTAATCCATCTTGAGTTAATTTTTGTATAAGATGTAAGGAAGGGGTTCCATTTCTGTTTTCTGCTTATGGCTAGCCATTTTTCCCAGCATCATTTACTGAATGGGAGATTCTTTCCCCATTGCTTGTTTTTGTCAGGTTTGTCAAAGATGAGATGATTGTAGATGTGTTATTTCTGAGGTCTTTGTTCTGCTCCATTGGTCTGTATGTCTGTTTTGGTACTGGTGCTATGCTGTTTTGGTTCCTGTAGCCTTGTGATATAGTTTCAAATCAGGTAACCTGATGCCTCCAGCTTTGTTCTTTTTGCCTTGGATTGTCTTGGCTATACAGGGTCTTCTTTGATTCCACTGAAATTTAAAATAGCTTTTTCTAATTCTGAGAAGAATGTCAATGCTTCAATGCTTGTTGGGAATAGCACTGAATCTAAATTACTTTGAGCAATATGGCCATTTTCATGATATTGGTTCTTCCTATCCATGAGGATGGAATGTTTTTCCATTTGTTCATGGCCTCTCTTATCTCCTTGAGCAGTGTTTTGTTGTTCTCCTTGAAGAGGTCCTTCACATCCCTTGTTGGCTGTATTCCTAGGTATTTTATCCTCTTTATAGTGACTGTGAATGGGAGTTCATTCATGATTTGGCTCTCTGCTTGCCTACTATTGGTGTAAAGGAATGCATGTTATTTTTCTATGCTCATTTTTTATCCTGAGAATTTGCTGAAGTTGCTTATCAGTTCAAGAAGCTTTTGGGCTGAGATAATGGGGTTTTCTAAATCTAAAATCATGTCATCTGCAAACAGAGACAACTTGACTTCCTCTCTTCCTATTTGAATACCCTTTATTTCTTTCTCTTGCCTGATTGCCCTGGCCAGAATTTCCAGTACAATGCTGAATAGGAGTGGTAAGAGAGGGCATCCTTGTCTTGTACTGGTTTTCAAAGGGAATGCTCCCAGCTTTTGCCCATTCAATGTGATATTGGCTGTAGGCTTGCCATAAATAGCTCTTATTATTTTGAGATATATTCCATCAATACCTAGTTTATTGAGAGTTTTTAACATGAAGCGATGTTGAATTTTATCAAAGGCCTTTTCTGCATATATTGAAATAATCATGTGGCTTTTGTCTTTGGTTCTGTTTATGTGATGGATTATGTTTATTGATTTGCATATGTTGGACCAGCTTTGCATCCTAGGGATGAAGCCAACTTGATCATGGTGGCTAAGTTTTTTGATATGCTGCTGGATTCAGTTTGCAGTATTTTATTGAGGATTTTTGCATTGATGTTCATCAGGGATTTGGCCTGACATTTTATTTTTTTGTTGTGTCTCTTCCTGGTTTTTGCTATCAGGATGATGCTAGCTTTATATAATGAGTTAGGGAGGAGTCCCTCCTTTTCAGTTGTTTGGAATAGTTTCAGAAGGAATGGTACCAACTCCTCTTTGTATTTCTGGTAGAATTCAGCTGTGAATCTGTGTGGTCCTGGGCTTTTTTTGGTTGGAAGGCTATTAATTATTGTCTCAATTTCAGAGCTTGTTATTGGCCTATTCAGGGATTCAGCTTCTTCCTCGTTTAGTCTTGGTAGGGTGTATACATCCAGCAACTTATCTATTTCTTCTAGGTTTTCTACTTTATTTACATAGTAGTGTTTACAGTATTCTCTGATGGTAGTTTGCATTTCTGCAGGATCAGTGGTGATAGCCCCTTTATCATTTTTTATTGTGTCTATTTCATTCATCTCTCCCTTCTTCTTTATTAGTCTAACTAGTGGTCTATTTTGTTATCTTTTTCAAAAAACCAGTCCCTGGATTTGTTGATTTTTTGGAGTGTTTTTTTGTGTGTGAGTGCCTCTATCTCCTTCAATTCTTCTCTGATCTTTGTTTTTTCTTGTCTTCTGCTAGCTTTTGGATAAGTTTGCTCTTGCCTCGCTCTCTAGCTCTTTTAATTGTGATGTTTTATTGTGATGTTGATTTCAGATCTTCCCAGCTTGCCGATGTGGGCATTTAGTGGTATAAATTTCCCTCTTAACACTGCTTTAGCTGTGTCCCAGAGATTCTGGTAGGTTATCTCTTTGTTCTCACTGGTTTCAAAGAACTTACTGATTTCTGCCTTACTTTTATTATTTACCCAGGAGTAATTCAGGAGCAGGTTGTTCAATTTCCATGAAATTGTTTGGTTTTGAGTTAGTTTCCTAATCCTGAGTTCTAATTTGATTGCACTGTGGTCTGAGAGACTGTTATTAGTTCAGTTCTTTTCCATTTGCTGAGGAGTGTTTTACTTCCTATTATGTGGTCGATTTTAGAATAAGTGCCATGTGGCACTGAGAAGAATGTATATTCTGTTGATTTGGGGTAGAGAGTTGTGTAGACATCTACTAGGTCTATTTTATCCAGAGCTGAGTTCAAGTCCTGAATATCCTTGTTAATTTTCTCTCTCATTGATCTGTCTAATACTGACAGTTGGGTGTTAAAGTCTCTCACTATTATTGTGTGGGAGTCTAAGTCTCTTTGTAGGTCTCTCTCTTTTGAGACTGAGTATCACTTTATTGCCCAGGCTGGAGTGCAGTGCCCCAGTCTCAGCTCACTCCAACCTCTCCTTCCTGGGTTCAAGCAATTCCTTTGCTCCAGTTTCCCAAGAAGCTGGGATTACAGGTATGTGCCACCACATCTGGCCAATTTTTTGTATTTTTAGTAGAGGCAGGTTTTCACCATGTTTGCTAGGCTGGTCTCAAACTCCTTACTTCCTCGCCCTCCTAAAGTGCTGGGATTACAGATGTGAGCCACTGTGCCCAGCCTCTTTGTAGGTCTCTAAGTACTTGTTTTTTGAATCTGGATGCTCCTGTCTTGGGTGCATATATACTTAGAATAGTTAGCTCTTCTTGTTTAATTGTTCCCTTTACTGTTGTGTAATGCCATTCTTTGTCTTTTTTAATTTTTGTTGGTTTAAAGTCTGTTTTGTCAGACACTAGGATTGCAACCCCTGCTACTTTTTTCTTCCCATTTGCTTGTTAAATTTTCCTCCATCCCTCTATTTTGAGCCTGTGTGTGTCTTTGCATGTAAGATGGGTCTCCTGAATACAGCACACTGATGGGTCTTGACTCCTTATCCAATTTGTCAGTCTGTGTCTTTTAATTGGGGCATTTAGCCCATTTACATTTAAGGTTAGTATTGTTATGTGTGCATTGATCCTGTCATCATGATGCTATTTGGTTATTTTGCACATTAGTTGATGCAGTTTCTTCGTAGTTTTTATATTTTGGTGTGCTTTTCATAATGTTGGTGTGTAGTCATTGGTCTTTATATTTTGGTGTGTTTTTGCAGTGGTTGGTACAGGTTTTTTCTTTCCATATTTAGTGCTTCTTTCAAGAGCTCTTGCAGGGGAGGCCTGGTGGCAATGAAATCCCTCAGCATTTGCTTGTCTGGAAAGGATTTTATTTTTCCTTCATTTATGAAGCTTAGTTTGGCTGGATATGAGATTCTGGGTTGAAAATTTTTTTTCTTTAAGAATGTTGAATATTGGCCCCCACTCTTTTCTGGCTTCTAGAGTTTCTGCTAAGAGGTCTGCTGTTAGTCTGATGGGCTTCCCTTTGTAAGTGACCTGTCCTTTCTCTCTGGCTGCCCTTAGCAATATTTCCTTCATTTCAGGCATGGAGAATCTGATGATTAGGTATCTTGGGGTTGATCTTCTCGTGGAGTATCTTAATGATGTTCTCTGTATTCCCTGAATTTGCCTGTTGGCCTGTCTTGCTAGGTTGGGGAAGTTCTCCTGGATAATATGGTGAAGTGTGTTTTCCAGCTTGTTTCCATTCTCCCCGTCTCCTTCAGGTACTCCAATCAATTGTAGGTTTGGTCTTTTTATGAAGTCCCATATTTCTTGGAGGCTTTGTTCATTCCTTTTCATTCTATTCTCTCTATTCTTGTCTGCATGTCTTATTTCAGAAAGGTGGTCTTCAAACTCTTAATATGCTTTCTTCCACTTGGTCGATTTGGCTGTTGATACTTGTGAATGCTTCATGAAGTCCTTGTGCTATGTTTTTCAACTCCATCAGGTTGTTTATGTTCCTCTCTAAACTGGTTATTCTAGTTAGCAATTCCTCTAACCGTTTATCAAGGTTCTTAGCTTCTTTGCATTGGGTTAGAACATGTTCCTTTAGCTCATTGTAATTTTTTTATTACCTATCTTCTGAAGCCTACTACTGTCAGTTCGTCCATCTGATCCTCCATCCAGTCCTACACCCCTGATGGAGAGACACTGCAATCATTTGGAGAAGAGGCACTCTGGCCTTTTGGGTTTTCAGCATTGTTTCATTGATTCTTTCTCAACTTCCTGAGTTTGTCTAGTTTCAGTTTTTGAGGCTGCTGATCCTTAGATGGGGTTTTTGTGGAGGCCTTTTTATTGTTGTTGATGCTGTCATTGTCACTTTCTGCTTGTTTGTTTTTCTTTCAATATTCAGATCCCTCTTCTGTAGAGCTGCTGCAGTTTGCTGGGGGTTCACTTCGGGCCCTATTCATCTGATTCACTGCCATGCCTGGAGATGTCACTCAAAAAGTCTGGAGAGCAGCAAAGATGGGCGCCTGCTCCTTCTTCCAGGACCTCTGACCTCGAGGGGCACCAACCTGAGGCCAGTAGAATTATTTCTGTATAGGATGTCTGACAAATCCTGTTGGAGAATCTCACCCAGCTGGGTGGCATGGGGAGCAGGACTCGTTTACTGAAGCACTTTGTCCCTTCGTGGAGAGGGTATGTTTTGCTAGGGGGAAACCCACTCATCTTGGCTGCCTGGATTCCGCAGAACTACCAGAAGGAGAGGCTAAGTCTGCTGGTCTGCAGAAACTGTGGCCACCCCTCCCTCTAGGGGCTCAGGCCGTGGGAAATCTGAATTCTGTCCCTGTGCCTCTGGCTGGAGTTATTGGAGATCTTGCAGGGAAGCCCTGCCCACTGAGGAAGGATGGGTCAGGGTTAGACCTGAAGACACACTCTGGCCATAGACTGCCACAGCTGGTCTGTTGGGTTGTGGGGACAAGTCTCGGGATCAATCCAGCCTCCCTGGCTCCAGCAGCCGAAAAGTACAGCCTGGAGCTATAGAAATGGGTGCTACCCTTCCCCTGCCCAGGAGGCTTAGTGTGTTAGGCAGTTGCAAGTCCCAGTGCTGGCTGCTGCCCCTCCCCAAAGGAACTCAAAAAGCTTAGACAGCAGGCAGCGGCAGCCATTGCTGGTCGCCCCTCCCACAGGAGTTCAGTAGGTTTCAGCAGATTCCAGCTAAGAGGCTGTAAGGATCTGTGCATTCTGGGATTGGTATGATAGGCTCCTGTGGTGTGGGTTCAGGAATGGGATCTTCTGATCCACAGGTTGCACAGTTCCACGGGAAAAGCAGTTTCCCTGGCTGGATAGTGCTCTCACTCACCGCCTCCCTTGGCTGGGAGGATGGTTTCCCCTTCCCTGTGTGGCTCTCAGGAGGGCGCTGCACCACACTGCTCTTCCTTCTCTCGGTGGGTAACCCCGGCCTTCTAGTCAATTTTGATGAGACAACCTGTATACTTTGGTTGCTGGTAAAGGATTCACATGCTTATTATGTTTTTTTTTCATGGGAGCCTCCAAATGCCATTGCGTCTAGTCTGCCGTCTTGGCCCCATCCCTGTAATCAAAATTTTCAAACAAAGAAAAGCCCAGGACCAGAAGGCTTTACAGGTGAACTCTACCAAATATTTAAAGAACATTTAAAACAAACTCTTCCAAAAAATAGAAGAAAGAACACTTCTTATGAGCTAAATGTTTGTGTTCTCCGTCAAATTCATATAATGAAATCATAAACCCCAATGTAATGTGTTAATAGGTGGGGCTTTTGGGAAGTAACTGGTTTATGAGGTTAGAGCCTCATCAATAGGATTAATACCCTTATAAAAGGGACTCCCATGAGGTCTCTAGTTCTTTCTACTATGTGAGGATACAACAAGGGGTCAGCAGTCTGCATCCCAAAAGGGGACCTTCACCAGAATCTGACCATGGTGGCATTTCTATCTTGGATTTCCAGCCCCTTGAACTGTGAGAAATAAATTTCTGTTTTTTATAAACCACCCAGTCTATGGTCTTTGTTATAATTGCCTGAACTAAGACAATTCCAAACCCATCTTATGAGGTCAGCATTGCCCTGGTACCAAAGTCAGAAAAAATATACCAATTTAGTCTGTTTAGTGTTGCTATACAGGAATACCCGAGGCTGCGTAATTTATA
This sequence comes from Macaca nemestrina, assembly GCF_043159975.1. Classification (NCBI taxonomy): domain Eukaryota; kingdom Metazoa; phylum Chordata; class Mammalia; order Primates; family Cercopithecidae; genus Macaca; species Macaca nemestrina. The sequence goes on from NC_092127.1 coordinate 12,829,479, forward strand.
AAGAAAAGAAGTTTGGTTGGCCCAGAGTTCTGCAGACTGTACAAGAGACATAGTGCCAGCATCTGCTACTGGTGAGGGCCTCAGGCTGCTTCCACATAAGGCAGAAGGCAAAGGAGGACTGGCATGTACAGAGATCACATGGCAAGAGACAAAGCAAGAAACAGTGGAAAATGCCAGGTTCTTTTCAACTGCCAGCTATGGTGGAAACTAGTAGAGCTAGAAGTCACTCGCTACCACAAGAATGGTACCTAGCCATTCATAAGGGATCTGCCCACATGACCAAACACCTCCCACTAGTTCCTACCTCAACACCAGGTTTGGTGAGACCAAATATCAAATGTTGATAGCAGACACTACAACAAAAAGTAACATACAGGACAATATCCCTGATGAACATAGATGCAAAAATCCTCAACAAAATATTAGAAAATCAAATTAAATAGCACATTAGAAGGACCCAAGTGGGATTTCACTCTGGGATACAAGCCAGTTCAACCTACACAAATCAATAACTGCGGTCCATTACGTTAACAAACTGAAGGATAAAATCATAAGATCATCTAATTAGATGTGAAAAAGCATTTGCCAATTCAACACTATTTTATGGTATATACCCTAAATGAATTCTGTGTAGAATTACTCAACACAATAAAGGCCATGTATGAAAAGTCCACAGCTAACATCATACCCATTGGGGAAAACTGAAAGCTTTTCCTCTAAGATCTGTGAAAAAGCAAGGATTCACACATTTGCCACTTCTGTTCAATATAATACTAAAAGTCCCAGCTAGAGCTATTAAGAGGAAAAAGGAAGAAAAGTTATCTAAATAAGAGAGGAAGAAATAAAATTGTTTGCCAACGACATGATCTTATATGTAAAAAGCCCTAAAGACACTCCCCCCCCCACTGAAAAAAACAATCTATTAGAACTAATTAATGAACTCAATATAAATTGCAGGCTACAAAATCAAAATCAACATATAAATACAACTTTCTTTGCAGTGTCAAAAAAGAGATGTTGGCATTTAGCATCTGTTTTTATTTCATTTCAGGTTGAGTTTGATTCTTTTTGTTTCTCTAATTTATTTCTTCTTTTTTTTACATGACATGTACCTTTAAACATAATTGTAATATTGTCATTAGTAATCAGTCAGTAGACTGAAAAGATACTTATATTTTGACCATTGCATATATTTTTAAATATACTATTATTTCACTTACCTTTTAAAAATCTGCACTTTTATTACGTCTAACATACACATTTCCTCTTTTGATTGCCCTTAAAATTTCCCATGTCTTTCTTTATATTTTAGCCTTTTCAAAACAGGAATTATGCCTGGATCTTCTCAGCTTCTGCAGAAATATCTAGCTCAGACCTTGTATTTAATAATTGTTTCATAATTTTTGAATAAATTGAATCCAAATGGTTCAGTATGTACATAAAACTATATTGTTATTATCATTCCTAATTATTTCTTTCAGAACATATTTAATCATGTGTTTAAAGTTGTTTATGTATTAATTCATTCTATAAATATTTTAATAGTTTTTGAATAAGGAATTGACTCTTCTCAATGAGGTAGCAACAGCTGTCTAGTCCTCTGTGTCTGCATCAGTCTTCCTAAACATGGCTAAGGGCTTCCATTTCTAAATTTTAAGCATATGTCAGTTCCATGGGCTGGGATCTGAGATTGTGCTATTATTTTGTCTTCATGCTCTTGTATGACAAATTTCAGAACGAGGTAGAAAGAAAGTTTTTTACTAATTTAAAAGAATACACATTTTGATTTTCAGAGTAGTTTGTTTCCAAGTTTTAAAAGATCGGAAATGAAAATTAACTGAATTATTTGTTGTAAGGTCATTAGATAAATATATTTACCTTATTAGAATCTTTGGATTCAATGCAATTTGAAACTGGCAATGGCCAAGCAGGAAACTATACCAGAAATGATCTATTGGACACCAATAGTGCTGCACAGTCATCCCCTGTCAAATGAAGAGCTCGAGGAAGTTTTATTGCATGTAAAATTACTCATAAAACTGGCAAGTACCGGAAGTACGGTAGACTTATGTGAGGTCCTAGTGACAGGGAGGAATGCAGGACCAATCATGGCTGGATTTATGTAGTTCTTGACACCGTGTTTGCTACTCGAAGAAATTTATTTTTTAAAGGAGTTTCATTTGCTGATATATCAACTATGATACATCACATTTTTATTTGTTTCTGAAGTTATCAAAATAATATTTCCTTCGGAACATATGTTAAAAATAATGACTAACAGTAACTGCAGCTTACAGTTACTTGTCTAAATATTTAGAGCTATTATTACAAAACTTAGAAAAAACATAATCTATGAAACACAGCCAAATGGCATATGACTAGTTACAGGCACATTTCTTAGTTTTAGAAGGTTATGTATAAATCATCTTGATGGTTTGACACAATCCAGATTTGTCTCACCTAGAATCTGCATTCAGTGAATCGATCTATTGTGTATTGAGTCTGTCTTCATGAATTTGACATATTGGTAGCTATCAGAAAAAAAAAATCTCATATGGGAAAACTATCAATATATTTTATTTAGAAATTCAATTATTTGTTAAGATGTCTTATGACAATACTTTTTGGGACTCTAACCTCTAAACTGGTGTCCTATAGATACAGCCTTATTGAAGATCCATTCTCTGTGAGGTTTGCATTTATGAAATGTTGCACACTCATTTTTTTCTCACTGTACATTAGAAACAAATCAACTAATGGGATACATTTAAAGAAGAAATTTTTAGCATTTCTTTGAACATTTTTGCAATATGTAAAAATATTCTTTAATAGATTATGGAGATTTCTTTCCACTTGACAAGGTTTCAGGCTTTTAGGGACAGATTATAAATGTACTGTCCTCTAACATGTAATACTTATCAACTACGGCCAAATGAGAAATATTAACATTCATGGTTGTCTTAGTCCATTCCTGCTGTTATGACAAAATATCACAGAAAGCATAATTTATAAAAAATATACATTGGTTTCTCACAGTTCTGGAAGCTGAGAAGTCCAAGATCAATGCACCAGCAGATTCAGTGTCTGCCAAGGGCCCCGTCTCTGCTTCTGAGACAGCACCTTGTCCTCACAGGGAGGAAGGGATGAATGCTGCATCCTCACTTGGTGGAAGGGTCAAAGTGATTGAGTTCCATGAGGGTGGAATTCTCAGGGCCTAATCACCTCCCGACAGCCCCCACCTCTTAGTGCTATCACCTTGGGGATTAAGTTCCAGTATATGTCAAATGATAGCAATGGTTCAAAAGTTAAAGCTCAGTACAACCGTAGTTTTCTTTATTTTTTCATATGTAACAAAAGGTGTATGAATGGTACACTGGAATAAAAGACATACTACTTAAAATTCATCATTCTATCCTTATTTTTGCTCAAGTAACATTAGTACAAGCAAAAAGAAAAAAAAACAAAAAGAAAACTGAAAAACTAAAACCAGAAAAAGTTAGTAATGCATATTAATTAATAATATTAATGCATATTAAAACTAATAACCAACGAAAGCCAGAAGTTTTGTAATCAGCAAAAACTATAGTTCTAAAAACAAATAGAGCAGTACATCAGTACATTTGTCTTTCAAAACTTCGTTACCCTCAATTTTTTCACCTAAGGCAAAGAATCATCAAATACAATGTTTCAGTAACTCGAAATTGTGAAAAAGATGTATATATATTTCTCTATGTGTGTGTGAGCATATATATATATATATATATGGCTAGGCAAAGAGCAGTGGTTCAGAAAGCCCCCAGTAAACTCAGTTTAACACTTTTCTGTTTGGCTATTTGGCCAGTGTTCTTCCTAGCTGAAACAGAGTTTATTACAATTTAGTCTTGTGATGTTATAACAAAATATTAACGGGTGAAACAGAATAGCTAGCTTTTAAAATGTCCTTACTTTTCTTGTCTCTGTCCTTTTAACAATGATAATTTATAACTTGTATAAGGTGAAATTTCCTAGTTTATGAAAAACAAGGTGTCATAGAAAAGTATGTGTATGAGAAATCTGTGCACCTAACCACATTCATTCAGCAAATCTTGACTGTACACCTACAATGTGCACTCTTCAGCACTGGGTGCTGCAGTAGAGAAGGCAGAGGGAGCTGCTGATCTCAGAACTTTTGGCTATAGGTGAATGTTACCATATTTTCCCATGCCCTGTGTATTCCAATCACAAACACAGACTCTGTTTCTCAGAGGCTACAGACAGACATTGGTTTCTTCCACATTGTTGAATCTAATTGTTATTCTTCGGTTGATTACACGTAAGACGATGAGCAATGGATATGTTGCATCGGAAGACAAAAATAAATTAACATGAAAGCTAAACATAGTAAAAACAATTTTTATTGAAGCCTTTCCAACAACTTGGTCTTATGGGCAAAACACAAACCACACATCTTTGGACTAGTTGTATCACCTTCTGAGTTGTGACCCTCGGAGACAGTGTTTGTTACTAGTCCACTGTACACACACATTTTGCATGGTTACCACACCTTACTACCTCCAAGAGCAAATGTGGATCACAGAAGACCAATGGAAGAGCTTCTGAGATTTCACACTCTGTTCACATAAAGTGGCCAACATAGGCTTGCTCAACTATTTCTGTATGAGAAAATTGGCAAATATTTGACTAATTGGATAAAGGAGTGAAGGAAATTTGGATCATTTCAAGTTCTATGTATTATAATCTGAATTTTCTAGAATGATTGTTTACATTTGATTAAATGAACAAAATGGTTTCAACATATCCTTTCTTCTCGGTGTTAACATAAATCTTACCTTGAAAGTATTTATAATATTTATTTAAATGCTGAAAAAAGCTCTTTGTGTAACATGAGGAATAAGCCTAAGACAGTATAGTATTCTTCATTTTTCTATTAGCTTTTAATTTTATGTAAAAATATTTACCAATCTTTGGCACCAAAACTTTATACAGATGAAAAATGTACCATGACATACTATTAGAAATGAAAACATTTAAGCCATCACATCTCAACAGACATTTTCAGAGTGAAAATCTACTGCTAGAGCAAGCACAACAGCATTACCAAATAAAGTCCTGTGTGGCCAGTAAGTTTAATACGTAAAGCTCCCCAAATGCATGCTTTTGAGGGGAATAAAAAACACATAACTACCATCAGAGTAAACAGGCAACCTACAGAATGGGAGAAAATTTTTGCAATCTACTCATCTGACAAAGGGCTAATATCCAGAACCTACAAAGAACTCAAACAAATTTACAAGAAAAAAACAAACAACCCCATCAAAAAGTGGGCAAAGGATATGAACAGACACTTCTCAAAAGAAGACATTCATACAGCCAACAGACACATGAAAAAATGCTCATCATCACTGGCCATCAGAGAAATACAAATCAAAACCACAGTGAGATACCATCTCACGCCAGTTAGAATGGCAATCATTAAAAAGTCAGGAAACAACAGGTGCTGGAGAGGATGTGGAGAAATAGGAACACTTTTACACTGTTGGTGGGACTGTAAACTAGTTCAACCATTATGGAAAACAGTATGGCGATTCCTCAAGGATCTAAAACTAGAAATACCATTTGACCCAGCCATCCCATTACTGGTTATATACCCAAAGGATTATAAATCATGCTGCTATAAAGACACATGCACACGTATGTTTATTGCAGCACTATTCACAATAGCAAAGACTTGGAATCAACCCAAATGTCCATCAGTGACAGACCGGATCAAGAAAATGTGGCACCTATACACCATGGAATACTATGCAGCCATAAAAAAGGATGAGTTTGTGTCCTTTGTAGGGACATGGATGCAGCTGGAAACCATCATTCTCAGCAAACTATCACAAGAACAGAAAACCAAACACTGCATGTTCTCACTCATAGGTGGAAATTGAACAATGAGATCACTTGGACATAGGAAGGGGAACATCACACATCAGGGCCTATTGTGGGGTGGGGGGAGGGGGGAGGGATAGCATTAGGAGATATACCTAATGTAAATGACGAGTTAATGGGTGCAGCACACCAACATGGGACATGTATACATATGTAACAAACCTGCACGTTGTGTGTATGTACCCTAGAACTTAAAGTATAATTAAATGAAAGAAGAAAAACACACACACACGGTACAGACAGGTCATTTCCGTATATTTTAGCTATAACTGATAGTGCATATGAGTCAATGATTACAGCTATGTATTAGTTTATATGTCTCCTGTCTTTTTGCCATATATTTAATTATTGCTTCAAATGAAGCAACTCAGATGCCTTTCTCTATTTTGCAAAGAAAGGGCCTAAAGCTAGATCATAGAACTGTAATCCAGAGAGAACTGTAGTGCATCAAGCCTAGGTAAATAGGCATTGTTTAGAAACTGAACTCCAGCATTACACACAAAAATCATAAATAACTTAGGAATCATAAATAATCATAAATAATCTTAGGAATCAAATAAGCTTACAAATAATCAGAAATCATAAATAATTTATTTTAGGAATATACTGTATATATGAGACTCCAAAATCAGTACTGCAAATCTGTTCAGTTGTAATCTTCCACTTTCTAAGCTATACAGTGACTTCAGGAAAATGCAGGCCACAATCTTCGCTTTCATTTTCCTTTCAGATATGAGTAAGTGTGACAAATACGTTTATGTTTCATTTCATTTTAATGATGTGATCTTCAAAACCACAGATCCACCCAAAGGGGAAATGACTATACTACTAATTGTAGCTGTTTTCATAGACAGTTCTGGAAATAGGAGCCACTGATGGGCAAGTCAGAGTCCATATTTAAGCCACAGGCATGCTTTGTTTAACCATCACAATATTTTAGAAATTGAGAAATTTCATGAAACAGTCCTGATTCTTGACTTCTCTTGAAAATCAGAAAAAACATATCAACACGATCCACATTCCCATACGGCGACAAGCTGCTGGATGCAATGCATATCTGCCACAACCTTCACCATTTCTTTTGCCTTAAATCCAGCACCCTTTACTGATCCAAATTACCTGTAGATGTCTGAATCTGAGACTCCTGTAGTAGATAACATTTTCTGGCTTGACCCATTTTTCCATAACTCTGTCCCTAACACCATTAGAACTTGGTAAGTAAATGTTTCACGACACATTTAATTGATATTTGCCATTTTCTTACTGATTAACTTCATATTGACTGCCTAGAATCATGCAGCATGTGATATTGAAGAGAAGTCTGAAATCTATAAGACTAAAATCTCCTTTTACCAAAGACAAACACTGAAACAGGGCTAGAAGTTGAGTCAGGATGTTGCTGGAGCCTAAAATATTCACACCAGCACTGTCTGCATGCCTGTGGTTCAGTCCACTGCACGACATGACCTATGTAAACTGCTCCTTGAACAAAATTAGGATATGGAATTTCTTTGGAATCTTAAATTGTGGAAACCAACCCCCTTCTGAGCCCATTCAATGTCAAGAATTTTAATTACAAGATAATAATAATACATTATAATCATCAAAGTTCCTTAGTAGTCTGTTTCAATGAAGACAGAAATTTTATTTTTAGGCTTTTATTTTTATTTTTTTGAGAGGGAGACTTCCTCTGTCACCTAGGCTGGAGTGCAGTGGTGATCCCAGGTTCAAGCAATTCTCCTGTGTCAGCCACCCGAGTAGCTGGGACAACAGTCACACACCACCAGTCACTGCTAACTTTTTGTATTTTTAGTAGAGACGGGGTTTCACCATGCTGCCCAGGCTGATCTCAAACTGATGACCTCAGGTGATCTGCCCGCCTTGGCCTCCCAAAGTGCTAGGATTACAGGCTTGAGCCACAGTGCTCGGCTCGGCCTCGGGTTTTGCTTTTTTGTTTTGTTTTGTTAACAAAAGTGTGTATAGTGCAAAAAGTCATTTATCTGAAGGTAGCAAGCCTCTGTATACTTTTTTCTATATATATAGAGAGAGAGAGAGAAAGAGAGAGAGAGACATGTATATATATACAAGATGTGAAAATAAATTGCCTGATTTTCTTACCCTTATCTTCCCTAATGTTCTCACTTTCTATATTTTTAAAAGTTTAAAATGATAACGTGGAGAAGTGCTGAAAGATAATTGTTTAAATGGCAAAACCAAAGAACTGTAATGGGATCGAATCCACTACCATTAGCTCACAGTGTCTTTTATTATATGGCATGACTGTTAAATGCATGAAAACCTTGATTTTTGATCTGTGCTTTTTAATTTATCACTTTAGTTTTCTTAGTTGAGTATAAATGAGTTTTATTTCCTTTTTAATTTCTTTTTTGACACATTATCTACAATTTAAGCATGTTGCTACCAGATGGAAATCATTTTTATAGTATTTGGTTGCAATTCTTTCTTTTCTTTTTTTGGAGATGTTTTCTCTTCTGTCGCCCAGGCAGGAGTGCAGTGGCGCCATCTTGGCTCACTGCAAGCTCCGCCTCCGGGGTTCACGCCATTCTCCTGCCTCAGCCTCCTGAGTAGCTGGTACTACAGGCACCTGCCACCACGCCCAGCTAATTTTTTGTATTTTTTTTTGTTTTTCCTTTTTTTTTTTTTTTTTTTTAGTAGAGACGGGGTTTCACCATGTTAGCCAGGGTGGTCTCGATATCCTGACCTCGTGATCCACCCGCCTCGGCCTTCCAAACTGCTGGAATTACAAGTGTGAGCCCCGGCACCTGGCCATTCGTTGCAATTCTTACAGAAAAATTCAAATACTTAAAAGAACTATTGGAAATGTAAATGTAGAAATCCAAATCCATGCACAATTATATATAAAATATGATGCCTCTCCCAAAATACACACACATAAACACATACACACACATTCACCTCCAAGCCCCATTTCTCAAAGTTAATCCCTGTTAACAATCGGTATATTTTTCTATATTCTCTCTACAGATTTTAAAGATTTTTTTTCACTCTGTGATACATCTTAGCCATCTTTGAATATGTAGATATAGTTCGTTTTCTCATGGCTATGTAGCATTTAATTGTATGATAAACCTTACTTTATAAAACTGCTTCTGATAAAAGATGAGTTCTTTTTATTTTTTTATGGCGGGGGTAGCTATTACAAAACATGAAGTGAATATGCTTGTATATACTATCTTTCACACCTGCATGAGAAAAAATTAGGATAACGTTTTAGAAGTACAATGGCTAGGTCAAACCTTCACCACATAGGTAGAACGGTTTCTAAATGACCCTGAAAATACTGTATTACTTTACACTGTCATGATCTCAACATCAATAATGGAGGATATTAATCTCTCCATACTTTTGTGGACATTGAGTATTATCACTTGCATAAAACTTTGGGACTTTGATCAATCAGTTTTGACATTTGTATTTTTTGCTTGAGAGAAAGATTTTAGTTTGTTTTTCTTTCTCACAATAAAATAGAACTAAAGCAACCAAATTTGAGCTTCATTACTTAATATTACATCTTAAAAATAATAGATAAGTATTAATAAAAAACTACCACTATCTAATTCAACCACTCTGACTCTTAAAGAAATAAAATATATATATTTAGTTGATGGCAGAATGACTGCAAATGATATTAAAACACAATCATTTGACTAGGCATTATCAAAAGGATGTAACTTATTGATGAAATAACTGAAAAAACCCTACTTTCAGCAGCCAATTTTTGCAAGTAGTTTTGGTGTTATTATTAGATTTTGTATGTATATAATTAAATAAAGTAGGTGAGTAATTATGTGATATGTTAAGGATATTATTTCAGATATTATTGAGAACTAGAATTCTAAGTTTGGGAAAAAGAAGAAACAAATGCAAAATAGAAGGTTTTAAACAAAACTCCCATAGTCATGGTCTTTAATTCAAAGTATCAATATAAACTACTGATGTATATTATCTTAACATCATATTTCCTAGCTCCATCTATTGCAAAAGTCTAGAAACAGTGACCCACCTCATAACAATAAGGCCCAATATCACCCAGAGTTGATCTCAAGATTAAGATTTATTTATACTAAAAGGAACTAGGGATCCTTGAAAAAAAAAATGGCTGATTCCAGGTCTTAGTGAAGAAATGGTCAAGAAAATCCTAGAACATCTTTCAGGGCGGTTATCAAGAAAATGACGAAAGTCTAAAAATTATGCCAAAAGGGTTCAGCAGTCATCCTGAAGCAGCTCCCATAGCCTGTTATGGGAAATTTGAGTATAAATGATTCAATACATTGTTTATATTCAAATATCTATAGTGATACTAACAAAACTAAGCCAACTGGTCACCTCTGGGTAACAGAGAACGGACTCACTCTTCCGAATAGCTGGTGCATAGAGGTAAAGACTCAAACATTTACCCAATCTATCCTGTGCACTGTGCCACTGAATAGCCAAATCAGTAAATAAGTGAGTTTCTTCTTTTATAAATATTTCAGTTAATAAATGAAGAAGAAATAATATAATAAAAATAGTCCCACCATACAGCATTACTATATTTATTGGAAGATCATCACATTAAGTGTAGCTGCTGCTAACCTTGCAAAATTAGGAACATGCACATATCAAGGACCTCTTATTGAGATGACACATTATCACCTATAAACAAATCTTACCAAAAGGTGAAAAAGCAAATCTAAGTGTAATCACATCTTTAGATAAGAGGACAGGGAAACATGTTAAAATATACCACAGGGATACAATCAGTAATGTTCAGACTGGGGGAAAAAAACTTCCCAGCTTAATTGTATGAGGTTTAAAAACGGAGAGAGAGAGAGAGGGAGAGAGAAGATGAACCCATAGATTAGAAGAGATTTAAGAGAAAAGGAACCATCACAAAACATTGACACTGTTTCAATCATATTCAAATATATATAATTAGGATATTGATGAGATCATTGAAAATGTGAATATTGACTTGAAATTTAGTAATTATTATAAATTTTAGGTAAATTAACTTCACTGTGATTGTGTGAGTAAAGAGTTCTTACCTTTTTGGGTAATGTAAACATTTTATGGATGGAATTAAACAATCTGGGATTTTCTTCAAATAATGTGGTTATGGAGAAGTGGTTGGTGGAACAGATAAAACAGAATTGACTGTGAGTTGATAATTGTTGAACTGGATCAAAAGTACATGTGGGTTTATTATGCAATTCTGTCTATTTTTGTATATGTTCAGCATTTTTCATAATTACAGTTAAAAAATAAATATAAATGTTTTGGGACCTTCAGAGTTATTACTAATAAAGTAAGCATGCTTATTTATTGCAAAACAAGAATAAGTAAATTATATATCATCATCTACATAGAAAATTTAGATGTTAGATATTTTAAGATATATTGATATGAATAAAAATGTTGAAAATTTAAGTAATTACTTATTTTGAATTCATGATTATAACTATCATTCTTAGTATCACCTAATACACATGAAATAACTAGAATGTTTTTATGCATTCAAATTTTTATAGTAAATTTTTATTGTTCCTCTTGTTCTTTCTGACTTTTTATTCTAAGATGTTTTAAGACATTTAAGCCATTCCTGATTATTTGCAGCCTTCAACTGTGGTCGGTACACCTTAGCATGCAATGAGACTTTGTAGCAACCCTGTAGACACGTTGGTACTACTCCTATTTCCTTCATCTCTCCTTGTCTTCTCTCTTAACAAAAATTTTTATCCATAAGCAAATAGTTTTTCAAGGCAGAACAAGCTATAACATGACCTCTAAAATATCCTACAATAATTCATAATTTCCACAGCTATTAATGGTACACGTGATGGTTACTCACTCTAGCCTGCAGTGCAGATAACGTGGTTTCAACACAATGCACAATCCCCAGCACACTTGTACCAATTGGACCCTTCCCTCTCCCAGTTAAAACACACTCTGGAATGCTTTTGAAAACATCTGCTGTCATTAAAGATCTGAAATGAATTCCCAAAATGCTATACAGTATTATTAGTAACAAATTACTTGCTTGGCCCCTCACAACTGATGGCAATACACTGCTGTGTCAATAATATGATTGAAAACCTATGTCTCAAAAGGTAATTTGGTTTAGAGATGGTTTTAAAAATAAAAATAAGTTCCTTAAGCCGAATTTTTAAAAATTTAATTTTAATATTTTAATTAAAAAAATTTATTTGTAAATTCAGGGGTACATGTGCAGACTTGTTACGCAGGTAAATTGTGTGTCATTGTATAGGTAAATTGCATGTCACAGGGGAATGGTGTACAGATTATTTAATTTGTAAGCTCTGCTTCCCCTGTCAAAGGCTATATTTCTGAAGAGTAATGTAAAAAACTAAAGGGAATGATCTTCTGACAATATTTAGAAAAGGGTGAGAATTTGTAAATTGCTCTGTTCCAAAATCATTTCAAAGAGCCTCATGTGAATTCTTTGAGAAAAATTCTTTGAGAGTGGGAAACAGGGAATGAAATACATTGTATTCATTCAAGGAGAGAGGAATAAAAGGAAATTTTAAAAGAGGCAAAGAAATATGGTGATAAAATTAAGGCCATTGTGTCAACAAAAATCCAAAATGTGCTTGAATGTTTACTGATCAAAATAAGATAATGTCTCTTTAGTTAAAAAAAATTAGAGAGTCTTTAATAAAATTTACTCCTAAAAATAGTTAGAGATTGTTTTAGTCACTTTGCATTGCTTCCTGCTACTGAATCTAAGCGCCACTGAGTTTTTCAAATCAGTTTGCCTTTAAGGTGTTTCCATGAACACTGATGCACACAGGCACGGGTACCTAATAAAGCCCCAGGAAAGCAGGGCTTTGTCATTGTGAACTGCTGACTAATCTGACATTTGAAGAGTTTGATTTCATTAGTGCTTCATTAATAACTCGGGAGCAGTAGTGAGTGTGTGAAGGAGGCAGAATCAACTGGCAACTGTTTCTGGGAAGATGCTAGATAGTGCTGCTTCCCCATGTCTAATTTTAGATAATTTAATTTTGTATTATAAGGCTGCTTTACTAGGTAAAAATATATAATGAATTTTACAAAATATATACAAATTATGTCAGAGTATTTTTGGCGCATCTATGTGTCTGCTGTACAAGAGCATGTTAAACTAAATATGTCGGCTGGGCACGGTGACTCATGCCTGTAATCTCAGCACTTTGGGAGGCCAAGGCAGCTGGATCATGAGATCAGGAGTTCAAGACCAGCCTGGCCAACGTAGTGAAACCCCACCTCTACTAAAAATGCAAAGATTAGCCAGGCATGGTGGCGCTTGCCTATAATCCCACCTACTCAGGAGGCTGAGGCAGAGAATTGCTTGAATGTGGGAGGCAGAAGTTGCAGTGAGCCGAGATCGTGCCATTGCATTCCAGCCTGGGTGACAGAGCGAGACTCCATCTCAAAAAAGAAAAAAGAATTTAAAAAACCAACTAAATATGTCAAATATGGTAACTCAAGTTTTCATTGATAGCACACAGAATCAATTTAAGTACCGATTATCAAACCTCATCACTCCCCAAATTATAAAATAACTTGTTGGGTTAATTGAAGATGGTCTAAGTCATAGTTGATAAATAGAAAACAAATCACATTGCATAAAGGAGAAAACAATTTAACAAAAATTAGATATATTAAAATTATGTACCAACAATTTGTTTAATAAAGTGTCCTAAACCTTTAGATACTGGTTCTAATCTTAATTTTCCGGTTTAAAATTAATTTGGAAAGTGACTTTTTTGACTAAGTGTGGATGTGGTCTTAAAGCTTGAAACTTGCTCCCTGACTACAGGAAGTTGTCAATCTAATTTAAACTGGAAGATGTGCTTTTACAGCTGGGTCCATGTTGGGATCTTTAAGTTTGAACCTTCGGGAGAAAAACAATACATAAAACAGTAAGCACCTTTGTGAAGCTGCTTTGCAGCACAGACAGAAGTTGAAATGTTGCTTTCTTAAAACACTTCTAGAATTCACTGTAGCTTTTCCCTTCACTCCAATAAACCTTGTTCATTTTATGAGTGATTAAATCAATAAACTTCACAAGAAGGAAATAAAAGTTCTCAGATTACCTACCTCATGCTGCGTGAATTTTTAAAATTTACTTTGCAAGTTGCCTTCTAAAATAAACTATCATTATAAAAATGTTCAATGACAGTGGAATGTTTGCAATTTTAAGATAGCCATATTAATACATCTTTTCAACAGAAAACACTAAAAGATTGTTTCACAACTTTTGTTTTTCTGGATTAGCTATCTAAAGAATATATTGATCATTGAATTTCAATATAAGAAGTGTATAGATTTAATTAGGACTTTAAAACTTTAGCCTTATAAACTTCTGTTTGATATTTTTGTTTTTTTAAATAGATTTCTATTGCTAAATGTGGAATTTTTAAAAAGTCTTCAAGAGTCTTTGAACCATTTCTGTATGATGCATATATTTCCTTCCCTATGAATGTCATTCACAGAAAGCTAAAAAGTGGTAAAACATGCTACTATTGGTCTCCGTGGGTTAGCAGTGCAGTCTTCAGAGCCAACACACAGATAACATCTGAAGGTTTGTTTGGAGAAGAGCTGAACTCAGGTCACTTTCCAAAACAACAAACTGCTGCTCTCTATGACCCTGAAAGGTTAGAGTTTAGGAATTTCCTAGAGAGAATGTATTTTGTCTAGCATATCTTTTAAAAGTATCAAGCAACTCAGTAAGCAATGGTAGGGTTTCTTAATAAAAGATGTAATGAGGGTCTGAATTTAACAAAATTCATTGAGGATTAGAGGTAAAGGAAAAAAAGACAGCAAATAAGAATCATAAATAAAAGAAAAATGCTTAGTTTTAGATGAAACAAATGTCAAGCCAGTTATATGGTTCTGTTTGTTGAACTGCTTCTTATTCATTTGCAATAACTAGTTTTTTAATTGGAATAGAATGGCTTTGGGTAAATATGGGCATAAGTGATACTCCTGCCATTAGATAACCTTTTTTTTTTTTCGTTTCTGAATCCAGTGTAACTCACCTGCTAATATTTGTGCATATCATGCAACAGATAAGTAAGGTAAAGCTCAAGTTCAAAAAATCCATTACAATACCATAGCAATATTATAGAAAAATTCCACACTAGGTACTTTTTTTTTTTTTTTTACTAATTTCTGTATGTTGAAACTGACCTTTTAATTTTATACTTTGATCAATAACTAAAATCTGCACATGTGTTATATTAAAAATAGTTTGATTACTAATCTTTATCTCAAATATAAGTACTTTGAAGAAACAATGGCTTCAAAATACATATCTAAATTAGTTCCATGTACTTGGTGAATATACATTAGCAAATATCCTGAACTGTTTACTGTTCTATTCTCACCACGTTCCAAAATTTGCAGGTTACAGGCCAAACTCATCATTCAACTGAACCATTTGCTTAAGTAGAGCTTTGTCCCAATTCATCCTCATATTGAAGTTACCTTAGAATCTATACTGTGAAATTTATGGTGATGCATACTACCAATTTTGGGGGTGGGTTATGTATATTTTTGGCAAGGAATACCATTATGTGCAGTTAAGCACTGAGTGGTATGATGAAGTTAAAATGCTTGGTGACATAGATGCTTTAAATGGGTGATGTTCATCATAGTAACAAAGGTCAAGGAATGTCAAGTGGATTAAGTAGAATCATCTCCACTATGGTTTTTGAAAGAAGTTAGTTATATTTTCTTTTTCTTAATGCTACATATACAAAAATGTATTTTTCTGTATAATAGCTGATTTGTTTTAATTTGTAAAAGCACTAGTCGAACACTTAAAATATAAATTATAACGACATATTCTTTAAAAACAAAATTAAAACCCCAGTCCTAAATACAAGTGTGTTTGACAATTTATACAAGTCATGTTGTCAAATAACTTGTGCTTAGCTTGGTTTTATAGTACCTTATTTATGGACTGCCACACAAGGGAAAAGTTCTGGAAAAGTTCCTTTTTCCAGACTTAGTGACAAAGAAATAGGCCAGCACAAAGGGAGACATTTCCAGGGCCTACCTGGGGCAAATCCTGTCAGGCTCTATTATTTGGACCAAAAGCTTTTTGTTCATGTATGCTGAAAAAGAATTATAGGTATAAAGTGAATGAATATTTTCTGACAAGCATTTCATTTATGTTAGGTGTTATATAAAATATATCTGAGAGCAAATATCAATATTTAATATCATTGGGCTCTGATCAAGAACTGAGAGCACTTAGATTAAGTAAAAATAGAAGTACATTAAACAAACAGAAGTGCTTGTGACTAAATGACCACGTTGTTTCTATTAATGTTTTTAAGATCTGGGAGATCTTTTAAAATCAGAAACAGCACGGCATTCAGGAACTTGCCAGAAACTTAAAATATATCTCCATCATATTTTGAAGTAAGTTATGAAAATATGTTACTATATTATCAGTGGATAAAATATTGGTAGATATTATCTATTATTCTTGACAGATATTATCTAAATCTTTATAGTAAGAGGAGATGATTAAAACTCAGATTTGACTAAATTTATAATCACATGTCAATATAGCCACAAATCTTAATGACTAATTAGAGGTGATAAGAAAATAGTTCTAAACTGGAATTTTGAAACAATCATGTTTAGAAATTTCTAAATTCTAGGTTTTTGTCTGTTATTGTCACTTAATCTGTGGATATAAGTTTATTCCCTATAATTTTGCATTGATGGCCCATTAGAACTTCACTGACATTGACAAAAAGCTAGTACCAAAAATTCTTCTGTCATGTGGCCTTGTCACTCTGATGTTACAATACCAGTGGTTTCCAGTGTCGTCAGCCTCACCTCTTAACAGCTATGTAAACTAGCTGAGCCTTGGGATCTTCACATGTAAGACAGATAACAATTTCTACTTCGAGGATTAGGAACATATTAAATGAAAACCTGTATGTAAGACATAGGACCTAGACAGTGGAAACTGTGGATACTTGGTAGCTTTTATAATTATTATGATAATTTCATTATTATTATTATGATGACCACTAGTCATAGCCATGAATTCAAGAAAGTCCAAGTCGTGACTTTGAGATAACTAAATAATCGTACTGAATTATGTGTTTAATCACACAGGCATTAATATTCACCTATAATATGACATTTAAGAGGAAGAAAATAATAGCTATCAAATATCCCTTGATGTATAACTCTTTCAATTTAATTTACAAGTTTTCTTACATACTTACCATGTAGTATGACCAATACTTCTGGGACATATAGATTCTCCTTATTTCTGAGATATGTAAGATATACTTCATTTTTTCTGTCAACTCTTTATTTTACTTTTGTCAGCTATTACTCATGCATATATAGAAGCACACTTCTATTTTACACGTATGTAGAATTTCTGTGTAAGTGTGCTAAGAAGCAAAATTAACTTTCTGATGAAAAAATTATTTAAAAAACTAGTCTACAAACCTATCACAATAAAATCATCAACATCGACAACTCTTTCACAATACACCCACCCACCCACCCACCCACCCACACACACACACACACACACACACACACACACAATCTTCATCCATTTCATCTATCATAATCTGTGCCCCTCCTTTATCTTGCCACGAATTGTCAGACAATTCAGGGGCTGATTTATTTCTGGTAATGTAATTTAGGTGGAAAAGACACAAGAAACATTGGCCATGTGTGGCTGCCTTATCATTTTGTTTATTTCAATGAAACCTAGTCATGGTTTTGTTTAAATATATATACTTCCTTTATTACACATTTGGAATCATTTTTTCCTATAATTTACTAAACATTTACTGAAACAAATTCCAATTAAAATTATGATTGAACCAGGTAAAAGGATTTCATGAATATGCTGTAGAATCAATAGCCTTGAGGAGGGAAACATAAAATCCTAACAATTAAAATTCCAAGTGCTTGCAAAATCCTGAAGATTTTGCCTCCAGCCCAGAGTACTCTATGATAAGGAAATGATGGAAAATAAACTTTAAAAATTTGTTGCCTAAACTTTAAAAAATAAATTACGTGACACTTTTGTATAATCCTGGATTTCTTCTTTATCTAACATTACTAGAAAATCATTTTTCTTCCAAAACTATATTTTTTAAGAATAAAATCTTAACTTCATATATAAACCCTGTCATAAGATAAACTTTTTAATCACTCATTTATGGATAGGAAAATGACGATGTTATTTTTAAAAAATTATAAGCCTTTGATTTTAATGCTGCATAGATTGTGAAATCTATGGGCAAAGACTGAATAAAAACACAAAAATTGTTCAAATAGGTTGATTTATTGGTGACTCAGGATAGTGGTGATTTTCTTCTTTTAATTTCTATTGGCATTATTATTATAAAGTCATAATATTATAGTATTATGCAATTCTACAATACTATTACTATTCTAATATTTTAAAAACCTTAAATTTAGTTTTGTTTTTTAAAGTACTTCCATCATAAATCATGAAGAAGTATCACCCTGCATAATTTGAATCTGTCTATGAACAAAAAAGAGAATAGATGAAATAAATTTTGCAATAATTCAATGAAAATTTTACTTATTGCTATGACAACGATAGTCTAGAATATTTCTGTTGAGCACCACTTTTACAGTAAAATATCTGAATAACAAATACATCTTTCCACCGTTTGGTTTTTGAAAAAGCTATGGGGAAAGCCAGAGAGAGAAACGATAACTGATCATTTATTGTACCTCTAGTTTTTTTGTCTTTATTTTTCAGGTAATTCTACAGGGACTTCACCATTTCTGTGTTTCAGGGGGGCAAAAAGTAGTATGTATTGATGCAGACAACGAAAAGGTTAAATTTATTTCTCTTGTTTCTGTGTTTATTTCTTTGGGGGAGATACTGAGGTACGTGGGTGCTTGGGAAGGCTATATTCTTAACAGACACTTTTGCACTCTCTAAAATATTCTCATTTTATCTATCTTTTGGTATTTTAAAACATCACATAGTTGAAAGACAAAACATGAAATCTTAAAGTGTTAAATTACTTGAGTGTTAAAATTTCCTCCGGTTAGATATTAGCTTTCAGATAAGATATAGATGGTATCATTTCCCTGTGTAGGTGGAACAAATATATAGTTCCAACCTGTGATTTTAGAAATATGTCTATCCTCTCCTGAGCATCATCATAGCACTAGGCACAAGGTCCTTTCTTGATCCAAATCGCTAGCAGAGTGACTGTATGGATTGAAGTTATAGAGTCTTGTTTGGACTCAGAAAGAAAGGAGATTAGATGGTGAAGTGAGAGAATCAATGTTAGGCAACAAGAAGTTGGGATGAGAGGAGCTGGTATAAGGGCAGTAAGGCAAAGCACGGAACAGGTGCCTGAGAAGACAAATAGTAATGAATTCTCTGCATGAGGAAGAACAGGACTGGACTGGAGTTTCAGTGCAAGTATTTATGGAAAGGAGCATAAGTCCCTGGGAAGGGTATAGAGAGATTGTGGGGACAGAGCAGGGGACAGGACAAGCCCCTTACACCTACCAGTTTTCTCACTAACAACTGGAATGCCTCTTGGGAGTGTAAATAGGCAGCATTTTTTTAAAACTTAAATTATCATTCCCCTCAGCTTATTTCCCCAGTCAACTTTTTCCTTTAACCCAATTTTCTAACCTTTCTAATTTTAATTTTGTTGTATAAGTTTTCATATGCTGTCTCAAGTTGCCTTTTTAAAGAGGTGGTAGATACAAAGATGAATGAGAGATAGATATAGAGAGCAGGTTGATGTCTATATATATTATCAGATAGACTATGTAGAATAAAGTGCATTTAAAGACTGAAGAGTCAGATCCACAAGGACAGAGCAGGCAACAGGGAACTTATGGTGACAGAAAGGCATGTTTCCTCTGACCCTTCTCTCTTTCTCCTCCTCTGTGCCATTGCCAAATCCAATATTGCACAGCACAATATAGAAGTCTGGAGGTAAAGAAACATGAACACATGAATACTGAGAGAGGCTAGTAGAGAAATATTTAGTAACAGTAGTAAAAGTTGAGTGAAACCTGCTCATTTATGTCAAGAGTTATACGCATGTTAGTGTGTATATGTGTTTTGTGTACAAACCTGTGTTGATTATTTATATATACATATATGATATATACTATATACTGATTGTATATTATGTGTAACACACACATACATACATAAAATCTATAGAGAAAGAAAAAGAGGTTCGTGATGCTGAGGGGGAAAGTGCAGCTCAAAAATTGCTTTTTGGCCATCTTTTATAACCTAATCATGATTATTTGGCATGTATGATATAAACAATTTTCTTCTCTCCCCAAAGCATTTGAATCTGAAATTAATTCTGTGCCTTGTGGCTACAAATTAGACACATTCAATAACCCTCTCTTTCACTCTGAAGCTCAAATTTCAGTTTGGGTAGTTTTAATAGAGGAAAATTAAAACGTTATGAAACATGTCCAAAAAAGAATTATTGATAGTAAATATTGTATCTTAGCATTATTCTGGGATTTGGTACATTATAGACAAACAAGTCTGCCAGATTTCCATAAAAATGATTTAGAAATGCAATTTTTAGAAATACAGCCTGAATTTAATACCATAAATGTTCAAATACAAATTATTATCAAATATCACAATTAAAACGGTTAAAATTTAATAATTTATCTTAAAAAGAAACATCTCATTATTTTATAAATCAAGATTGACATAATTGATCTTAGAGACTATTTTATTTGAATCTGTTTGATAAATCATGCCACAGAAAAGGGTATGAGAACTCAGCCTAGTCAACACCAATTCTCAAAATTTTAAAATCATTGACAATAAAACTACAGTTTTCCCTAAGATTATTTATTTTTATAACATTTTCCCAGAATTCTCTAATATTTTCAGATTAATTTCATGATGTTACCAATTAGAGAAATTATTAGTTTGATAATTCAGTAAGAGTCTCCTAAAAATTTCCAGTTTGTGTTGAAAAGTACAAAAATACAAAAGAAGTTGAGGACAGCCTCATTAGTCTATTTTCATACTCTATAAAGAACTGCCCAAGACTGGGTAATTTATAAATGAAAGAGGTTTAATTGACTCACTGTTCAGCATGGCTGGGGTGTCCTCAGGAAACTTACAATCATAGCCAAAGGCAACGGGGAAGTAAGGCTCCTTCTTCACAAGGGAGTGGAAAGAGAAATGCCAAGCAAAGAGGGGAAGAGCCCCTTATAAAACCATCAGCTGTTGTGAGAGCTAACTCACTATCAGGAGAACAGAATGGGGGAAACCACCCCCATGATTCAATTACCTATACCTGGTCCCACCCTTAACATGTGGGGATTATGAGGATTATGGGGATTACAATTTAAGGTGAGATTTGGGTGGGGACACAAAGCCTAACCATATTACAGCCTCTGCCCTCTTTATTGTTAGTAACAATTATGATGTTTTGAGTATATGAATTTAGTATAGTATGTAATTAAAATGATTTGCTAAATAACACCTATTGTTCAACTTCTCCTTGCCAATCATTCTGTAGTTAAATATTTAGTTTACACAGGAAACATTATTAGAATATCTCCAAATATAAGAAAAATGGAACTCAGGGTGCTAATTTCCATAGGATCACATACAGAGTAAGAGGAAGAGCTTCAAGTCCAGTGTCTTACTAAGTTATATTGCATCCAAGAGTGGAAAAGAGGATAAACTTATGAGGTTTGGAGTAAGAAAATCAAATCTGTCCCACTGAGTTATATGAGTCAGAACTCATTCTTTAAACCATTTCTTTAAGGTTAATGTCTTTGGAAATGGCAAACGAAAGAAAGAAGGAAGGAAGGAAGGAAGGAAAGAAAGAAATGAAAGAAAGAAAGAAGGAAAGAGAGAGAGAAAGAAAGAAAGAAACGGAAAGAAGGAAAGGAAGGAAGGAAGCAAGAAAGGTAAGGAAAGGAAAGGAGAGAGAGAGACAAAGAAAGAAAAGAGAGAAAGAAAGAAAAAAGAAAGAGAAAGAAAGGAAAGAAAGAAAGAAGGAAAGAAAGAAAGAAAGATAGAAAGAAAGGAAAGAAAGAAAGGAAGGAAGAGAGAGAGAAAGAAAGAAAATGTATGTGGCACAGAACTATAAAATAATCTGCTTGTTCTTTCACACAGGATAAATGGCAATGTTGACAAACGTATTCTAAGACATAGGGTAGAATCCTTTGCTGAAAGTTGTCTTGGTAAGAGCAAGTGTAGATATCCAGGATGAACTGGGTACAAGGAGAGCCAACAGTTACTGTGGCAAAACTTTCCAACATGATGATTTTGCGGGGAGCCTCACTGTACCTTAAATTTTCCTAACTTAAAAAACCCGCTCTGCACATATTGGTTTTTCATGGAATTTATTTATAAATTTATAAACTCCATAGTTAATGGAGTAAATATAAATAGTTAGTAGCATAAGCCCAAATAATGTCAAACTTTGTACAAACTCACTGATTTATTTAAAATACAAATTTTGTATTACAAGTATTTTTTTAAAAAATAAAACAAATATAATATGAAGAAAAACCATACTCAACCAACAAACAAGCTAAGTGTTTTCTCTGAAATAGTAAAAATTAACTCATGCAGGATAATTCATGTTTTCTTAATAAAACTGAGGAATCACTTAGCAAATGCAGGATTTTAAAGGCCAGTCACAGAGTTGAGACATTTCCTCACCTGACAGCTCTTTTTGGTTGCACCCCGGTTGTTTTTGCAGTTTAGCTCTATTCTCTGAGTCTGTCAGTCAAAGCGAATATAAAAGATGTTCTGGTTTGTTTTACATGTAAAAAGAGAAAAGCCAGGGGACTGACTGGATCCTATTCCAGTCATCATTAATCAGATAAGGGGTCTGTCTACGCAGAACAAGAATTTGGGGTAATCATAGTAAAACTAATCTTTTCTCACAAATTGCGAAAATTATCCTTTCTCTTAGAGCAAAGATCCAAAACGTTCTTACTTCAGGGAATTGAACTAAATGAAATAATTTGTTTTCATTAAGGCATTTTTCATCATGGATACTACTGAGACATGAAAGCAGAAATCTTAATACCCTCTTGTACACAAAGGTCCTGAAGCACATGGAGTTAAACTTTCTAAAAGTCTTTGTTAGATAGACTTCACAAATGAGAATTACAATTAGTGGGATCAGAAAGCAAGAAATAGAAACTATTGGTCTTATAAAATTGAAACATCTTAAGCCTCAAGTAAGTAGATTTGATGTAAGAGGTTCCTGTCGTTGACAGCGTCTTCACTTAAGTAACTCCAAAATGTTTATGTCCTGGAACCCATTAACTCTGTGGGCTTCTATAGTAGTAATGGGCTTATAATAAGGGCTTTTGACAGTGAATCTGGGGTAGATCGCGAATGTTTATTGGTGTAAACTAAATTAAAGAGATACAAATCTCAACAATTTAATATAAAATGTAAGGAAATAAATCTGCCTTTTTAATAGCATTTGCGATTTTTATCTGATTACCTGTTTAATATCAATGTCCTCCATTATTTTAATATCCAATTATTTTTCTTTATATCCAAGTTTTCAGCACAGATTCTATAATGTAGAAGGTACAAAAATACATTTTTGAAAAATGGAAAATGAGTACAATTCGATCTTTTCTTTTTGTACTCAATTCTCCCTGAGTTTTATCTTGAGACCATGCTTAAACATTGTGGCATCACATAATAATGGTAAAAGCTTTGACTGAGGACCTATGAGTCAGATATTGAGTAGGGATCTCCATTCACCATCTTACTTAGTCTTCCAACAGCCCTATTAGAACATTATTATCATTACCAAATAAATGAATCAATTTAAGAAGCCAAAGTATGGAGAAGCCAAAGGACTTCTCCAGCTCATGCATGAGAGTGTAGCGTAGCCCATACTCAAAGCTAGACCAAGGTTTTATTGAATCTCACTCTTGCTTTCCTAGAGAGCAGCCTTTCTACCATCATAAGTAAACTTATGTTTGATGTGTGAGGACCAATTTTGCTACCAGTCATACAAGAGTATCGAGACTAGGCAAACCGGACATTCAGTCTTAGAAATTCATTGACTTCACACACAAATTAATTAAATTATTTCATTATAAAATAGTGTTAATTTGCTTTAAATGTTATAAATTATCATACATTATGATAGTTTAAAGGAGACTTTGGTATCTGGAACACATAGCCCAAAATTGTAAATTCCTACCAAAGATAGGAATTTGAGTTGTCTTATTATGATCTGTACCTGGAATAGTCTGTAAATATAACAGTATTTTTATGGTTGTTGTTAAAATATTGTAGTTAAATAATAATGATTACAAAAAAATCATAATTATTTTTATTTTATATGAGACCATGTATTATAAACTAGAGCAAACACACACAATTACAAATTTCATTTTAGCTAAAGTATACATAAGTGTATTAAAGTATGTATAAGTGTATAGCTATTTTCATGAAACAATAGTTTCTGCTTCTAGTTGTGTTCAAAGAATGACTAGGAAATAGGAATTGGAGAGCAAATTTGTTTATTCAGATACTAATTATATAGACCCTAGGTGGTAGGGAACGTCAGATTGATTTCCATATCATGTAACTAACCATGTCTAAATAACTAATACACAGCTAAAAAAACTAAGCCTCCTACTTCAAATCCCTGTTATATCCTAAACATCAGGCTTCACTTAGCAAATTGTGGGCATATTGGCTTAAATACCATGGTGTGGTTAAGGTTTATAAGGAGCTCTGTCTCCGCAACATCGGAGAGGCAGCTCTGAGCACTGTGGAGGGTGATGCTGCAGTGGCCGGCCCGTCCTGTGATGTCCTGGCCTGGTCCCAAGACACAGAAGCAGGTCTGAACATCATCAGAACCACTCCTCTCGATGACGATGGAAGACAAGTAATTTCTCCTGAGTGGAAATAGCAGTAACTGCTGTTGTATTTACTCAAAGTTCTGCTGGTGAAATTGCTATCTTGGCCTCTTCCAGGTCAGAAGACTGTTAACTGTCTCTGAATCATGAAATTCTTTTTTAAAACATCCATTCCATTCTTCAAAGGTAGACATATTTTAGTTTGTGCTAAACATTATAAATCCATTTATAGCAATTGTGGTATTGTGGTTTTGAGGAGAGAGATACTCAACCTGGAAGAACAGTTATTCCAAGTGCATAACTGACTTGTTAACAGACTTAGCATCCCAGTGTCATAAATCTACATGATTTCACGTAAGGTTAAGCCTTTCCTAAATGCTCTTTTAATGGCTCAGCACAGAAAACATTGACCTAAAGAGTCAGCGCTTATGCACTTCCTTCATTATGGGTGTTTAGGGTGACTTTTTAAATGGGGGTAAAAATATATTTATGTAATATTACTGAGCAAATAAACTCATTTCCTGGGAATGTGTGCATCTTGCAAGTTCCTGCCACTGAGCCCACAAAGGGCACACCTCATAATGAATTAATCTACTTTAAAGAAAGGATAAAGATCGGGAAAAAATTGTTCTCCATTTACATACATGCTTAATAGAATCTACCGCTGCCTCTTGAAAAACACATTTTAATACCAAAGGAGTATCCAACGAAACATCCACAGGAACGTGAAACCTATGTTAGGAAGCAAAATGTGGCTGCACATGCTAGGGATAAGTGCCTAAATGTAGGGCTATGTGCAGACAGAAGAAAAACAACAACATATTATTGCTCTATCAGCCCAAACAGAATATGCTCTATCTTATTTTCATGTTGATTTTGGCATGAACCACAATACTCCCAAGTCATTTTGAAAGATAGTAGTTGGAGAATTTGTGTTGACATTAGACCAGATAAAAAGTAAGGATAAAAAGCAGTAGCCAGAGCTATGTTTACTCTTGGCTATCGAAGCTTTGCTAATCTCAGACAGCAACAGGCAATTAGCCTCGGAAACACATGCTCTCTCTTAGTAAGTGGCAGAAGCTGGACACATCTAGGGAAAGCAATAGGACACGTGAAGTGTTAACACAACTCCACACCACGACGTTTAAAGGAAGAGCGCAAATAAGTCCCGTTGGGCAGTTCCTTCTTCAGCTTCTGGGACACCTGCAGTGTAGAATCTGCCCAGCCTTTGGAACCAGCTTTGGGAAGTAAAATACTTTTAGGGAATGTTTTTCCGGTTGGGCACGGTGACTCACTCCTGTAATCCCAGCACTTTGGGAAGCTGAGGTGGGCGGATCACCTGAGGTCAGAAATTCGAGACCAGCCTTGCCAACATGGTGAAAACCTGTCTCTACTAAAAATACAAAAAATTAGCAAGGCGTGGTGGTGGGTGCCTGCAATCTCAGCTACTTGGGAGGCTGAGGCAGGAGAATCCCTTGAAGCCGAGAGACGGAGGTTACACTGAGTTGAGAGCGCACCATTGCACTCCAGCCTGGGCAATAAGCGTGAAACTCCATCTAGAGGAAAAAAAAAAAAAAAAAACCACGAATGTTTTCCAAGGGAATCAACAAATGTGGCTTTAGGAGTAGAATTTTCTCCAAGCTGAGACTATGCTGTATAACTTAGTTTTTTTGGTTGCTATTCAGAGATCTAAATTCGGGAGCCTAATGAAATTTAGATTTTTCTTAGTAATTTAGAAGCCCTAAAGATAATATCAAGAATAAATATGCATAATCACACATAGCTATGTCTACAACATCCCAGTCTAAATATACCAATGTATTGTACTGACAGTACCTAAAGAAAACTGCCAATTCCCTCCAAAACTCACCCAGACAGACGTTGTTTCAAGTGACCTAGCTTTATGAGGATGTGGTCGGCTGAACAGCAGTATAACTGCACTAAGGTAATCACGGCCAATTCGAGAAACATTGCTATTCCCAACGAAATTTTCCATTGTCTGTCAATGTATGTGAAAAACAGAAACAATTATAGCAAGTTTTCTTAAAACTATATTTGTTCAATGTAATACACAATTTTTAAGTTTGAGATTATACTATTCTATTTCTTGTATTAAAAAATCCTTTTCTTTAAAAAAAGATGGTTTTAAAAAGTTTTTATTGGTTTGCATTTTACATCTTTATTTGGCAAAATAATGATGTCTTACTTGACAATTTTTTGTCAATTCTATTTTTATCTTCAGAGTTGATTGGTTGATAAAATTTAAAAGCCCAGAAACTATTTCAAATGGTAGCTCTAATGACAAAAATTTGGTCTTTCACACTTTCCAAATTAAGCACAGGAAACAGTTTAGAGAGCAGAAGAATGAACCTTTATAAACTGGAGAGTTCCATATATATGGGTAAGAAAGTTTTGAAAAGTAAGCACTGTGCACATTAAAATAGTAAGATGATGTTTTCCTTATAAAAAAAAATTGGTAAAAGTGAAAAGGGATAACACTGGCGCCAGAGTGGGTAACAGGAACAGGGATTCTCACACACCACAGATGACAATAAAAACTGGAATGAGCGTACCAGAGTTCTGTTTGTTTTTGGTTATCAAGACATGTAATTCTGCAGTAGCTCCATAGTTGTCTATAGGTAGGAACTGACTTCAAATAATTGTTATGGATATATCCAGTGACTGAGCTACTAAGAAGTTCTACTCAGAACTCTTCACATTATTAAAAAGATCAGAAAATATCCCAGTGTACAGCAACAGAGACTTACTTTAAAAAGTATGGTGTCCCTAAAATGGGATATTACACAGCATTAATATAATACAAAAATGTGCAATAATTTTGAAAAATTCTTATAATGTATTGTTAAATTTAGAAAATCATCATCAAAGCATTGGGTGTAGTATAATCTATAAATAGATATGAAAAAAGAGAGAGAGAGAAAGAGAGAAAGCTGAAAGTATATATGGCAAGATTAACAGCCAGGAGGTTAGATTAAAGCTTTTTTTTTCCCTACGTTTTTGTTGAGGAGTGCTATGGGTTGAATTGTGTCCCCAAAATGGATATGTTGAAGTCATAATTCCAAATATCTCAGAATGTGAGTTTATTTGGAAATAGGGTCATTAAGATGGCATCATACTAGGGTAGGGAGGCCCCTTAGTCCAATATGACTGTTGTCCTTATTTAAAAAAAAAAAAGATGTGAAGACAGAAATATAAAGAAAAACACCATGTGACAACAGAGGCATAGATTGGAGTGACATAATTGCAAGTCGAGGGATGTCAAGGAACGATGGTTACCAACAGAAGTTACGGAGAAGCAAGGAAGGGTTCTACCCCGAGTTTCAGAAGAAGCATGGCTGCTGGCTGCTTGATTTTGGACTCCAGCCTCCAACACTGTGAGAGAATAAATTTATATTGTTTTAAGCCACCAGTTGGTGGCCCTTTGTCATAGTTGCCCTAGGAAACGAATGCAATGGCTTGCACAATTAGAAAAAAACACAAATGCACTATTTGATGAATTAGTGAAAAGCAGGGACCCATGTGGCTACCACTGGAAGCTTCCCCTGTGACTCCTCTGAGCCCCCACATCTTCTTGCTTTCCCAAAGGCAATTACAATTATGGCTCCTTAGTTGTGTTTGTTAAAAACACAAAAGAAATTCTTGACTCGAATCATATAGTATATGTTCTTGTGTATGGCTTCTTTCAACCGATGTTATGGATCCATTTATTTCTGATGGATATTTAGGGCATTTGCAGTCTAGTGTTATTTTAAATAATTCTGAATGTGAGTGGCTCTGTGCCTTTCTGAGGAGGTTAATCGGAAATGGCTAACAGAGTCTGGCCTGGCCCTGGTGGGAAAACAAAAAAGGAAAGAAGAAGGTGCTGGCAGAGTTTTTGGAAGCTTTCACAAAGGAACCCTTAACAACATAGGTGGTTGAGGCTTGGAGCTGCAGGACATCATTCAATCATGGTAACCAGGAGCTGCAAGGGCGGGGCCTCCGTGCAGGGGTCTGGCGGCCTCTGAATATGTCCTGGGACTCCAGTCGAACCCTTGGCAGCGGAGCTTCCAGTAAAGAGGCTTTTGGAGGGCTTTGACCACCTCCGACCTTCCTACCTCAGCAACTGCTCCCTTTCATTCCAAAGTCGGTTTGAGTTTAGAAACCGGAGAAGAGGAAGAAACGTAGGCTGGAGTTTCGGGAAGTAGAGGACCAGCAAGTTGAGAGTTGAATTCTGGAAGCAGAGATTGCTAAGTTAGATTCCACTACACTGTTTGTGCGTTGTTGGGCAGTGGATCTAACTGTCTTAAGCATCAGTTACTGCTTAAGTTTAGGTTGGTGCAAAAGTTATTGCGGTTTTTAGCATTAATGCCAGAAACTGCAATAACTTTTGCACCAACCTAATAAAATAGGTTAGTTAATAGTATTTACCTTGGAAAGATGCTGTGTGGGATTAATAAGCTAGTACTAATAGGCATCAGTAAATATTTCCCTAAGGACCAATAAATCTTTGGACTAAAAAAAAAACCAGAAACTTTCTTGTGCATATTTCTTGGTGCACATATGGATGCATTTCTATTGGTTATTCAACTGGGAATTGAATTAAACAGAATTCTTTGTTCTTATCGACTGTTTTATTTATCCCTGCACCAACACAACATATGCTAAATACTGTAGTTTAAATATTAGTCTGTGTATCTTGTAGAATAACACTCTCTGACTTTGTCTCTCAACAGTGACTCAGTTTTTTGCCATTTCCATTTATATGCATTTTAGAGTCACCTTGTCAAATTCTATTTAAAAAAAAAATCTTTTGTGCTTTTGGTTGGGATTGCATTAAATCTACATATTCCTTGGAGAGACTTGACATTTTAATAATATTGAAAGCTTTAATTAATTCATGTGTTAGGTTACATTTTTTAATTTTTGCTTACTTATATTTTAAAAATAACAATTACTATCAAAGATTCAAAGCAACTGGAACTCTCACACATTGCTGTCAGGAATGCAAAGTGGTAAAACTACACTGGAAAAGAGTGTAGCAGAGTAAACAATTTGACAGTAATAAGAAAAATATTAAATAGCAATAGTTATTAGAAAATGGTATTATCAGCAACACATATTAGTATATAGTTTTAGTAATCTTTATTGGTATTAATACCACTTATTATTTGGTATAAGAAAAGCAAACATTTAGAAATGAGGTGATAGTTGCACCAGCTCATTCTTCGGTAAGGGTTAGTTTTATGAAGCACATTACCTACAACTTCAAGCTATGTAAAGCCCACTGAAAGTAGTTTAAAAAATAAGAACAATTATTGCTTCATATGACAACAATTTCAAAGTAGCATGGTTCTAGTGCACACTCATTTGGTGTTTACCTCAGTGAAAACCCCTGAGGCTATCTATCCACCATTTCAGCTCTACAGTGAAAGACCTGGGCAGGGCTATGGGAGTAGCCCTCCATGGATATATACAGTGAAGATGTCACCTTCAAATCTATGGGCTAAAGTTAGTATGTTATCATTGATTATTTTGTCAATGACTGTTAAATTCATTAATTTGTTATTTGATTATAAACTTTGCAAAGTTGGGGGCAAAAGGCTAATTTCCTATACCATATTTCAAATATATCGTATATTAGAGGGGTATATTCGTCTATATTAGTTCATTCTCTCATTGCTATAAAGAATGACCTGAGACTGGGTAATTTGTAAAGAAAAGAGATTTAATTGGCTCCTGGTTCTGCAGACTGTCTGGGAAGCACGGCTAGGGAGGCCTCAGGAAACTTACAATTATGGTGGAAGGTGAAGAGAAAGAAGGCACATCTTACATGGCTGGAGCAGTAGGAGGAGAGAGAGTAGGGAAGTGCCATAGACTTTTAAATAACCAGATCTCATGAGAACTCACTCACTATCAGGAGAACAGCAAGGGAGAAATCCATCCCCAGGATCCAGTCACCTCTCATCAGGCCCCACCGCCTACATTGGGGATTCCAATTCGACATGAGATTTGGGTGAGGACACAGATCCAAACTATATCAAGTGGGGAAATACACTCTAAATATTAATAACTTGAATTAATATCCAATTAGATGAAAATTTCAAGTTTAATTTCTGGATGTAGTGTTGAGCAAATTTTCCTCCAACCTGAGTGGCTTGTCACAAATCTGCAGTCCAAAGACTAGGCTTAAAATAATATTTAACACCTTAATAAATGGTACTGATTCATGCTGTAGTCACAGAGGAATAATCTTATTTCAAGCTTAGAAGTCTTCCTTGAAATAAGTAGTGTATTCAGTATGTGAAAAATCCCAAGATGACAGAAAGAATTTCATTAATATATTTTTGGTGAAAGCTATTGAAGATATATCTAGAAAGTTTTTGCACTAGAATTTAACATTTCTGTGTAAAATTTAAAAATAAATAAAATATTTTCTTATAAAGATTTTTGTGCTAGAATTGTGTTTTTAAAAGTTCCCCCTGAGCTCACAAATTTTAAATACCTGTTATCGACACCAAGATTATAAACCCACGCAAACAACCTTGCAGACACACCAAGCAGGAAACAGATAAAGGCGTGTACAACTCTCCATCTCTGTTTCTCTCTCTCTCTGCCTGTCTCTTTCTCTCTCTCTGTCTCTCTCACACACACACAAATACACATACACATACATACACACACATGCATTTTATTTGTCATACTCCCTCAGAGATGTACTGTCACAGAGAGCTTTACCTCTGATATGGTTTGGCTGCGTCCCCACTCAAATCTCATCTTGATTTGTAGCTCCCATAATCTCCATGGGTTGTGGGAGGGGTCCAATGGGAGGTAATTGAATCATGGGGGTGGGTTTTCCTGTGCTGTTCTGGTGATAGTGAATAAGTCTCATGAGATCTCATGGTTTTATAAAGGGCAGTTCCCCTGCACACACTGTCTTGTTTGCTGCCACGTAAGACGTGCCTTTGCACCTCCTACAGTTTCTGCCATGATTGTGAGGCCTCCCCAGCTATGTGGAACTGTGAGTCCATTAAACCTATTTTTCATGATAAATTCCCCAGTCTCGGATATTTCTTCATAGCAGTACGAAAATGGACTGATACAACCTCCAACTTTCTTCAGTGTAGCCCAAATGGATGCTATATTACCCTGACTTCCTCTCTTGCTTTCCTTAATTCTACTTTTTCCTCTCCTTTTGGACATTTCATGGAACTACAATCTCACTAAGAACATTTTTCCTCTACTTTGTTATTCTTGGGTCTTAGGCTTTAGGATCTCCCACATTCCCCACTTAGGAAGACAAGGAGACATGCAAAGTCTGACAGAAGTCAAAGGACTTCGGGCCCAGAAGACAAGAAAGAATTTCCCATGCCTTTCACTGCTGCTTCAGGTGCTTTCCTTTCTCCCAGAAACAGGAAGGAAATTTCATCCACCCTGATGGATATTGTTGGTCCATCATCCATCTGGTTATGACGCTGGATGTTGCTGTGTCACTCACTCTGGTCCTACACTAGGTCATAGATGAAGACATGTTCAGTTAACTCCAGGTTATGACTGCTCATCAGTTAACATTGTTTTTGCAGCCCAGAAGTGATCCATCCACTCTTAGTCAAGTCAACTTCACCTTCTTCTATATATAACTTTAATCAAATGTCACAAGGTAAAAAGAATCAGCATTAAACCCATGAGAAGCAAAATTGATCATTGCTCATGGTTGGAGAAGAAGACACTAAATGCTCTAAACACTAAGCTGAACACTCCACATCTACTATAATACCTAAGAAGCCAATGCTATTATTGATTGTCCATATTTGAAAGATGATGAAGAATAAAACTATAGAAGGTATTTGCTTAAGCTTACGAAGCTGTTTAAGTAGTTTAGAATTCAAATGCTCTTCTGCTCGCAGGATCTGCCTCCAACATTTTTTTAGGGACCAGGGCAAAATTATAGGTAGAGACTCATATTCCATAGGTCTGAATACTTAACAAATCAAACTAAAAATTACTGAGCAAAAGATCTCACATACTCTATGTTAGCCTGTTTTTGCATTGCTGCAAAGAAATACATGAGACTGGGTAATTTATAAGGAGAGAAAGATTCGTTTTGGTTCATGATTCTGCAGGCTGTACACAAAGTATGGTGCCAGCATCTGCTTCTGGTGAGGCCTCAGGAGGGTTGCAATCATGGCAGAAGGCTAAGGGGAGCCAGCATGTCACGTAGCAAGAGTGGGAGCAAGAGAGAGAGAAGGGAGTGTTCCCAGACTCTTCTAAGTGAGCAGTTTTCACATGAACTAACTGAGGTGAGAACTGACTTATATCCAAGGAGATAGTGCTAAACCATTCATGAGGGATCTATCCCATGATTCAATGCCTCCCACCAAACCCCACCTCCAACACTGGGAATCACATTTCAGCATGAGATTTGGAGGGGACAGACATCCAAACCATATCATACCCTTACCTTGACAAATAATGCTTCATAAAAACCTGGCCTTCTAAATTGGAAACTGACCTTCTAAATTGGAAGGCCATCTTCCAATTTAGATCTCTTGGACTCCTGGGTATTCTCAGGAATGAAGCCTACCTCTCCTTGTCTTCTCAGTCCCGCCTCTGTCTTGTATCACAAGTGGCCACATGCACACAGATAGAAGGGCTTCTCAATCTCTAATTGCCTTTGAGTCACAAAAGCCTGAGGGCCTGAGCAGGGGCCAGTGTTACTGAGGTCAGAGGGAGGTGATCTCTGTCAGATTCTAAAGCCTATGTTTGCAGCGAGCATCATTGCTGTCTTACTGCCCCAGAAGGTTCAGAAGAAAATAACACAGAGAATATAAACTTGTCAGGGCTTTACGAGCATGGTCAAGAAAATTAGTACATATAGAAAAGTTTCCTGGAAAGAAGCTCAAACAATGAGGTCAGTTTTTAAGAGATTTTGTTTCTTTCTCCGAAACTATCCAAGCCCAGCTCTCTCTCTGTAGAATACATTATTTTATCGCCTTATGTAAATCATTATTTGTTGGCTTAAATGACATGGAGCGAGTGGAAATACTAAAAATACTTTGTAACTTAGCTCTAAGGAATTGCGGATAAAATCCTGGCTTCTTAGCTTGGGTTCTGGCTCTAGCCCTATTGTCAACAAGCCACCGTGGGTAAGTCACTTAACCTCCCTATGCCTGATTTTACTCATCTAGAAAACCACGGTAATAGTACAGGCCCTGCAGGCCCGGGAAAAAAAATTGAGGTGTGGATCAAATATAAAAATACATCAGAAATAATGTATTTTGAAAATCATACATTGGATTTATCTAGGAATATGTGTATATGTAAGGTGATAAAACTTCCCACTAATTTAAAGAAAAACATTCTTTTAATCTCAAAGGAATTAAATACATCAATTCTTATGTGATGTTTTCAGCCATTATTTACAAAAACATTTCTGCTATTGGGAACAAGAAAACAAAGAGAAATACTTTTATAAAACTACTTTTCTCAGGGGAACTTCTATAATGTGAGTTTCTGCCTTGCCTAATTTTACACTAAAGCTAAAAGAAGAAACAGTAAAGTTATATAAGAAGCAAGTTTACAATTGAATTATATGCAGCTTCTATTAAATATAATTTTAAATAATTTAAGACAAAATTTCCACCATTCAGTAGTTAAGCACATGTCTGCATGAGAGCACTGAAAATAACTTGCTTATTATATACATGTCCAGAGATATAATCTTAAAATTGCCATACATAATAGCATATAGTGTGGTTTTAATTATACATTTTCCTAG
Source organism: Macaca nemestrina (assembly GCF_043159975.1). Classification (NCBI taxonomy): domain Eukaryota; kingdom Metazoa; phylum Chordata; class Mammalia; order Primates; family Cercopithecidae; genus Macaca; species Macaca nemestrina. The sequence goes on from NC_092127.1 coordinate 12,864,118, forward strand.
TAGAAAGGCAACATAAAATATTTTCTCATTTTACAAAGTTATTAATCAGATAGTGTCTTATCTCTGCTTAATAATTTTATTTTTTAAAGATTACCTTTTACTGCTCCCTTGAAACTGAAGTTTCCAAAAAAGAAAAATAAAGCATCCAGCGACCTTCTGAATATTACTCCAAATATTCACCCCCTCTGTCAGTTTCTCATGTACATTAACACATCTTCTTCAGTATCACTTGACATTTATTTTATCCATTAACATCTTATTGATCAGGTCTCACTGGGCAATGTATCCCAGGTAAGTGAATTTTATTTAAAAACTAAAACTGATTTTCTTTTTTTTTTTTTTTTTTTTTTGTTGAGACAGAGTCTCGCTTTGTCGCCCAGACTGGAGTGCAGTGGCCGGATCTCAGCTCACTGCAAGCTCCGCCTCCCGGGTTCACGCCATTCTCCTGCCTCAGCCTCCCGAGTAGCTGGGACTACAGGCGCCCGCCACCTCGCCCGGCTAGTTTTTGTATTTTTTAGTAGAGACGGGGTTTCACTGTGTTAGCCAGGATGGTCTCGATCTCCTGACCTTGTGATCCGCCCGTCTCGGCCTCCCAAAGTGCTGGGATTACAGGCTTGAGCCACCGCGCCCGGCCTAAAACTGATTTTCTTAACATTTTTTAATGATTTTGTATGAAAATATTTATTCCTTATTCACTGAGTCATGAGTATACGATAGACTCTTTTAAATATTATGTCTAATTATTCAAAATCTTGACTCTTTGGTTTTGCTATCCCATTTTTACTGGGGCTGTAGAATCTTGTCCAAAGACATCCACACAGAACAGCACCATCGAAGACTGCAGTGCTAGCCACATGCTAGCATTTCCATGGCTATTGGGCACTGGAAATGTGGCTAGTGCAACCCAAGAACTGAATTTTTGATATTATTTAAGTTGACTTGCCTTAAATTTTATTTAAAAACTAATGCTTGCATCAGTTATTAGAAAATTTTAAGCGTGTTTGGATGAATTTGAGTACATGGTTACATTTTCAACAGTAAATTTTATATAGTCTAAGAAAAGATCAAATATTTCAGGTGAAAATTTAGTACCAAAATCGAGATGCTTTTGTTGTAAGTGTAAACATACATTAGATTCAGAGATTCAATACCAAAATATTGTAAAACATTTCATAAATATTTTAAAATATTGATTCATATAAAATTTGACATATATTAAATTAAAGAAAATATATTATTCAAAGTAATTCACTTACTTCATTTTACTTAATGTGTCTATTATAAATTACATATATGGCCAGGCATGGTGGTTCACACCTGTAATCCCAGCAGTTTGGGAGGCCGATGTGGGAAGATCACTTAGGCCAGGAGTCCAAGACCAGCCTGGTCAATACGATGAAACCCGTCTCTACTAAAAATACAAAAATTAGCCCAGCATGGTGGCAGGTGCCTATAATCCCAGCTATTTGGGAGGCTGACACATGAGAATCGCTTGAACCCTGGAGGTGGAGGTTGCAGTGAGCTGAGATTGTGTCACTATAGTCCAGGCTGGGTGACAGACAGAGACTCAGTAGAAAGAAAGAAAAAAGAAGGAAAGAAAAGAAAGAGGAAAGAAGGAAAGAAAGGAATGAAAGAAAGAAAGAAAGAAAGAAAGAAAGAAAGAAAGAAAGAAAGAAAGAAAGAAAGAAAGAAAGAAAGAAAGAGAGACAGAAAGAAAGAAAGAGAGATGAAAGAAAGAAAGAAAAAAGAAAGGAAGAAAGAAAGAGAGAAAGAAAGAAGAAAGAGAAAGAAGGAAGGGAGGAAGGAAGGGAAGGAAGGAAGAAAGGAAGGAAGGAAGGAAGGAGAGAAGGAAGGAAGGAAGGAAGGATGGAAGGAAGGAAGGAGAAAAATAAATTACCTATTGGAGAGCACTGATATAAAATACAGCTGACTTCAAAGTAAAATCTAGGCTGTCTCTCTCCCAAGTTTCCTATTGACTATTTCCATCAACAGGCGACTGATTCTCAGGGTATGAATCATTAGCATTGACCTTTTCTCTCCTAGTTAAACAGAAATATTAAATATGGTCAAATTTTAGGATAAACCAAGAACATCATTATAACATAAATTGTATTCTGTGCTACTTTCAATACCACTAGGGTATTTTTAACTTGTATTAAGGAGCTCCAAACTGTTTTAGATTTGTGGTTCTTATATCCATTTTTAAAATTAAATTTGTCTCTAATTTTTTTCCCCTTGTTCTTAGACTATGAATTGCCTCCCCTCCCCTAGCCCTACTACAGCCATACATTCCCTAACACTTCCTACTTCCCTGATTTCCTTATGTGACTGTGGGACTTACTTTCTGTGGACTAGGAAGTCAACTGAAGTCTGCACTATTATCCAACCATTTGTCTGATAGATTCTCAGAGAAGAGCAGAAAGACATAGTATAATGGTCTTTCAAAATATAGCGGCCTTTCAATAAATATTTCAGCTGCTTAGAGAGCTTTTTTTTTTTTTTTTTCTCAACATTCGCTTTTGGCATGGTTCTAGATATTCTATTTGGCTAAGTAAGAGAATTTAGGGGTTATCATTTCTGTTTTTAATATTTTGGCTCAGAAGTAAGTACACATTAATTAATTCTACAGCTGCTACTATCTACTAAAAATGACAAAAGACATCATACAACAAAAATTCTGAAATATAGTTTATTAAATTAAGAGTGAAAATACTCCTTCTGCCAGATCTTTTATTTCTGAATGGAAATCCGGTAGAGAACATTCAGAAAAAGATTGTGAAGAGCTCCTCATTGTACGTGACTTCAAGACAACAGCCAAGATGGTGGACTCTGTTGTTCATACATTTCTATTTTATAATAGGACACCTGTTGACTTTATAAAACTAATTTTCATTAGATTACAGAGTATCTTCTGAGGTCTGCTTAGAAGGTTTAACTAGGTGTTTTCCCGGTGATATCAGTAATCAAGGCTAATGTACCATTTTTAATCTATTGACTTCTTTTGTGCTTTAATATTTTGTTTTGCATTGTTTGGAGTCTGTTTGTTTTCATGTGAGAATATCTATGAATCATGACAATTGAGAAAAATTTAGAATTTCAATAGATAAATTTGATTATAGAGTTTTGAGTTTTAGAAACCTTAGAGTGGATTACAAAGAAACAAAATAGAAGTCCTATTAACTTTTTGACCTTTATCAAAACTCAAACTCCATTCTACCCCAAGCTGACAATCCAAGGTGTACATCATTAAGAGGACAAGCAGTATTTCTAAGACCTTAAGCATTTTTTATGGTTTATTACATTTAAAAATAGCCTTTCACATTCTGCTGTATTTAGTTGAGTTGTTCAACTAAAATCAACTGAAGAAAAACTTAAGTTCTTTTTCAAATAGAAAACTGAGAACTGAAATGGTAACACAGAATACCGAGAATTGACATTGCCCAGTTATTTGTGCAATCTAATCATTACCACTCTAATAACAACTCTAACCCTGTTTCTTTCAAATGTACCTGTTGAAAATCAGTAACAATTTGATTCCTTTTGTTTCCCTATCCCCAGTGTCTTCTGAGTACAAATTTGAATTTTTAATGTTACCAGTGAGCTCTACTTGGACGAAATATGAAATTTATTTAAAGCTGTATATTTAGTGGTTCACTATGTTTTAGGGGTATAATCAAGACAATCCTAAATAAAAATAACAAAGCTGGAGGCATCATGCTACCTGACTTCAAACTATACTACAAGGCTACAGTAACCAAAACAGCATGGTGCTGGTACTAAAACAGATATATAGACCAACGGAACAAAACAGAGGCCTCAGAAATAACACCACATATCTACAATCATCTGATCTTAGACAAACTTGACAAAAACAAGCAATGGGGAAAGGATTCCCTATTTAATAAATGGTGGTGGGAAAACTGGCTAGCCATATGCAGAAAACATAAACTAAACTGGACCTGTTCTGTGCACCTTATACAAAAATTAACTCGAGAATCATTTAAGACTTAAACCTAAAACCTAAAACCACAAAAACCCTAGAAGAAAACCTAGGCAATATCATTCAGGACATAGGCATGGGCAAAGACTTCATGACTAAAACAACAAAAGCAATTGCAACAAAAGCCAAAATGACAAATGGGATCTAATTAAACTAGAGAGTTTCTGCACAGCAAAAGAAACTATCATCAGAGTGAACAGGCAACCAACAGAATGAGAGAAAATTTTTGCAATCTATCCATCTGACAAAGGGCTAATATCCAGACTCTACAAGGAACTTAAACAAATTTACAAGGAAACAAACAACCCCATCAAAAAGTGGGTGAAGGACATGAACAGACATTTCTCAAGAGAAGACATTTATGCAGCCAGTAAACATGAAAAAAAGCTCTTCATCTCTGGTCATTAGAGAAATGCAAATCAAAACCACAATGAAGTATACCATCTCACACCAGTTAGAATAGCAATCGTTAAAAAGTTATGAACAACAGATTCTGACGAGGATGTGGAGATGCAGGAACACTTTTACACTGTTGGTGGGAATGTATATTATTAGTTCAACCATTGTGAAAGACAGTGTAGCAATTTCTCAAGGATCTAGAACCAGAAATTCCATTTGACCCAGCAATCCCATTACTGGGTATATACCCAAAGGATTATAAATCATTCTACTATCAAGACACATGCACACACATGTTTATTGCAGCACTGTTTACAATAGCAAAGACTTGTAACCAACCCAAATGCCCATCAATGATAGCCTGGATAAAGAAAATGTGGCACATATACACCATGGAATACTATGTAGTCATAAAGAAGAATGAGATCATGTCCTTCGCAGGGACATGGATGAAGCTGAAAACCATCATCCTCAGCAAACCAACAAAGGGACAGAAAACCAAACACCACATGTTCTCACTCACAAGTGGGAGTTGAACAATGAGAACACATGGACACAGGGAGGGGAACATCACACAACGGGTCCTGTCAGAGAGTGTTGGGGAAGGGGATGGAGAGCATTAGGACAAATACCTCATGCGTGTGGGGCTTAGAACCTAGATGACAAGTTGATAGGTATAGCAGACCACCATGGCACATGTATAACTATGTAACAAACCTGCATGTTCTGCACATGTGTCCCATAACTTAAAGTAAAATTTAGAAAGAAAAGAAAATGTGAATAAAGCTATGCACCCCTCTCTCTTCTGAAAAATGCTCTTAAAGGCAAAATAATGCATACCATTTCAATACATTGATGGATTTATTGAAAGGGACTTCCCAATGGTAAGATCTCAGGTCAAAAACTCATGAGTTGTATGACTCTTATGAACATACATTGCTAGTACTCTACAATTTTTGCCTATTGTAGAGTATATGAATATGGAACTTGTCTGTCATTAGCTGTATAGAAACATAACTTCCTTTATATTATTTTTCCCCACTATTGAATATTTTTTATTTGTCTCTCTGTCTTACTTATTTTAAATGCCTCAATCATGTTTGTGTTTTTTACTTTATAAATAATATTTATTTTAAAGGGATTTAAAAAATATGTTATCATAAATAGAAGGCAGTAAATTCCTAAATTTAATGATGATTCATTTTAATTATTAACCAGAAAGTAGAAGAAAAGGAAAAACAGGGATAAGACCTAGACATTCACCACCTATAACAAAATATAAATAAAGTGTATCAATCAATAAGTAGAGATTTAACAAATAATGTCTTTGTAGACTACTCCTCTTTTCATCTTCGAGATATTGGAGTGCCTCAGAATTAATTTCTCCATCACCCATCTATATTTAGACTCTAAGTAATTTTATCCAAGTTAAATTTTAAATGCCACCTGTACATTAGCATCTCATAAATTATTGTCTGCAGTCTCCAGCTCTCTTCTGAAGTTCATACTGACTTATGTAAATATCCACTAGAATTCACTTAAACATCTAACAGACATTTCCTGTCTGAAATCCAAATTCTATTTTCTCTTCAAAACCCACTCCTTCCATGGTTTTTCCCATCTCATTAATAAAAGCATTTTCAGTTGCTTAGGTCAAGAGCCTTGGTGTCTTACTACAATTCACCAGAAGAAAGCTGTAGTCGTTACCTACAAAATGTACACAGACTCTGACCAATTGTCCCTCCCACAGCCCTGGCAACCTGGTTTAAACTACCGATATGTCATCTGGTTCATGGTGATGCAAAACTTTGATGATGCAGACTTCTCAGCTGGCCTGCCTGCCTGCTTTAACCTTCCTCCTCATTCTCCACATAGTGGTCAGAGTAATGTATTTAAATGTTAAAAAGGTTGTTTTGTAGCTCAAACATTTTTCAATGGCTTAATGTTAAATCAAAAGGCATAATGGTTTATGAGAGAGCCTGCATGATATGATCTACTGATAATTATCTGATTTATCTTCTACTACTTCCACTACAATGTCTTCCTGCCCTCTCTGTCCAGCTGGCCTCCTTCATGTTCCCTGAACACACCAAGGTGACTCTGCTGTGAGGCCCCTTCTCCTAATGCCGGTTCTACCTAAATGACTCTTTCCCCAGATACATGACTTATTCCCACTTTTCTTCAGGTTCTATATAAAATATAACCTTATCAGCATCCTTTCTTCATAACCCTATATAAAATAATAGCTTTCCACTCACCCTGTACTCTACTTTCTCTGTCTTGCTTTATTTATAAATCACTGTCTCAAATATACTATTTATATATACACACACACCTACATACACATACACACACACACACATATATATAAACTGAGTGTCCCCCAAAAATAGAAATGGAAAGAAAGAAGAGATTTCTGGTTGAATTTGTTTTGTTTGCTATTTTAATTTGCAGTGCTTAGGACAGTACTTAATTCCTGGTACATTCTCAGTAAGTAGTTGTTTAATGATGGAGTGACTTTGAGTTTGGTGTGGAGAACATAGTTTGGGGGAGTGAAAGCACAAGGAAAGTGCTAGAAAGCTATTGTTGTGATGCAAGTGATTGATGATGGCAGCTTGGACTAGTATGGCAGCAAGGAAGATGGGTTAACTAGCCAAGTTTAAGATGTCTATTTAAGTAGAGCCAACAGTATTTGCTGGTATATTAAATTTAGAAGTAGAAATAAGAGACGCAGTATCAGGTAATGACCAGATCTATGACTAGAGGGAGTGTGTTATAAATTAAGATGGACATAACAGAGGAAAACGAGGTTTTCGGGAGTTGGGGGAATCACATGTCCTTGGATATTTTAGATGACTATTAAACATCAATGTGAAAATATCAGGTATACAGTTTGATATCTGAGCTTAAGGGAAGGCTAAGGGATTGAAGATAACATCAGGTATAATCCACTTAAGTGGATTTCCAAGCTGTGGGACTAGATGAGCTTTTCCAAGGAATGAGTGTATTTAGAGAAAGAGACCAAAGAACAGGCCTTGGGAAAGTCCAACACTTAGTGATATGGCAGTGTAGTTGGAAGCAGTAAAAGAGACAAAGAATGACCAGTGAGGCAGGAGGTGATTTCACAAAAGCTAAAAGAAAAAAAAATTCTCAAGAAAAAAATGTAGAACTATGTGAGAAAGATTGATAGAACTGGCTGGGCATGGTGGCTCATGCCTGTAAACCCAGAACTCTGGGAGGCTGAGACAGGTGGATCACCTGAGCTCAGGAGTTTGAGACCAGCCTGGACAACATGGCGAAACTCTGTCTCTACAAAAACAAAACAACACAGAAATTAGCCAGGTGTGGTGGTGTGCACGGTGGTCCCAGCTACTCAGGAGGCTGAGGCAGGAGGATCATTTGGGCTCAGGAGGCAGAGGTTGTGGTGAGCTGAGATTGTGCCACTGCAGGCCAGCCTAGGCAACAGAGTGAGACCCAGTCTCAAAAATTTTTAAAAAAATAGAATGATAGAATTAATTTCTCTATCTTCAAAAAGTTCATGATAGATTTAACTTGACCAGTGGATTTGGTAGTGGGAACAGTAGATTAATAATTGTCTGATAACTTCTATTTTTCCAGGAAAATAGGAAGTGAGATCATCAGCTAAGAGTTGAGGTTGCACAGATGCTATGGGGGGAGAGAAGAAAATATTTCCCTTATTGCAAGAAATGAGAAAAATTTACTAGCAAAATATGAAATGTAATACCCCTTCCAGTTCTAGAATTCAATACACTTATCTCATTTTTCAAAGAATTCCACAAACACTAAATCATATAAAAGATTAAATCAAGGGAGATAACAGTTTAAGATAACCAGGAAACGTTTTATGATAGAGTGAAGATTTGTCAGTTAATAAATATGTGACCTTGGATAATTCATTTTATCTCTCTAAGCCTCAGTTTGGATATCTCAGTAAGGATTGTAAAGATTAGTGAAATATAGCAAAGGTAAAGTTTCAATGCATGTAACCAACATTTGTTGAAGACCTTCTGAGTAAATCATTGTCAATACATAAAATGAAATATTCCTATAGAAGAGACAGAAGAGTCAGAATGTGCTCATTATTCAAAAATCTGGAAAGCTATTTTATTTTATTTATTTATTTGAGATAGACTTTGTTGCAACTTTCCCCTTCTGGATTCAAGCAATTCTCATGCCTCAGCCTCCTAAATTAGCTGAGATTACAGGCTTGTGCCACCACACCCGGCTAATTTTTGTATTTTATTAGAGATGGGGTTTCACCACATTGGCCAGTCTGGTTTGAACTCCTGTCCTCAAGTGATCTGCTCACCTCGGCCTCCCAAAGTGCTGAGATTACAAGTGTGACCCACTGGGCCTGGCCTGGAAAACAATTTTAAAACATGCAGTCCAGCAGTTTAAAGTCTTTAATGAGTAAGAACAGCAAGGAAAGGTATAGCATTATGAACCTAATACATTTTTATTAAGCTTCTACAATGTGTTAAGCTCTTTGTAAACACAAAGTTAGAAGAAATGAATACACTACAAGCAAACAATTATATATCTAAATAAATGGTGCGAGAACTACAGCATTGTTTAAGAATTCTTTTTTTACTGCAAAAACAGACATTGCACATGTTTTGATATAAATATAATCTCCAACATTTTGACTTAAAAAGAGAAAGTCCTATGAACAAATTATTTTGTTTTCATGACATGAACAAATTCATCAGAGTGATTCTTTAATGGATTGACCAGTTGGTTGGCAATGTGAAAACAGAGCCTTGCCCAGACCATAAAATAAATTGCCAAATCAATCAGCTCAGCAAAAACAAAATGAAACAAACTAGTAAAAATTTCCAAATGGATGGGTGGAACTCCCCACTTTCCAGTCTGTTGCTTTGGAACCACAGGCATACGCTGTGCGTATCTTTTTGATATTTTAAACTATGTCTTACTTCCATTTAATTAGGGATGCTTTATAGAAGACAGGTTTTATTTTTTATGAAAATTTCTCTGATGCATTAAACAGAGAAAATAAGTTGCAGAAGCTACAGGGATGACTGAAAAGATATAAAAACAGAGGAATAGTTGAAGAAAGTCATCTTTTTCTCTAAAATTTACTTAGTTGGGGTTCAGTGGGCACAGGGGAAGGAGGCCAAAATTATAAAAGTAAATTGAATAGGGAAAGAATTCTGGAGATGAGATTCTGGGGCTTGCTGCATGGGATTGACAGGGATCACAGCAGAGTTCTGAGTTGAGAGAATTGGTCAGTTTTTTAAATAACGATTCAGTCTACTAAACAGCAGTAGCTAAAATAAGCCCGATTTTTATACTTAGAAGTTGTTTTATTTTTTTCTTAGTTTATTACATAAAAAGTGCTACTTCTAAAGTTACAACTATTATTGACTTAACACTGTTGATAACTTTACAAAAAGAAATAAGTTTGGTTAAAATGGATTTATTGTAGTTTAAGATCCAATTATTTAGATGGAAAAATTAAAGTAGAGACTAGGGAAGAGAGTGTAAGGAAAACAGAACCTGAACTGACAATCAGTAATTCTAGAAAAATTCATGAGAAGAGACTAAACAGGAGAGATTAAAAGAAATTAGATCTCCGTGTGAAAAGGGCTTTCCCTTTTAGCTAATAAAAATAGCCTTTAAAGTGATTTTATTTAAAACTTGAGCTTCCCTAGCTGAGCAGCTTGCCTTTACATCATCTTACCTTCATTAACTTTATAAAATCTGGGGAAAGGCATGCCATGAAAACAATTAGTTTAACTCCACTAAACAGAAGGTAACTGAGCTAATGAAACCTTGTCACTGAGAACAGATTCTGAACTAAGGTTGTTTGCTGTGGTTTTGTTTTTCTCTAATAAAATAACTTATGAAAAAATAAAAAGTATAATTTAAAAATATATCTTAAATATACAGACTTGGCACGTTGATTAAAGGAACTGAATTTGTCTCCCTGTTAAAACTAACAGTAAGTGGTGATTTCACAATCTCAGGACATTAGGATCTTTCTCTAACCAACTGAATGAATTTACCCAAAAAGATTGCAAATGCAAGTCAATTTCATTTTCTTTTCTGCCCCAGGCAAGTTTCCAGTAATCCTTCTATAGTTAAAAACACTGCTGGTTTTATACTAGATGCCAGTTACTGACAATATTTGAGATTTACAATAAATGGTCTTGGAACTGTCATCATATGGAATCCCCTTTCAAAACTGTATTTGTGAAAACAAGCTGTGATTCCTTAATCAGAAGGTCCCTTAATTTAAAACAAAGTAAGACCCTGGCCTTCCACATCTGCTCAATCTTAAACACCAATACATGTCTTACAGCTAAAGTACTGAGCATCAGTCTTATTGACAATACAGCTCAAGGATGGGTGCTCATGAGAAGGATCAACCACGGTCCATTCCATGATCCAGTGTGGGATCAATGTGACTGGCATCTAACTGACAGGGCTTAAAAGTAGACTTTGTGATATGAACAAATCACATAAATTATAAAGTACAAATGATGCTTATTGGACAACAGTTACTTCTCCTGGAAGAAAGTATAAAAGCAGAAACCATAACTTGTGGTTCCATAATTGGTTCTATTCTTTGTTACTTCCAAAACATTTTTGCAACCTGCTGTCATATTAGGGTACTCATAGAAACGCTTTCATGTTACTTTATTTTCTCCCAAAACATACAATGGCTTCCTCCTGTTTTCCATATTGATTAAATTCTACTGCTGGCTCACTAATTTGGATAGTAAGCTCCAACACCTGAGATCGTAAATTCAAATTCCTACTTCCTGACCACAACACTATCCCATCTACTTCTCTCATTTAGTAAATCTCACGACTACTACTCTTCCATGGTTTTTTAACTTTTAAGTTTAGGAGTACATGTGCAGATTTGTTACATAGGTAAATTTGTGTCATGGGGGTTTGTTGTACAGATTATTTCATCACCCAGGTATTAAGACTATTACCTGTTAGTTATATTTCCTGATCTCCCTCTTTCCACCCTTCACACTTTGATAGGCCCCAATGTCTCTTATTGGCCTCTATAGGTCCATGTGTTCTCATCTTTTAGCTCCCACTTTTAAGTGAGAACATGTGGTATTTGGTTTTCTGTTCCTGCACTAGTTTGCTAAGGAAGATGGCCTTCAGCTCCATCTGTGTTCCTCCAGAGGACAAAATCTTGTTCATTTTTATGGCTGCATAGTATTCCATGTTGTATATGTATCACATTTCTTTTATCCAGTGTACCATTGATGGGCATTTAGGTTGATTTCATTTATTTGCTATTGTGAATAGTGCTGCAGTGAACATACACATGCATGGGTCTTTATGACAGAGTAATTTATACTACATTGGGTATATACCCAGTGATGGGATTGCTGGGTTGAACGACAGTTCTGATTTTAGGTCTTTGAGAAATCATCTCACTGTTTTCCATGATAGTCGAACTAATTCACACTCCCACCAACAGTGTATAAGCATTCCTTTTTCTCTACAACCTTGACAGTACCTGTTATTTTTTTACTTTTTAGCAATAGCCATTCTGACAAGTGTGAGATGATATCTTACTGTCATTTCGATTTGCATTTCTCTAATGGTCAGTGATGTTGAGATTTTCTTTATATACTTCTTGGCCACATGCATGTTATCTTTTGAAAAGTGTCTATTCATATCCTTTGCCCAATTTTAGTGGGGTCATTTTTTCTTATAAATTTGTTTAAGTTTGTTACAGATATTAGATATTAGACTTTTCTCAGATGCATAGTTTGCAAAAATTTTCTCCTATTTTGTAGGTTGTCTGTTTACTCTGTTGATGGCTTCTTTTGCTGTGCAGAAGCTCTTTAGTTTATGTATATTCCATTTATCAATTTTTATTTTGTTGCAATTGGTTTTTGACATCTTTGTCATAAAATTTTTGCCTGTTCCCATGTCTAGAATGGTACTGCCTAGGTTGTTTTCCAGGGTTTTTACAGTTTCAGGTGTTACATTTCAGTCTTTAATCCATCTTAACTTAATTTTTGTATACAGTGTAAGGTAGGGGTCCAGTTTCAATCTTCTGCATTTGGCTGGCCAGTTGTCCCAGCACCATTGATTGAATAGAGAGTCCTTTTTCCATTGCCTTTTATGCCAGCTTTGTTCTTCCACATATATAAAACATCTAGATGCTTTATTGTTTCCTTATAGAAGAATCCTCTTCTGGGATTCCCTTAACTTCTATGAATTATCAATTCAAGCACTTTCTTGACTGGTTGCTTAATTTTTTTGTTGTATTTGTCCTTTGTAAGATCACCTGAAAAACCCGTATCTGGACCTATACATTTCTCTGTGTTCCCTACACTTACAACTGATATGGATGGCACTATGGGTTGGGCTTATTCAATGCCTATTTCTAATTCTTTTTTCCCTTTTCTACCTCTGATATCAAAACCGAAATTTTTAAATGTTCACTTTCCTAGATTATCTCACATCTATGAGTTTCATATGACATAACTCTGGCCAGTTAAATATAATAGGAAATTTCCCTGAAAGCTTTTGCTTTTTGTTTGTTAGTTTGTTTGGGTTTGTTGTTGTTGTTGTTTTCACTTTCTGAGGTCTAGCAGAGAACTTTTGCTTTTTTGATTTAAAAAATGGTCTATACCTCCTTTCCTTATTCTTTATTTAAATTCACACATGCACACATGAATCTTGGAGTTGCAGCAGCCTTTTTTTTTTTTTTTTTTTTGAGATGGAATTTCACTCTTGTTGCACAGGCTGGAGTGCAATGGTGTGATCTCCGCCTCACCGCAACCTCCAACTCCTGGGTTCAAGTGATTCTCCTGCCTCAGCCTCCTGAGTAGCTGGGATTACAGGCATGTGCCACCACATCTGGCTAATTTTTGTATTTTTAGTAGAGGTGGGGTTTCTCCATGTTGGTCTCCCAAAGTGTTGGGATTACAGGTATGAGCCACCGTGCCCGGTTCATCTTTTAACTATGAGGAAATGGCCCAAGAAATCACGAAGACTTCATCCCAACTTCACTGAGATATGGAACCTGCTCCTGCAGCCCACAGATAGAATTCTTAGTATATAAGGAAAAATAAACTATTCTTTAAGCCACAGTAATTTATGTTTCTGTTACCTGAGGAAGAAAGCATCTAACTGATATTTCTGGGCTGTTGAACTATATTGTAAAAAAATAAAATAAAATAAATTTCTATGCTCTTTCTACCCACACCCTTTCCGTGCCCTGGTAACTATCTTTCTACTTTCTAGTTCTATGTGATCAACTCTTTTAGAGTCCACATATGAATTAGGTCATGTGGTATTTGTCTTTCTGTGCCTGGCTTATTTCACTTAACATATTGCTCTTCAGGTTTATCCATTTCACCACATGTGACAGGATTTCATTCTATTTTTAATGGCTAAAAGATGTTCAATTTATTCATCAACCTAGGTATTGTTGGACACCTAGGTTGGTTCCATATCTTGCTATTGTGACTACTGCTGCAATAAACATGAGAGTACACATATCTCTTTGACAAAATGATTTTTGGATCATTTTGGGTCCAGTAGTAGAATTGCAGAATTTTACGGTAGTTCTATTTTTAGTTTTTTGAGGGACATCCATACTCAGCCTCCATAACGGCTAATATTTAATTTACATTCCCACTAACAATGTATAAGAGTTCCCCTTTCTGCACATCTATGCCATTATTTGTTATTCTTTGTATTTTTGGTAATAGCCATTTGATGTGGTTTGGTTCTGTGTTCTCACCCAAATCTCATCTCTAATTGTAATTCCTAGATGTTCAGAAAGGGACATGTAATACCCATGTGTTGAAGGAGTGAAGTGATTGGATTATGGGAGCAGTTTCCCCCATGCTGTTTTCATGATAGTGAGTGAATTCTAGCAAGATCTGATGATTTTATAAATGGTTGTCTTTCCTGCACTCTCACACACTTTCTCTTGCCTGCCCCATGTAAGATATGCCTGCTTCCCCTTCTGCCATGATTGTAAGTTTCCTGAGGCTTCCACAGCCATGCAGCACTGTGAGTCAATTAAACCCCTTTCGTTTATAAATTACCCAGTATTGGGTAGTATCTTTATGGCAGAATGGGCTAATACACCATTCTAACTGGGGTGAAGTGATATTTCATTGTGATTTTGATTTGCATTTATCTAATGGTTTGAGATGTTGAGCATTTTTTTCATATACCTGTTGACCACTTATCTTCTATAACTAATTTGTTGACATTTTATAATCAGGAAGGGATGTTGAATTTTGTCAAATGCTTTTTCTGCATCTATTAAAATGTCATATGGTTTTCCCCCTTCATTTCCTTAATGTGACATATATTTATTGATTCGTGTATGTTGAACCATCCTTGCATCCATGGGATGAATCCTACCTGATCACGATGAATGATCATTTTAATGTGCTGTCGAATTTAGTTGGCTGGCATTTTGTTGCAGATTTAGCATCTATGCTCATTAGGGATATTGGCCTATAGTTTTCTTTTTTTGTTTGGTCCTTGACTGGTTTTGGTATTAGAGTAATGCTGGCATCATTGAAGAAATTTGGAAGTATTCCCAAGTCATTAATTTTTGGGAATTGTTTGAGTAGATTGATATTAGTTCTTCTTTAAATGTTTAGTAAAATTCAAAAGTGATGCCATAGGGTCCTGAGCTCTTCTTCGATTGGAGATTTTTATTACTGATTTCACGTTGTTACTCATTATTGGTCTGCTCAGATTTTATATTTCTTCATGACATTAACTTTAAGATAATATTAATGATTATGTGATACCAAAAAGCTATTTTTAGAAAAAATATAACTTTACACCCAACCTATGTTTTGCAACAACTTTATTAGTAAATAGTAAAAGTTTTCTTTGGCTATATTTTATTATTTTAAAATAATAATTACTTTGACAGGAATTTTTAGGTGCCATATAGTAAGATTTATGTCCCCTTTCAGATATCAAGCATAGTGAAAAAGAGTCAGCATTAAAAATAAAGTATTGAGGAAAAAAAGTAACTATCAGTACAAGATTAAAGGAAATATATCTGGAACCTACCATTACACCTAGCCTCTTGGATTCCTCTGCTCCTCTGGTCTGAAACAATGAAAGCATCATTCTACGTATCAGTAAGATTCGTTATTTATCTCTTGTATTTCATTTTTCTTTTTAGCTTAGGAAGAGAGGATGTTGGGAAATGAGAGCTAAGATACCATTTATCAAAAATACCAACCTCAGTCGCTTTTGAAATGAGAAATTTCTACCCAAGCTTAAGTAGGATAAAATTATATAACATCATTTAAGCTATGAGTTTCAAGCCTTGGAGACTATGCTTTAATGTATTCAGCTGCATTCTATTATCTCCTGCTGCAGGCTCAGCCCTATAGACTCCTTCATTATACTCTTCATTAAAATCTATCACTAAGACCTTGAAAAGAAGTACTCTTGCTATGCTTTTAAATGAGTACATTAAATATGTTCAATGACCCAAGGAAAGTGTTCAAGAATGTCTAGAACAAAATGAAATGAATCTTTCACTTACATAGCACTAATGACACTTCAAAGTATTTGTACCTTGTAGTAGATGCTGATTCACTGTGTATGGATTTATAATACTAAACAAGCCAATAGGTACTTATTGATAAGTGCATGCTCAGCATTGCATGGCCTGGTAAACTATACATGAGAAACCCACAATATAGTGCCTGCCTTTGGGAAAGATATGAGATTCTCATGACATTCCTAGAGAATGAACCCAGGTCACATATATTTCAGTACTAAACGGCTCAAGGTAACACAGATTTAAAGGTCTTCTCTGAAAGTTAAGAGAAAGAAGAGGTCATTCTAAGTGTAAGTATAGAATGAGAAAATTTTAGAGCTGAAAGATAATCTAATTTGGCTTTTTGATTTTACAGAAAATTTAAATGAAGACTATTGAGGTAAAAGGAAGAGGAGGAAAAAAAGGAAATAGTATCTTTCTATAACTTTATGCTCTGTATAATTCTCTGCATTATTTCATTTAATTCTGGCAGCAAGTCTATGAATTTGATGTTACTATGCCGATTTTTATAGGGAGTTCATGAGGCTGAGAGATTAACCTTTTGATATGTAAGATCTCAAAATACAGAAATTCAGATTTACGATTATCTGATTCTAAATCCTTTCTTCCACAACATGAAAACATTGTATTGGCATATATTATGTGCCAAGTACATTCCTGTATGTTATCCTAAGTAATTTAAAAATAAAAGAATACTTGTCCCTTATAATTTAAAAGCCTCCCCTGCCCTTCTGCACTGACTTCTGGATAGCATTACATACAATCAAAAAGAGCTAATACACATTAATTAGCTATACATAATGTAATAGTAAACACTTTTTATTATTTCTACTGTTCTAATTGCTTTATACATTTTCTTTCATTTAATTAAGCATCACAACAATGCTGTGAAATCATCAGCATTGTGATAAAAGTTAACGCTACGTGCCAGGCTCTTTTCTGAGATCTTTACCTATGTTAACTTATTTGATTCTCATATCAAGCCTCTACCATCATGATTTTGTGGAAAGTGAAGCATGGAGTAACCAAGTTACAAGGCTATACAGAACTCACACTGGGGAAATCTGTCACTTGAACCCACATATGAACCATTGTATTCTGCTGTATCTCATTGAGTAAGAAAGCAATGAAAGAGAGTGAAAGAGTCAGCAATGACGTAAAGTGTTCTCCACTAAGAAATGACTAAGAAACTTTGCCTGCTCGGCAAAGGGGTGGAGGTGGTGGAGAGAAGTGACAACAAATGGAAAGTAGAGATAATAGATGCCCACCTTTGATTAGAAAGCACCCCAAGATAGGTCGGGCATGGTGGCTCACACCTGTAATCTCAGCACTTTGGGAGGCCGAGGTGGGTGGATTACCTGAGGTCAGGAGTTTGAGACCAGCCTGGTCAACATGGTGAAACCCCGTCTCTACTAAAAATACAAAAATTAGCCGGGCGTGGTGGCAGGTGCCTATAATCCCAGCTACTCAGGGGGCTGAGACAGGAAAATTGCTTGAACCCGGGAGGTGGAGGTTGCAGTGAGCCAAGATAGCACCATTGCATACCAGCCTGGGCAAAAACGAGCAAAACTCCATCTAAAAAAAAAAAAAAAAAAGAAGAAGCAGAAGAAAGAAAGCAAGCACCCCAAGATAAACCATGAACATGCATCCAATTTTCTTCTATCAGGCTGAATTGGTCATGAGAACTGAAACCACCAATATCCATTTGGTTGAACTGTCAGGATTGAGGACTTAGGCCAACTGTGTCAACATAACTTTACAATGTATTCTAGAAAATATTACATAAACTATAAATGGTTCTTTTCTCACAATAGTTTGCTCATCTGAGTTAACAGCTTACTATCAAGTAGCTGTTTACCTATCAATACATACTTCAAGATCACCTCATTACATCCACCAATTCTAAACAACTATCTGATGAATTTGCCCTGTCTCAATCAGATCCTTACATGGAAAGTCCTCCTTAAACTACTTGATCTTTAATCTCCACATCCTATTGTTAACTCATCTCTAATCTCCCTGTTGAGAAATAAACTAGACTCTATAGGTGATGCTCTCCCTACTGCAGAAGGCTAATAAGCATAGCTGTGCTTAACTGTGGGCTATTACTGTGGTCTTTATGAAGAGTGAGCAGCTGACATTCATAAAGGGAAGAACTGTAACCATCTGGCCACCCACATCTGACACACAGCGGACCCCATGTAGGCAGGATATATTCATTCAGTTTAGGCACACTGAATCAAGGGCCCCAAAATGGTCAAGGACATCTGCCAGGCATATTTCTTTCCACTGTTAGTATGTGTGTGAGCACACATGTGCCTACCATACCCCAAGCCAGAAGGGGTGGGAGGGAAGAGTATTTTGAAGAATTGTCAGAGAAAACCTTTCCTGGAATTCTGGCTTCCTATTTCAGGAACTTCGAACCTTAATGCGCCAACCTTTGAAGCAATAGCAACTCTTCCTTCCCCAGATCCTCATGAACTCTAGAAATATTCTATTGCAGGTACGCTTCTTGTCTAACTTGATGTGGTGAGGGAGGTAACCAAGATAAAATTTTTATCCAAACATGTGGCAGGCTCGCAGAAGGTCCCCCATGCAAGAAAAGATCAGTTGTACTTTGAGTTAGATGTAGCTCAGGGACAAAAGTATTAGTCATATGTCAAATAATATTTGCCTCTATGCTATTATCTACTTCTTCATGATAGTTGGAGACACAATCTTATGTTATAGATGTCTATAATTTTTCTCAGGGGAGATGTGTACCAGGGAAAAATGTCATTTAGAATCTATTACTGCTTTCTATGAAACATGGTGCTTTTGCATGTTGAGAACAGGAGCATTGGTGTGTGTGTGTGTTTGTGTGTGTGTGTATATGTATCTGGCATATCAGGGAATTTTTATGTGGTTCTGTGTAAGAAAGGGGTGAAAACTATGTAGTAAAGAAGAAAATAGATGTTCTGAGAGAATACAGATTTACGAAAAGGAAGGATGGAGAGAGTTCCTAATTGGAATCTTGACTGAGAGAATGTTGAGAAACATATCAAATGGCAATTCATAAAATTGTGAGATATGAAACAAGAAATGAAGAAATTTTTGGTGCCGCATTAAAGTCATCATTAAAACAAATCTACATTATTGGCCTATGGTTTTTCAGAAAGTAATCCAGTAATTTTCCGAAAGTCATGAATCTTCAAGCAGAGAGTACATTTCTTGATGTTTTTATAAAAATGCTATATTCCTTTCCTCTATGCAAAAGTAGAGACTAATGTAGACTTCTTTCTCTTCTAATTCTGAGAGATAAAAATTGTTGGGTTGTTGATAATGATGCAATTTCTTTGTAGCAATCCCACACACTGAAGCTTTCTACCCTGTTGAAGTACGTGCTTTTGAAGTATTTTCAGAAGCAAATTTAAAGTTATTACCCTCACTTAGATTACTATCTTCTTGAATTTACTGTTTCACATACATTTGGGAAGAAATTGCCAATAAATCTTGAATATAGCAATGTTCCAAAGTACAATGAAATTGGATTTCATGATAACAAGAACTGAATTTTCATCTATGTTACTTTTCATTACATACCAATTAACTGCCACTGTATTTATTTGACTACCTGAAAGTTCTCAAGAATTGATTTGTACATAAAATTAATAGCTTCCATAATTATCATTAATTATTATCAATTTTACCCTTAAATGATATTTATGTGTTTTTCAACTGACCGATAAAATTCCAATACATGAAACACATTTCAAGGTGCATCTATCTAGAATGTGTACCTAAATTTGAAAGTGAGTAGTCAGATATTAACAATAAATCTTCCTGACACATCTTGTTCTTGTTCCTGAGATTCAATTTGATGGTAACCTAAATGATTGCAAGGATTTTACGATCATTCAACATGCAGTGTAAGTTCAGGTAAATAAATAAGTAAGACAGGCATTCAGCTTATGAGTTCCCAAGGCCAAGCCAAAGGTCAAAAGCAAATAGCAGCTTTTCACCAATTAACAAGGTGAAGGCTAATTTTGATGTAGGTCAAGTTATTGTATTATGCCCTTGCAGAGTTCAAGAATCTATTCAGGAAACAGGAAAACAGATAGTTCAGGGATTGAAACAAAAAGGCTTTATTTGTTTATAAACAGTTTTATACACTCAAAGTTGTAATACAGTTGGCTGCATATATTTAAGTATACAAATGGAAACATTTTGACATGTGTATATTTCATGAAACCATCACCAGAATCAGAAAAAGAACCTATCTGTCGGTCAGGCACGGTGCCGCACGCCTGTAATCCCAGCACTTTGGGAGGCTGAAGCGAGGGGATCACTGGAGGTCAAGAGATTGAGACCATCCTGGCCAACATGGTTAAACCCCGTCTCTACTAAAAATACAAAAATTAGCTGGGCATACTGGCTTGCGTCTCTAGTCCCAGCTACTAGGGAGGCTGAGGCAGGAGAATCGCTTGAACCAGTGAGTCAGAGGTTGCAATGAGCCGAGATCTCGCCACTGCACTCCAGCCTGGCGACAGAGTGAGACTCCATCTAAAAAAAAAAAAAAAAGAAAAAAAAAAAAAGAAAGAACATATCTGTCAATCCCCAACCCTTCCTTGCCACTTGCCTCTTAATTCCTTCCTCGTGCCCACTTCACTCTACCACAGCCTTCCCTGGCTCTAGAAAACTTCTGATCTGTATTTGGTCACTATACCTCGCATTTCCTAGAATTTTAGATTAATGCATTAATAAAATAATTTTTATGTGGCCTGGGTTCCTACACTTAGCATAATGAGTTTGAGACTAATTTATATTATAATGTATATTGATAGTCCATTCTTCTGTATTGCTAAGAAGTGTTCTGTTATGTAGGTTTAACCACGGAGATGCTAATGGACATTTGGATGGTATCCACTTTTTTTATTATTATAATAAAGTTGCTATTACTATTCACGTACAGCTCTTAATAGGAGCATATATTTTCCTTTATCTTGAGAAAATACTTGGGAGTGGAATGACTGAATCATTTGATAGCTGTATGTTTTTTATTTGTTTTTTTTTTTGTTTTTGAGACGGAGTCTCACTCTGTCGCCCAGGCTGGAGTGCAGTGGCGCGATCTCGGCTCACTGCAAGCTCCGCCTCCCGGGTTCCCGCCATTCTCCTGCCTCAGCCTCCCGAGTAGCTGGGACTACAGGCGCCCGCCACCTCGCCCTGCTAATTGTTTTTTTTTTTTTTTTTTGTATTTTTAGTATAGACGGGGTTTCACCGTGTTAGCCAGGATGGTCTTGATCTGCTGACCTCGTGATCAATCCGCCTTGGCCTCCCAAAGTGCTGGGATTACAGGCGTGAGCCACCACGCCTGGCCGATAGCTGTATTTTTAATTGTCAAACTGGTTTACAAATATGTTGCACCATGTACATTCTTACCAGCAGTACTTATGAATACCAATTACTGTTTGAAGTATTCAGTTCCTTGCAGCTATAGGACTCGCAGACTGAATCAAGAAAAATTTAGGGAAACGTATGAAAGAACAATATCAGGAATGAGAGCAATGACATAATTACAGACTTTACATATAATATTATGTAATTATAGTAAGGGAATATTATGGATAATAGGTCTAGCTTTTTATTCAACCTGACAAACTCTGACTTTGATTTGTGGTATTTAGAACATTTACATTTAATGTGATTATTAATATGGTTAGGTTTAAATCCATCATCTTGCTATTTGTTTTCTATTTTTCTGTGTGTTCTTTATTCCTTTTTTCCCATTTTTCCTGCCTTCTTTTGGATTAAGTACTTTTTGTAATGCCATTTTATCTCCTTTGTTTGGTTATTTTAGGTGTTGTTTGGGGTATATAAAATGCAGCCCCTATAACAGTATAGTCTACCCTTCAGGAGCTATTATTTCACATAATATTTAGCTTAAAAATGTTACACTCATATTTCCTCTTCAAGCTTTAGTGCTATTTGTCACAAATTTCAACTTCATGTATTTTAGAACATCTAGAATGCATTGTTATTATTTTTATTTGGATACCCGTTACCTTTGAAAGATCTAAATAATAAAAATCTTACATATTGATCCATGTAATTATCATCTCTTCTTCATTCCTGTGAGTAAAAAAAATCCATATTTTTACTCAGTATCATCATCTTTTTGCTTGACTTTCAAAATTTCTTAAAATGTGGGTATGCTGATCATTAATTCTTTTACCTTTTGCATATCTGAAAAGTCTTTATTTCATCAGAGGTTTTTAAAGATATTGTTGCTAGGTATACAGAATTCTAGGTTGACAGATTTTCTTTTGCTACTTTAAAGACATTGCTCCATTGACCTCTTGGTTGTGTTGGTTGCTGTGCAAAATATGTTGTCAATCTTATCTTTGATTCTCTGAATTTGACATTTCTTTTTCCCTTCTACTTTTAGTTTTTTTTTTCCTTATCGTTGTTTTGAACAATTTTATTATGATCTTCTTTGGTTAATTTTGTTATTGTTGTTTTTCTTTTACTTGAAGTTTACTGATATTCTCAGATATTTGACTTTATATTTTTAACAAACTTCTTAAAATTTTCAAACATTAATTCTTCAAATAGATTTCCTCCTCACTCCTTTCTCTTCCTTAGGCACTCCAGTCACAATGTATTTTAGACCACTTGAAATTGTGCCACTGTCACAGGTTACTGTGCTGTGTGCATTTTCTTTCTTTCTTTTTTTTTTTTTTTTTGGAGGTGATGTCTTGCTCTGTCACCCAGGCTGGAGTGCAGTGGCACGATCTCAGCTCACTGCAACCTCTGCCTCCTAGGTTCAAGTGATTCTCCTGCCTCAACCACCCAGGTAGCTGGGATTACAGGCACTCACCACCACACCTAATGTTGTTTTGTACTTTTAGTAGAGACGGGGTTTCGCCATGTTGGCCAGGCTGGTCTCAAACTCCTGACCTCAAGTGATCCACTCGCCTTGGCCTCCCAAAATGCTGGGATTACAGGCATGAGCTACTGTGCCTTGCCACTGTGTGCATTTTCAAAAATTCTTACTCTGTAAGTTTTATTCTTGATATTTTTTATTGCTATGTCTTTCAGTTTACTAACCTTTTCCTCTGAAAAATTTAATCTATTCCTTTTTTTTTCTTTTGAGACAAGAGTTTCATTCTTGTTGCCCAGGCTGGAATACAATGGCACAATCTTGGTTCACTGCAACTTCCACCTCCCAGGTTCAAGTGATTCTCCTACATCAACCTCCCAAGTGGCTGGGTTTATAGGCACGTGCCACCACGCCCAGCTAATTTTTGTATTTTTAGTAGAGACAGGTTTCACCATGTTGGCCAGGATGGTCTCAATCTCTTGACCTCCTGATCCGCTTGCCTTGGCCTCCCAAAGTCCTGGGATTATAATTTTAATCTATTCTTAATCCTATCCAGTAAAAGTTTTCATCTCAGATCACGTAGTTTTTATAATTTGTTCTATTTACCTTACTTAAATTTATCCCCCCCCCTTTTTTTTTAAACATAGAATGCAAGTAACATACCTTTTTAATAACCTTGTGCTCATTATCACATATATGCCATTTCTGGATCATTTTTGATTGATCCTTCTTCTTACCATATTTCACATTTTCCTACTTTTTTCACATGCCCGATTGTTTTTAATTGGGTGCCAAACATTGTGATTTTCTCTTTGGAGAACTTTATATTTTTATAATCCTATATATATATTTGTGTTTTGTTGGGGGATATAGTTATGTTACTTGAAAACAGTTTGATCTTTTTATGTTTTCAGTGTTTTAGGTGGAACCAGAGCTGTGATTAGTCCAGAACTCTAGAGAGGCAAGGAATATTTGAGTACTGTACCCAATGTCCCATTAATTTGAAGTTTTCAGTTTTGTTAGTTCTGCAGACACTATTCCTTCTCTTTAATTCTTGTTTATGACTCTTTCCCCAGCCTTAGGAAGTTTCCTCACATGCACACATTTTTTTTTTTTTATCAATACTCTGCTGAATACATAGAGACATTTCCACGTGTTTCTACAGTTCTCTATTTGCTTAGTTTTCTTCTGTTCCTTTGGCTTGGAAACTCCAGCTGCCTTGGTTTCTATGGACTCTTAGCTCTGTCTCCTCAACTCAGGGACTCCACAGCACTTTGTCTGGGTTTATCTGCATTGCACTACAGCCGAAAGCTAAATTACACAATAACCTGAGTTAATTGCTTAGTTTGCCTTTTCTTTTTTTTTCTTTTTCTGCCTCTCAGAGATCACTGTTCTTTCTCTGATGTTCAGTACTGTAAATAGCATGATTTTATTAATTGCATTCATTTATGTGTTGTTTTACTCCAGAAAGCAAATTCAGTCTTTGTTACTCCATCTTGGCCAAATGTAGAAGTCTCCAGATTTATTGTTATTATTATTTTAGTGACATTAGCATACTAATAAGGGTAACCCATGTAAAATGGTCCATCATCAGTCCTTTTCTTCCAACAGAAAAAGGAGTGCCTCATGTCTAATTTAGTTTTCGTTTATATAGACTGCACTGCATCTGGAAGGAATGAGGAGCAACTGTTTTGTTATACATAAACCTGACGTTCCAGTGTTATACATGTTCTACATATTCTAATTCCTGGGGAAACATTTAAGGAAAGAAATGATTGGCAGGGTACAATATTCCATCATATAGATGTACCACAGTTTATCCATTCACCTATTATGAATAAAGCTGCTATAAACATTTGTATGCAGTTTTCATGTGAACATATGTTTTTTATTTATTTGGGCAAATACTAAGGAGCAGAATTGCTGGCTCAGGTAATAAAGCTATGTTAGTTTTATAAGAAACTGCAAAACTGTCTTCCAAAGTGGCTGGACTATTTTGCATTCCCAATGAATAGAGTGCCTATTTCTCCACATCCTCACTAGCATTCAGTGTTATCAGTATTTTGCATTTAAGGAATAGGTGTATAGTGGTATCCTATTTGAAACTGGGAGTGTAATCTAGGCAATCTAGCTTTGGAGTCTGTTGTTTTTAACCACTATCTGCCACTGCTTCTCCAGGTTAAGTTCAAATCTCTGACTTGTCGACTGAACCCCATACCTTCCAAACTCAAAAAGGGGCTTTTCTTTATTCTGCAATATTATTTCCTCCCTTTTTAATGGATCATTCCCTTCAGCATATAAGCATGCTTTAACCCTTTTTAATTTAAAAAACTAAATAAATCCTTAGGTTCATCTTTGTTTCCTTAATCTTTGCCTCCTTTCCTGGCAAAGCTTTTCCAAAGATTTCTCTTTACTTGCTGTCTATATTTCTTCATCCTAATTATCTTGATACTGTGCTTTCTTTCTCATTGTTTGATTGTTAATATGATCAATAATTTCCATTTAACTCTCAGCATTGGTTGACATACTGGATTCCTTATTTATTCTTGAAATATTTTTCCTGCTTGGTTTCTAGCATAATATACCTTTTAAATTTATCTCCTTACTACATTGGTCCATTGCATGTATATTTATTTTATTAATTCTTCTCATGTCCTAACTTTTATGTGTTTAAGTGTCCTCTTGACTCACCCTTCATTTAAATACTTCATCCCCTAAATGATAACATTTATTTCCACAAGTTTACATACTATCTTCTATCTGATAATTCACAAATTTATCACTCCAACCCTTCCATATGCCCTCAGATCAGAAACATGTCAAATTGGACACTTGACACTTAGATATGAATCTAACACTTATGAAGTTCAAAATGGAATTCTGTTTCCCTCAAAGTCAAAACTCGCTTCTCTCATAGATGACCATTCACCTTATGCTTCTGCCAGAACATAGAAATCATCCTTTATTCCTCTTTGGCTCACATTCAAAATCCGAGTTAAAACAAATTCTATTAGCTTAGCTTTCAGCATATACCTGAAATCCAACAACTTCTCACCACCTTTACTATTATTGTCCTCAGGTACTCCATGTTCCACAACTTCAGGGTACAACTTTCACTTGAAATACAATGAGAATGTTGCCCTAGAGTTTCCCAATTCAATAGACTTGATAAGATCATGCTACACCCTCATCTCTTGCATTGATCTTGCAATAGCCTCCTTGTAGTACTTTGCTTTGTGAGGAAGGCAAAGCTTGTAAAGTAAGAAGAGTTGATAGCTCACACGTTCTACATCCTTTCCATCATTGAGGTTAGTTCTCATTTGTAGTCAGTGTTTCCTGAACAGAATCTCTTGGTTCACTACTCCTAAGAGACATTAGTAAAGAGTTTCATGGCCAAATATGTTTGAACATGATCCTTAATACAACCCTCCTCATGAAGATTCATAAAGTAGTTTAACATATGATAGTCTGTGGGCCTGCAGGAAAGAAAATTTAACTTTAAGCAATTTTTTCCTAATCTTATTCATAACAATATTTTTCCTCACTTTTTGGGTAAAGAAGAATGTTAACATCTTCCTTTTCACCTGGTCTCTTAAGAACAAGCTCTGTGTTCCTATCTATGCGGGGAACACACTGAAGTGAATACATTAACTCTGTTCATTATCTCATTTCCCCTTGACCATGCATGTTAGAGTCTCAGTTATATAAAATCTGGTTTACGTTAGCACTGTGGTTATTTTACCTCAAAATTAGGAAATAGGCTCCATGCTGACTATGTTAATTCCTAACTAATGAATCAGTAAGAAGGACAATGACCCCTTCTCTGATTCTTGTTTCCAGCCATTAAGTCTGCCTAAGCCAAATCTTCCAACATGGTGGTTGTCGGGAGAAGCAGAGTGTTCTCTCTGTCTCTCAATTCTAGGTTCTTCATGGATCCCATGACATGGAAATCAAATTAGAGTACAGCATAAGCTCACATCTCTTGAACAATGAGAAAGGAGTAGGAATCCTTATATAGACTTTAGGTTGAAATCATATCTTCTAGCACATTTTACCCTAAACTCTGAAATTTGGGATGGTTTTGTGCTGCTAGACATTACTCTCTAAAATGAATTGATCTGTAAATTTTTATGCCATCTAAGAATGTGTGCTCTATGAGTTAAACCCAACTACATGTGAATCTTAGGGCCACTGACCTCCAAAATATTTCGTGGGCTGAGCATAGAAAACACTTATTATTAGAAAATTCCAATATCAGATGTTATGGTTCAGAATAAATTTAATTCACTATCTTGATTTTCCCTGAGATGTTAACATTTAAACTCCATCTCTATGCAAAGAATGAGATTATTTGTTCCTTATTAAGTGTCTCAAGTGCTTTGGTATGATAGTGGACAAGAGGCTAAAGGCCAGAAAATAAACATGGCATTTAAGCAACATTAACAAAAACACAAATATGCAGCTTTTGTGCTAACTCTGACCTCAGACATTTCTCAGTGCCCAGGAGCTAGTGACACTTGTGCAACATCTTGGGGAAGAAAAGACAATATTATAAATTTTACATACTCCAAAAGATTGTCATTTATAAAAATGTACTTCCTTTACTTAAATAAGGTAAGACAAGATCATATACATATCTATATTTGCATAGCTGCTAAATTTATTAAATCATTAGATTTTTATCTATGTGTGGAAAATTATGGCCATTAAATTTTTGTTTGGAAATTTTCAACTATCCCTTTAGACATGAAGTATATATTGAAGAATCATTTTCTTCCTTCTTAATACCTGAGACCTATTTCCACTTAAAATGTTCCTTTCTCTTCTGCTCTGAGGAAGGAAACTTAGTTATTTGCAGTATATCACAAGTGAACTATGTTATATAAATAACTTTCTCCTTAAAGCACCTGTACTTATCCATAGATAAGTTAACGAGTGTAAATCATCCATTTTCCTTCTGTTACATTAATTGTGGTATCTGAGTAGTGATTTCTGGTAGGACCAAATAATCTACTTCTCATGTAATGTTCTCATACTTTTAAACAAAATAATCTTTTCAGATTTTTCTGGGACTCTAAAAGAGAACTTGTTCCAGTCACTCTATCTCTCCTACTAATTCACCGTAAAACTTCTAGTAAAACATTTTAAATCTGTCTCAGTTAGCTCATAAAAAAAATTGAGCATCTCTTATCCAAAATGTTTAAGAACAAAAGTATTTCAGACTTTAAACATTTTCGGATTTTGGAATATTTGCATACACATATGCACACAATGAGACATCCTGGGGATGGGGTCCAAGTCTAAACAGAAAATATATTTTGTTTTATATACATCTTATATGCATAGCCTGAAGATAATTTCATGCAGTATTTTAAATAAGTGTGTGCATAGAACAAAGTTTGTGTACATTGAACTATCAGAAAGTAAAGGTGTCCCTATCTCTGTCACCCATGTGGACAATCTGTGGTTGCATGGCATCACCATTATTCCTGACTCTGAATTTATATGCTACCAACAAGCAATCATTTTCTCACACGTATTCACACATAGGTACTTAACAGTAAAAAAAAAAAATAGACATGTCATAAATACAGTAAAACAATGATGTGTTCAGGGTAACTGAGCAGCACAGCAGCCGCACCAGATACCTGTATCAGCTGTTAAACAACAGCAACAATAAACACCATCTCAGTCTCCACCTAGGATGCTCTGTTTCATTAAAACGCACTGTACACTGTGTTTTACTCTCTTAGGTGAGAAGAAATATCAGAAGCAGTCGAGACATCAGGAAGTGGGTGGGTCCTCTAGAGATGAAGAGACATTCTGCTGGATGACTTTTTAAAATGTTTTCTTCAAAGTCATCGGCTTCACTAACAATGGTTTTTGTCTTAGAAATCTCTCCGATTTTATAAACTGACAGATCTGCTTCTTCCAGCTTACTGAACTCCAAAGGCATATTTTTTGCATATGTAATGAGGTCAGACATCTTTTTTTTGTACACTTCACATATGGAATCCTTCAAAGCCATGACCTTGTTCATCATCATTAGTGAACATAGTCTCAGGCCCGAGGCTGACCAGGAATAAACAGGAATAAGTGTCTTTAGTCACTGTGTTCTTAGCATTGGTAACAGAATATATTGCATCCTTCATGCTGAACTCCTTCTGAAAACCTTCTGCATCCATGCCTTTGTTCACTGCTGTTAGCCTGCTGTTCAAGAAAGTACTTGCATATTTACTCTTCATTGATATAAGGATATCAGGTCTCATGGTTGAACTCATGAAGTCAAATTTGGGGGAAAT
Organism: Macaca nemestrina; assembly: GCF_043159975.1. Taxonomy (NCBI): domain Eukaryota; kingdom Metazoa; phylum Chordata; class Mammalia; order Primates; family Cercopithecidae; genus Macaca; species Macaca nemestrina. Next base: position 12,893,256 of record NC_092127.1, read on the forward strand.
TTCATGGCATAAACATTATTTTTATGAGAATTTCAGCTGGAAGATGAGCAGAATAGTTGTCAAAGAATAATACAGTCTTGCAGTTGTCATCCAGTTCAGCTTCCCAACAGTGAGCATGAGCCACTAGTGCAAAGCATTTGTGAAAACAATCAGAAAAGAAAGCTCTGGTGTTCCATTCCTTTTTGTTAGCATAATAAACTAGGAAGCAATTTATTTCTTGAAAACAGTGAGAGTGCAAGCTTTTGCCTATCATAACAAGTTTATGGTTATGCACGTCTGCGGCATTAGCACATCCCAGTTTTACTGTCCTTGGTATCCTTAATTCCTGTAAAGTCTGTCTCATCAGCTGTAACACCAAATTAGTGATGTTTCATCAGTATTACCGACTTCTTCTGGCATCAGATTTTCATCAGCGATGACCCTGGCAAACTCATCAAGGAATCTCTCCACTGCTTCATTATCAGCAGTGCTTTATTAACAAAAATCTTTAAAAATTTGATGCTGTGTCTTTACTTAAATTTCTGCAATGAAACTGTTGAATCACAGTTCTATCCAATGTATAGATCTTTGCTTGTTTCATCATCAGTGTACTATTAAGTGCCATGTATTACTGTGATGCTGATGGATCCCCTCTTTCCATGCACAATCAAGATCTTCACTTTCAGGTTTATGCAGTATTTTTCTATTTTTCATTAACTTCTGTTCATTGCTTTCAGCATAGAATTTCAACAGTCTATCCTGTTTCTTCAGGTCAATATAGGGTGGTCATACTCTTCTGTAAGATGTTTTACCCCTACATTACTTTCCAGTTTCTCCAATAGGTTGACTTCCTGTTCTATAGATAAACATTCCCTGTTTTTCTTATCACTGTTACCTGCAGGGTATCTGCAGGTGTTTTTGGCATTTTCAACAGTACTTTTACACTGCAGAATGAATAAGCAAAAAACACAGTGAGAAATGCACATAGAGCTTAGCACTACTTGGGGCATCACAGAGAACCTGCCATTGACATGTATGGTCTGCCTGTGTGCCATTCTATTACCCTTTGTAGGCATGTTTGCATGGGGGAATCTGAGTGTGAGAAGACTAGATATATTGCAGCTGAAAAAGGCTGGGAGTGTATTTATTCACTTAGGGATGCTGTATAAACTGTGTTGTATGCCTGCGTTTTGACTGTGACTCATCACATAAGGTCAGGTGTGGAATGTTCCACTTGTGTATGGCATCATGTTGGTGCTCAAAAAGCTTCATATTTCGAAGCTTTTGAGGTTAGAAATGCTTGACCTGTACTATTCATAATCGCTTGTGGGATGTTTACGTGACATAGATTGAGTAGAGGAAGGCTAATGAGACCTTGAAATAATTGTTTCTTTTTATTTTCTTTCTTCTCTGTTCCCTAAATGGTAGACTAAAGTATACTTTTCTCCTGATTGTTCCTGTACTCACTTATTCTGTCTTTACCTGCATTAAAGACTTCTCTTGCTAAGCACATAAGCTGTAAGATTACTACTCAATCATTATTTGAACTGGTGAATTAGGCTTTCCTGAGAAACTTGTTGCCATTCAGATCAAACCACAGCCACGTCACTCCACTCCACTTGTATGCCTGGTAGGACCTTCAAAGCTTCTGTTGATAATGGAGTCTCCACTGTAAGTTGTCTCAGGAAGTTGCCTTAAGGAGAAAGGCCTTGATAGTACTTAACCCAGAAAAAAGAAATGTTATCTTTTTGTAGGATATAGAAATGTGACCTCTTCAATGAATTTTAATAATCAAATGTTTATTGCAGCTTTCTTACTATGATTTATTTTACTTTCAATATTTTTATTTCCCTTTGAAAACAACTTTCTGTTTATTTTTTCTGTTAAATCTTTCCAGCATAAATCTATTATTTTTGGCTTAAGAATCGGAATCCCCTTGTCAAAGGAAAACTTTACTTATCTGACTAATTTTGGCTAGTGTACATAAGAATATGAGGAAGAGGTGACTGGGAATGTCTTAATCGAATTAGGACTGAATTTACAATAACTCCTGGCAGAATATGTGAGGGAAAAATCAAGCAGAAAATGATGAAGCAGTTTCATAAACCTCTTGGCTTTGGCATATCTTGAAATAAATATATGATTTATTAGTATTATTTTAGCCATGCTAAGCAAAATGTTCACCATTAAAAAGACATTTTCTAGGAAGAAAATACATACTGTCGTTATTGAATGACTAGCAGCATTGTTTTGTAGCTGTTAATAAGAATAATGTATTTGATATAGATTTGTATACCTTAAACATTATGTATTAGAACATCTGTGAATACTAATAGGTGATCAATGCATTGATTACATAGAGTGTATTCTACTCATTAGTATACATGTATGATTTTTGGTTCACTCATGTAGATTTATTTCAAATATTAAACGTGGAGAGCTTTTTCATAGTAAATTATAAGGCAAGAATATGCTATGACTATTACATTTTAATGTAATAATCTTGAATGAAAATTTACCTAAATCTGTTTTGCATCTGGAGCTGCATTTTGGCCACATTGCATCAGGAAAAACAATAAATGAATAGAATAAACAGAGGGCAGAAAAAATTCAACACAAAAGAGCTTGAAGTTCAGATGCCAAAGGTTATTGGGGGAAGCAAAAGTAGAACTGAGGACAAACTTGTATCAGAAAGAAATTACATCCAGAGAAGCCAAAGGCAGGGAAAGGTAAAGCAGAAGGCAAAAAGAAGGGACCCAAGACACTTCAGCAGTTTGGCTTGGAGAAGGTGTAGACTTGCTTGTGTCCCAGGAACAGGTGTCCCTGTGGTCTTGCTTCTACTGATCTTAACTACAGACGCTGTAAAACTTAGAAGTTACAATACTTAGAGTAAAAAACTAGAGTGAAAATGATCATTATTAAGTGCTTATGACATATATTATCTCATTAGTCTTCTCAGCTACACCTTGAGGTAAGTGCTCTTATGTCTGTCTGCTAGATGAGGAAAATGAGACTTCACATGGCTGGTTAACTCTACCCAACTCATCCAGATGGAAAGTAGCAAACTAGAATCCAACCTGAGGCCTGCTTAGTTTCAAAATTTTCTCTTATGTTGATAAACAGATCAATGCCAACAAAGGTAACCTGTATACTCTAAAGAACAGTGAAAGTAAATAAAATAAATTTTTAAAATTACTTGACTACTTTTTAAAAGGTATTTTTGTTTAATTTGCCTGAAACCTATGATAGCAAATGTTTACATTATTTGGATGCTGGACCAATGCAATGCTATGTACAGTTGTCCCTCGGTATCTTCAGGGGATTAGTTCCAGGATCCCCTTTGGATACCAAAATCCATAGATGCAAATACATTTGCTAACCATATAAATATACATGTATAGGAACTTGTTTGAATCTAATTGAAATAAAGGAAGTACTTTTTTTTTACATATAACTTGTGCATATCTTCCCGTATACTTTTAAATATCTCTAGATTACTTATGATACCTAATATAATAAAAACACTATGTAAATAATTGTTCACTGTATTGTTTTTATTTGTACTACATTTATTGCTGTATTGTTATATTTTACCTTTTTTTTTTTCAAATATTTTCCATCTATAATTGGTTGAACTCTGAGGATACATAACCTACGGATACCAAGAGCCTACTGTGCTTGCATTGACTGTTTTTATTTCCTTGCATATGGAGGAAATAATGAGATTCAGGGGTTAGTGGGGATCCCTGACTTATAGCCAGTTGGCTATATACAGATAACCAGGGACTTGAGTTCTCAACTTTTGTCTCCATGAAAAAAAAAACAAAACATATAAAAGGCCATATGTAGTTAAATAAAATTTTTGACATATTCTACAGATAAATTTAAGTTGATTAAGTCCTCAGTAATCTTATGTAGTGATGAATCAGAATGACAAACACACTCAACTTCTTTTTACATAGGTTCCTGTCTTCTTGGTACAAATTTAAGATACTAATCTTTAATTGTAAAAGATTAAGAATGGTTTTCCTGCCAGATGTTTGAAAATTTCTGTGCAAAAGAGTAAGATTGACAGCTATTCAGGGGATTTTCGGCCTTGTGCAATAAGGGAATGGAAGTCATTCTCGTGGGAGTAAAACCAATGCAAGGAGGAGAATAGAGGAAATCAGTATATCTGAAAAGAGTTTGTACCAAAAAATAATTGTCATTAATATCCAGCTAGAGTGAGACAGTAATGTTTCCTTGACATTTTGTAAAGAAAAAATAGGAAGATCATGAAATTCTATCTCCCTGGTGTATAATTTGCCAATTTTTACTACGTTAGAACTTGGTAATAGTCCTCTGATATGTAATTGAATTATTTTTTTCCAAATTAGCTAATATTGGGAGGGAGATATTTTTAACATTGAAAAATAGTCTTCCATAAAAAAACTCATGTGTAAAATGTAATGTTCCATTCCTTCTACTGGGAGAGATAATAAACCTAGATGCTCCCCCTCCCCATTCCTTGACAGTATAAATTTTTCTACATTGATTTTCTGGTTCTCTTTTTGAAGTGTTAATTAGTCAAACACTAATAGTATTTATATGATTTCTCCATGCTATAGTTGGTCTGGAAATAATGGGTTTTCAGAAAATAGTTTTTAAAAATTCTCTTCTATATAGTAGCTTCCCCTTGTCCACGTGGGATGTCCTGCAAGACTTCTTATGGATGCTTGAAACCTCAGATAATACTGAATCTTGTGTATACTATGAACAAGTTTCTCTCTCCTCTACAATTTCAGATACTGGTACTAGGTTTCTTTTTTGAAATGGAATCTCATTCTGCTGCCCGGGCTGGAGTGCAATGGTGTGATCTTGGCTCACCGCAACCTCCACCTCCTGGGTTCAAGCGATTCTCATCAGCATCTGAGTAGTTGAGATTACATGGTGGCATGTGCCACCATGCCCAACTAATTTTTGTATTTTTAGTAGTGATGGGTTTTCACTATCTCTGGCCAGGCTGGTCTCAAACTCCTGACCTCAAGTCATCTGCCTGCCTCGGCTTCGCATAGTGCTGGGATTACAAACGTAAGCCACCGTGCCCGGCCAGTACTGTTTCTTGTACAGTGTGCAGAAGGATGACACAATTAAACCCCTTTTCTTCTAAGTTACCAGGTCTCAGATATTTCTTTATAGTAATGCAAAAATGGACTAACACAAGAACTTTCACCTTTTCACTTAAAGGAAGCACCTTACAGCTTCTCTTGGCAAATCCAAGCTCACTAGCCTTGAATTTTGGGACCACTGTTAATTAAAGTAAGGGTTACTTTAACACAGCACTGCGATGATACTGCTGACAATTGATCTGATAGTCAAAGCAGTCACTAAGTGACTAACAGACAGGCAATATATAGAGCATGGGTACTTTGGGCAAAGGGATGATTCTGGTTTGGGATGGGCTGGAGAGGGACAGTGCAATATTTCATCACACTACTCAGAAAGATGTCCAATTTAAAATTTAAAATTAATTATTTCTGTAATTTTCCATTTACTATTTTTAAACTGTGGTTGACCACAAGCAGCTGAAACCATGGAGAGTAAAACCACAGATGAGGGGTAGGGGGAACTACTGTAGTGTAATAAGAAATATATTTGTTCTTTGTCCCAGTTCCTAGCACAGAGCTCCTAAAACTCTTGAAATTTCCTGATCGGAGAGTCTTTTATGTATAAAGAGCTTCTTTCCACAGCAGAATGTATGCTGGTTAGTTGACTTTGCATGGGATCCCTACATAGCCTCAGTTTGGGGCTGGTTACCAGAAAGACCAAATGATTAGAGGGTGGAAACTTTCAGCCCCACCCTTGACTTTAGGGAGGGAAGAGGGCCTGGAGAATGAGCTCTATGAAAACTCTTGAATAACAGGAATCAAGGAGCTTTAGAATTAGCGAACTTGTCCACCCATGGAGATGGATACGGAAGCTCCTGTGCTTGGAAATCCTTCTGAGCCTCATGTTATGTATCTCTTTATCTGGACATTCATTTGTATCCTTTATAATAAATCAGTAAACAGAAGCATCTTCTTGAGTTCTGTGAGGCATTCTAGCAAATTATCAAACCTTAGGAAGGGATCAGGAGAATCCTGAATTTATAACCAGTTGGTCAGAAGTACTGGAGGCCCAGGATTTATGACGGACACCTGAAGTGGGGGTAGTCTTGTGGGACTGAGCCTTTAAGCCGTGAGGTTTGAGCTAACTCTGGGTGTCAGAATTGAACTGAGTTGTTACACACACCCAGCTGGTGTCCAGAGAATCAGGGAATTGGTTGTTGGAGTTGGAAAATCCCTCAGACTTCCCAAGTTTCCCTTTGCACATTTTTAACCAATTACTCATACTTATGGAAAGAGCAGTAGCTTCATTGATGAAACAAACATCACTAACCACTATTACTACTTCACTATGTGCCTTCAGACAATTAATTTGGGCTTAGTGAACGGTATTTAGAGACTCAAGAGAACAAGGCAATAGCCAAGATACACTTGGAAAACTATAAATGTTGAAATCAAAATGATGAACTGGTTCTATCGTCACCTTGAATTGATAAATGAGAATAACATTCCTTTAAGGTTATTCACTGTAGTGTCACGTTAAGTAGTTCTCTCACTGACCTTGGTTTAGATACTTTCTGAATATGCCATTCTCTTTACCCATTTTTATAGTCAAACAGTGAGTTAAAATATTTAGGCTTTCCTTCTAAATCATTTTCTCCATTGTCTAACTTTTTACTGCTGGTGTTTATTTTTTATTTTTGAGTTATTTCTAGCATTTCAGGATCCTAGTGGCCTTCCTGTCTGTGCAAGTCACAATACATGGCCGGCACTGGGCGTGCCCAGTAAGGTAAGACAATAAGAAATTGTCCATGGCATGGCCTTTAAAAAAAACTATAATACTGTGTTGGAATGATTCCAAACATCATAATTGCTGTTTGTTATATCTTATAGATCTGAACCAAAATGATTCTTTTTTTAAAGATGTCATCATGCACTTATTGGGGAGGTAAGGCAATAAATGGATCATTTAACAAGAATATAATTTTGCACAGAACATTTGTCTGTGAAGGAACAGGAAACAATGTGTTTGTTGAAAAAATCTACTTTGGGTCAAGCATTATTTATTAATATTGATTGCTTTTTTACTCTGCATATAAATCCTCATCATTGGTATTACAGGTTCATAATCCCTTATATGAAATCCTTCAGGCTAAATATGTCTCAGAATTCTGAAATCTTCGGGTTTTAGGCCTGGGGTGTCTTTCTGCGGTAAACAGCATTAATACTTCCTCAGTGAAATGGATGCATATCTACACAGGATAGAATAAGTAAAGGCTATGAGTAGCCTCATGTCAGTTCTAGTCAGACATGGATTCAGATCACATCAGGTTTTTCTGCAAAGTAAGAAAAAAGTGGTTTCAAGTGGTTTGGGAGTTTCAGAATTGTGAATAAGGGATAGTGAGCCTGTACTACCCTAGTTTTATGAAGGGAAACTTGGCATCTAGAGTGCTTACTACAAGTTAAAAATAGAGAATTTAAACCTAGACTTGTCTTGATCCAAAGATTGTTGTTGCTCTATTGAACCTAAATTGAGGATTATGAAAATATGTTCCTTCTTTAAGAGTAATTAAAGAATTGGGATTTCCAAGTGACACTTAAAATAAAAGCTGTAAAAGATTATCCATTATTGAATCTGTATTTTAAATATCTTTGAACAATTTTCCAATATGATCACCAATCACAAAATCACAGGGAAGGTTATTTTTCCATGTTTTAGAAGTTAATTTATATTCAATAAAAGGAAAGCTTCTATGCTTTCCCCACTTATCTAATTTCAAATTAACTCAAGTGGCTGTCAAAGAGATTGCTTTGACTCTGAAAGTTTGATGGTAGATTAGATTTGAAGGAACCAGGAAGCTATTATTTTCATGTCAATCCTTGTGGCCTGTTAATTAATTATGATTTATGTTCATCTGTATCCCCACCCTACAAAGATCTTTTTTTTTTTTTTTTTTTTTTAAAGCCTACTAGAGTGTATAGGCCATTAACAAGGTATTAAGTGGATATCACTGACATAATGACAATAGTTTTGCCTGGGCAAAAAAAAAAAAAAAAAAAAAAAAAAAAAGAAAAAGCTGGTATGCTATTTGACCAGAACTTTGACTAGGGTTTTAAGAAAAACATGATGTTTTATCTGGAATACTAGATGCTGCATGCTAAAACTTTGGACCAAGTAATCCTTTATTGGAAGGCCAAATATAGTCCCCATGTGTTGCAATAACCCAGGATTTTCTACACTTACCACTCTGCCCTTGGGTGAACTTCCCATGATTATACCACAAACGAAGAAACAGAGTAATTCTGGTGGAATACTTGACGCTGGAAATAATGAGTGCAATTCATGCCATACGTTTTAAGAAACGAGTTCTTAAAAATAACTAAAATTTTACTCATATGCTATTGTCCTCAGTGAGCAAAGAATCACCAGATCATCCACTACAAGAAGATTTGACACTATAGTCAAATTGGTTAAATATTTGGCAAGCAAATTTCTATTGTATCTACAAATTTTACGTAATAACTATTTGTAGCCTAACAATTGTAAAAACAATTTTTAACCTCCATACCTAGGTCTTTACTAACAAACTTTGGTGATTCAAGAAATGAAGTTCTTAGGAATGTAACATTGAGAGCAATATTCAGAAAGGTGGAGTCATTATGCATTTTAAACGATGTTAAGTGTATCATGCACATTTTCCATATTTTTTTCCCATGGAAAGTTACAGTTGGAAACCATGCAAAGTAGCCTAAAATTAAATTTGCCTACGTGAGGAAATTGCTAAATAATTTTCTAAAAAGTCAATAATTTAGATTCTACTTGTGATCTGCTTCGGAGTCATTTTTAATATGCTTGTCATGTTGGCCTAGAAATATAAACACTATGGCATATTTAGCATGAATAATTCCACAAAAGGTTTGAAATCAATTTAAAGGTGGCTTATTCTAGGACCCCTGTCCTAGGATTTCAGATGGCCATCTTCTCACTGTGTCCTCAAATGACCTTTCCTCTGTGCGTGCTTTGCTCGTGTCTTTTCCTCTTCTTATAAGGATGTCTGTCATATTCGATGAGGGCCCCACCCTTATGACCCAACTTTCAATACTTACTGTTGCAGTTACAGGGATAGGACAGTAGGCAATTGTGTACAAACCCAGAGAGAGCAAGATATATATGTGGTGCGCGCTATTGTAACTAATATTCTACTGGCTCTTTATTAACTTCCACACACTCAGTTATTTACATGTAAATTGTCTCTTTAAGGACCCTATCTCAAAATATAGTCATGTTGGGGGTTAAGGCTTCAATATATGAATTCTGGTGAACATGATTCAGTTCATAACAAGAACTTATACAAATACAGTGGTAATAGAAATAAAGAGAAGTAAAATTCGAGAGACATTTTTGTGAGAGAATTATTGAATTAACTGAATGTAGAAAGTGAAAAGAATGAGAAAGGATTTAAAAAGACTTCATTGGGCATTTGGTATATGCCAGACATTTTGCTATGTGTTGAAGATTCACAGTTGAACATAGAAGACACAGCCTCTATGTTCAAAGAACAGATGTTACTTTAAAATAGCAAAATGAAACTCTATACTCTAGAATGACCTAAATTACTTATCTTCATATCTGAGCCTTAAAAACGTAAAAATTCAAATATTTACCTTTGAAAGAATGTAGACATTGGGATTTGTCCACTGTGATTTTGAATCATGATTTTGCAATTCATCAGTTTTGTGACTTTGAAGGGTAAATATTTCTGAACCTCAGTTTCTTCATCTGCAATATATGATGAATAATATCCACTTTATATGGTTGATGTCAGAACAAAATGAGTTGAAGTGTATGAGGTGTATAGCACATTACCACGTCCACAATAGACGTTCAATAAATATTGTTAGTAAAAACGCATGTAGCTTCCATAAACATCATGAGGTTTTTTGTTTGTTTGTTTTTCCTGATGGAAGAGGAAAGAGAGACACGTAAGGGGTGAGGATGTGACAGATGGGACTAAAAACTATAGAAAAGTTGGATAGAAACCAAAAGAAGCTTTGCTTTCTTCATTGATAAGTTCTCTCCTTCTCCTAGCTTTATTTGTGACCCAGAGACCCAAATCATAATTAAATACAGCAACCTGAATCATAATTTGATACAGGGGTTCCCAACAGTTTTTGGTATGAAAATGTTTCCTTAACATCAAAAAGGAATCCAGACACTATAGTAGTAGTAACTTTATTTTTAATCATTACCTAAGAAATATATAATAAAAATACACTCTAAATCCAATAAAATTTAACAGTAAACCTATATTTTATCACATTGAAAAATACAAAGATATTATTGCAATTTCTTTAGTTTATAAATATATATGTGTAGACATGAACCTCTTTAAAGTAAGTCTGTAGAACCCTGAATGTTTATGGCCCATAAATTTAGACCCATTGGCCATTTGTAGGTCAGAAATGTAGACATTAGTAGATTTCTGCTATAAACCTGGTAAACTTAATCAAGTCATTCATTTAGCCTCTTAGAGCCTCCAATGAAATATCACTGAGATTACCTGTTCTACTTTTATGATTAAGTATTAAGTGTAAATGGAATCAGTGTAAAACATTCTCACAATGAAAGTTCTGGTTCTCTTTTGATTCCATGTTGGCTGCAATTGAAGCTATGAAAAGAGGAAATGCTGTGAAATGTGAAATTGTTGTAGTAGCAGTGTTAGGATTTGTTGTGGTATATTGGGTTACAGTAGTGTTGTTAGGAGTGATTGTGGTATTGGTAGTTACAGTAGCGGTGTTAGGAGTGGTAGTGGTATTGGCGGTTATAGTAGCGGTGTTAGGAGTGGTTGTGGTATTGGCAGTTATAGTAGCAGTGTTAGGAGTGGTAGTGGTATTGGTAGTTATAGTAGCGGTGTTAGGAGTGGTTGTGGTATTGGCAGTTACAGTAGCAGTGTTAGGAGTGGTTGTGGTATTGGCGGTTATAGTAGCGGTGTTAGGAGTGGTAGTGGTATTGGCGGTTATAGTAGCGGTGTTAGGAGTGGTTGTGGTATTGGTGGTTATAGTAGCGGTGTTAGGAGTGGTTGTGGTATTGGTGGTTATAGTAGCGGTGTTAGGAGTGGTTGTGGTATTGGTGGTTATAGTAGCGGTGTTAGGAGTGGTTGTGGTATTGGTGGTTATAGTAGCGGTGTTAGGAGTGGTCGTGGTTATTGGTGGTTATAGTAGTGGTGTTAGGAGTGGTTGTGGTATTGGTAGTCGTAGTATTTCCTGGGGACATGACCAAGTTTTTTTCCTACACCCTAGTTATTTGTAGAACCTAAAGCTCTACACTTATGTGTTATCTCCAAAATTCAGGTACTCTTTGGCTATTAAGTGGAAAAAATTCTTAAAGTAGTAAAACTTTTCTATCATGGCTCATGACACTTTTTGTTAGTGGAAATTGCCTAATAGTGTTGGTTGAACGAAGTCCAAAACAGACTTTCTTCTCTTCTTATAGGAAAATAACAAGAAACATAAATGTTTTCTGAAGGAAGATTACATGATTAATGAGGGGGCACTGATGATACTGCTCTTTTGGTAGCATCAGGAAATCAATTAAGTTTCAGCGATGGCTAAAGTTTAAGGGAATGGGCAACAGAGACAAATGTAGAGTGTTGTTTAGAATCAATAGAGGATGTATTTAAAACGGGAGTTCCACTTGCATTTACAAAGCAGTTAATGACCAATAAGCAGTTCATATCCTTTCAAGGAGTTGAAGAATTATGAAGATGAGAGATTCAAGAGATTTAGAATTTGGTGAGAAACTTTTTTTTTTTCCTAAGTCTTGTCACTTGTCTACTGTTAAGCATTTTACCCTAAGTGAATAAGTGAAATAATGTATATTTTTGATAAAAGTATTCTCCAAGGACAAAAATCAATGCTCAGTAAGGCACAGTCCTAACAAACTTTTTGATAATAAAGACTATGTTTCAAAAGTTAGCGGCTTTTCAAATGAAAGTATCTAAAGAAGAGATTTGAAACTGTCCACAGGAAGGGCCATTAGATTAAAAGGCTATAAACTATTAGACACCTTATTACCAGAAGAAAAAGAGGAAGAGACAGCCTGGCTGATCTTAAAGAGAGATAACAAGACCAGAAAAAGGGTTCCCAGCAGGACAGCAAAATTGGTGTGAGGAGTGGGAGAGGCAATCCTAAAGCTACAAGGGAAGGAGAAAGGGGCTAGACCGGACCGATGCAAAAAATCTGTGTCTTTCCTGGCCCTTTCCAAAGCTCCAGTTGACACATCCAAGCAAATTTTATACCTAATTTGCCTTCTTTTGAGCTTGATATTATAGTTTTGCTTGCACTGTGTTACCAAATGTTATCTTTTCAATCAATCTGGAGAGCTTTATTTTCTAAAGGTTTGCTCAGTATTTTCCTCAGAGACACATTTCCAGACAGCCTGTTTCTCATTAGCTGGAATAAACAGGAGTATGTTTACAGCACAGTGCCAGACTTAAAAGAATATCCTTTCCTAGGGAAGCTAGTCAGGGAATTAGCAGTGCTGGACTCAAAGGGGTGAATTGGAGTGCCCAGCTGTGACATAAGACAGAGTATTGTTTCATTCACACAGACTTTAAAAAGCAAACTGTGTAAATCTTTTTGACACAAAGGTAGAGTTTTCTTTTGAACATGATTTTAAGCATATGAAACTCTAACACATTAAAAACCCATTTATACCAAAGAGGTATCATATATACTGATTATAAAATGTTTAACTTCTGTTCAGCAAATATTGACTACCTACTGTGGGCATCACAGAGTATAAGGATGTATAAGACATTAAGTACCTCACAGTCTAGCTAGTAATCCAACTTATTGCAAAAATAAAACCCATAGAAATTGCTCATTAATACTATATGTATTACATAAACATTTCAGTTAAGTCCATTACAAATGCATGAGAATTTATCAGTGGAGGTCAGTAACCTCATCAAAGGAAGTAATAGAGAATATAATCATCCCTCAGTATCCCTGGGGGATTGGTTTCAGGACCCCTCACAGGTACTAAAACCTGTGGATGCTTAAGTCCCCATAAAAGAATGTAGTATTTGCATACAAAATATGCACATCCTCCCATATACTTTAAATTATCTCTAGATTACATATAATACCTAATATGATGTAAATGCTATTTAAATAGTTATACTACGTTGTTTAGGGAATTGTTAGTAAAAAAAAAAAAGGCTATATATGTTTAGTACAGATGCAACCATACATTTTTAAAACATATTTCCAAACTGCATTTGGTTGGATCCACAGAGGTGGAACCCACAGATATGGAGGGCTGACAACAAATGTGTTGATAAGAGAGAATATTTGCACATATTTTTAGTATTATGAAACAAATATCAAATATCTTAGCTAGTAAAATTGATCAATAGCAAGGAAAAATCCACTCACACTTATGCAATCACATTGTATTAAAATTGACCTATCTTCTTATCCTGGAGGTAACTGTATTCTCATGGTGATCCCAGTCTACCAAGACCATAAAGTGCAATAAGAGTGAGAAATTCAGACAATAGACACTGCAGATAATTTACACATAACTAATTGGGAATGTGGTACTTAATAAAGAGACAGTAGAATGTTATTTACAGTAGCATCTCTCTCTCTCTCTCTCTCTCTCTCTCTATCTATCTATCTTGTTCTCTCTGAAAAGGTTTCCCAGAAAGACAGCAAAATTGGTGTGAGGAGTGGGGAGAGGTAATCCTACAGTTTCAAGGGAAGGAGAAAGGAGGGAAGACTAGAAAGATACAAAAAAAATCTCAATGTCTTTCCTGGCTCTTTCCAAAGCTCAAGTTAATACATCCAAGCAAATTTTATACTTAATTTGCCTTCTTTTAACTGCACAGAAATATTTCCTGTAATATTCCTATAACAGCAGTTTTAAATATGGAATATTTGAAATAAATATACAACACAGTTCCTTCCTATAAAAAAGATAATTTTTAAAAGAATATATTTATATTACAGACATGTTTAATATTGGACAAAAGTCTTGCCCCCAGATGTTTGCAGCAATATTCTGGTGTCCCTCTGCTTCAGGTATTAAAAGATAATATTGAATTAGTTCCAGAAGAGAATATTTATTTATCCAAAAGAGAATTATTTATTTCCAAAAGAGCTCATTAGTTGCTTGAAACTACATGCTGTTTCTACATAGTCGTATGACATTTAACATTATTATTCTTATCACTACATTATAAATTAGATTTTAAATCCAGCAGCTATTTCTGTCTTCATGAAATAATTTTTAAAGGGATTTACATTTGCATTACTTTTTTCTTGGTTGGAATCAGTAAAAAAATTAAGTGCCAGTTGAAAATTTTATAAATTATTACCTGTTTCTTGATGTCTCAATACATTTATTTGTGGGATCTAAAATATACACTTTTTTGAAGAGACTACATGTGGGGTAATAAAGCAAAACAAGACAAAACAAAACCCTACCATGGCTGTTTGGTGTAAGGAGAAAATGTTTTAATAGTACATACTCAGTGACTGGAATATTTCACACCACTTATGATTATCACTTTTTCTAAATATGGAGAAAAATGCATTCGGAGTCTATATAATAGTGATAGTTGTGGCTCAAAATAGAAAACAAATATTCTACAGAATATTTTGGCATATGAGATGGTGCAAAGAGAATAGAAACAGGGAGAAAGAAAACACGAACAGAGTATTTCATTCCATCAGAATGGAGCTAAATCTGAGTAGTCTCAGTTCACATGAGCTGTGATCCTCTGGAAGTTACCCAGAAGAAACTGCTTGGAGTATCACAGTGAGCACTGGGGACGCTTTCTACTGGCTAAAGCTCAAGTGGACATCTATGTGGAATGTAACTTTTCAATATAGCCACTAGAGGATGATGAGGTCTCACCGACATACCAAAGGTGTTTTGGAGAAGGCACAGGCACTCATTTTTGAATGTTGTCAAGTGGAGTGCTTTGATCAGAAAATGGAAAATAAAAAATCTTTCACCAGCAGAAAGAAACCTTGTGGAAGTTACAGTACATTAATAGCTAGTCTAGCAACCTTCACAAGGAAAAGCCTAAGTTCATCCAAACGTAATAGTTTATTTTCCCTGCAGTTGACCAACAATAAGGTCATTATTTTCCACTAAATATTCAGAATTATTCAAATTTAGTTTATCTTCACAATATACCTTAAAAGCAATTAAAAGCAGAACATGGAACTCTCACTTTCTTGATTTTTACCAGTGTGATGTTTAAAAAAGCAGTTTGTTTCTCAAAAGTTATAATATTCTGGGAAAATGTAAAAGAAGCTGCTGAGGGCCTTGGACTGAGAAGGTAGATGGATGTCCTGGAGCAAAGATCTTTTATTACAAACTGGATATAAAATTCACATAATTTAAATTCAGCATTTTAACCATTTTACAGTGTATCATTTCAGTGGCTTACATAATACTCAAAATATATCACTATCTAATGCCAGATAATTTCCATCACTCCAAAAAGAAGGCACTTATCCATCAAGCAGTCATCCCCCATTCCTCCTCCCCTCATCCCATGAGTAATACTTTTTGCCTCTTTGAATTTACCTACTTTCTGGATTTGCCTCTCTCTGGATTTGCCTATTCCAGATATTTCATATAAACAAAACCATACAATATGTGACATTTGCATCTGGTTTCTTTCACTTAGCACAAGTGAATGTTTTTAAGGCTCGCCATGCTTAAATAATAACCCATTGCATATGTATACCGCACTTTTTTTTTTGTTTTTTTTTTTTTTGAGACCGAGTCTCTTTCTGTTGCCCAGGCTGGAGTGCAGTGGCGCGATCTCGGCTCACTGCAACCTCCGCCTCCCGGGTTCCCGCCATTCTCCTGCCTCAGCCTCCCGAGTAGCTGGGACTACAGGCGCCGCCACCACGCCCGGCTAATTTTTTGTATTTTTAGTAGAGACGGGTTTTCATCGTGTTAGCCAGGATGGCCTCCATCTCCTGACCTCGTGATCTGCCCGCCTTGGCCTGCCAAAGTGCTGGGAGTACAGGCGTGGGCCACCTCGCCCAGCCCTGTAGGCGCCCGGCTGTGCAGGACTTCTTAAGAGAAGTATCTGTTCAAGTCCTTTGCTCCATTTAAAAAAATTGAGTCATTTGGCTATTCGTTGTTGAGTTGTAGGAGTTCTTTTTATATTCTAGATATTAGACCTTTAGCAGATATATAATTTGCAAATATTTTCTCCTGTTCTAAAGGTAGTCATTTCACTTTCTTAATAATGTCCTTTGTTTGACAAAAGTTTTTAATGTTTTATGAAGTCAATGTATTTATTATTTTCTTTTGTTGCATGTGCTTTTGGTATCATATTTATGAAACCATTACCTAATCTAAGGTCACAAAAATTTACACCTATGTTTCCGTCTAAGAATTGTATAGGTTTAATTGTATAGGTGTAATTTAAAACAAGAATTAAAATTAATTATCTGACACTTTTAGGGTTAATTTTTGTAAAATGGTGTGAGGTAGGCATCCAAATTCATTCTTTCACACATGGCTAAACAATTGTATCTATATTGCATATATTATTGAATTTATTTTTAGAAATTTTTGATTGACAAATCATAATTGTGTACATTCATGGGGTACAATGCGATGTTTTAATATATGTATACAGTATGGCAGGATTAAATCAAACTAGTTAACTTACCCATCACTTCACTTGCTTATCATTTTTTATAGTGAGACATTTGAAATTTACTCTCTAAATTATTTTGAAATAAAAAATACATCATTATTGACTATAGCCACCCTACAGTGGAATAGGTCTAGATCTCAAAACCAATTCCTCCTATCTATCTAAAACTTTGAACCCTTCGATCAACAACTCCCTATTGTCTTTATCATTACCCTACCCCCAGCCTCTGGTAACTATTCTTCTGCTCTCCAATTCCATAACTTTATTAGATCAGATGATCTTTGTCTTTCTGTTTCTGACTTATTTTATTTAGCATAATGTCCTCCAGATTCATCCATGTTGTTGCAAATGACAGACTTTCTCCCTTTTTAGAGGCTGAATACTACTCTATTACGTATATTTACCACATTTTCTTTATCCATTCATCCACTGATAGACACTTACGTTGTTCCTATATGTTGGCTATTGTGAATAAGGCTGCAATAAACACGAGAGTGCAGATATCCTTTTGACATATTGAATTCAGCTCCTTTGGAGAGATACCCAGAAGCGGGATTACTGGGTCATATAGCAGTTTTATTTTTTGCTTTTTGAGGAACCTCCATACCATTTTCCATAAAAGGTACTAATTTACAATTTCACCAAAAATGTCTGAGCTCTCTTCTCCCCATTCTCCCTATCACTTGTTTTATTTCCTCTTTTTTACCAGTGGGTGTGAGGTGATATCTCATTGTGCTTTTATTTTGTATTTCCCTAATAATTAATGATGCTGAGAATTTTTCCATGTACCTATTGGCCATTTGTGTGTCTTCTTTTGTCAAGTGTCTCTTCAGGTTCTTTGCTCATTTTTTAAATCAGGTTATATATTTTCTTGCTATTGAGTTGCTTGAATTCCTTACATATATTGAATATTAACCCATTACAAGATGCATGATTTGCCAGTATTTATTCTCATTCTGTGGATTTTCTCTTCACTTTGTTATTTGTTTTTCTTGATGTGCAGCAGCCTTTAGTTTGATGTAATCCCATTTGCCTATTTTTGCTTTTGGTGCCAGTGCTTTTAGGGTCATGTCTTTAAAAATTATTGCCCAGAACAATGTCATGAAGTTTTACCCCTGCGTTTTCTTCTAGTGATTGTATGGTTTCAGGTAAGACCTGAATATTTAAGTTTTTCATCATTTTGAGTTGATTTAGTGGAGTACTTAGCCAGAGCTTAGGCAAAAGAAAGAAATAAAAGGCATTTTAACAGGAAAGGAATAAATGAAATTGTCTCTATTTTTTGTTAACATGATACTATATATAAAAAACCCTAAAGACTCTATCACGAAACTTTTAGATCTGATAAAAAATTCATAAGGTTGCAGGATACAAAATCAACATACAAAAATAGTAGCATTTCTAAATGCTAATAATGGGCTATCTGAAAAGAAAATTAAGAGAACAATCTCATTTACAATAAATACTTTGATGTAAATTTAACCAAGGTGGCAAAATATCTGTTAACTATAAAATGCTGGTGAAAGAAATGGAAGAAAATACAAATAAATGAAAAGATATCAAATGCTCATGGATTGGAAGAATTAATATTGAAAAAATGTCCCTACTACCCAAAGTGATATGCAAAATTCAATGCAATCCCTATCAAAACTGCAATATTATTTCTCACAAAAGTGGGAAAAAAATCCTTAAATTCATATGGATCTACAAAAGGAACTACAAAAAACCCCAAATAGTCAATACAGTCTTGAGCAAAAAGAACAAAGCTGGAGGCATCACTCTCCCTGATTTTATCTAGTCCAAACAAATACCAATCTAGTTCAAATTTGGACTTCAATCTAGTTTAGATTAATACCAATTTAATTTCAATTTTATAAGAGCTTTGCTCCTATACCACTCGATCTCCCTACTTTATGTTGATATTATCACAAATTACATGTTTATATACAGTGTGCCTTCAATATAGATTTACTGTTTTATGCAGTTGTCTTTTAAGCTAGGTAGGAAAAAAATAGTTACTGCATAGCATTTTTTAATTTCAGCCTGAAGGACTCCCTTTAGCATTTTTGCAGAGCAAGAAAGTTACTAGCAATGAATGCTGCCATTTTTACATTTATCTGAAAATATCTTAATTTCCCCCTTTATTTTTGAAGAATAATTTTTTCCAATATAGAATTATTTTTTTCTTTCAGTACTTGGAATATGTCATCTAACTGCCTTCTGGCTTCCATAGATTTTAATGCAAAATCAGAAGTTATTCTCATATTAATAACTTGTAGGTGACAAACTGCTTGTTGGTGACAAACTGCTTTTCTCTTGCTATTTTCCAAGTTATCTCTGACTTTGATTTTTGATAGTTTGCATATAATGTGTCTTAGTTTTCCACCATTATTTTGTCAAATATTGATTCTGCTCCCTTTCTTTCTCTTTTATTTTTCTTGAAATCCCATTATGCTTTTGTTGATATGCTTGATGGTATCCCACAGGTCTTTAGGCTCTCTTCACTTTTCATTCCTTTTTTAATTCTGTTACTCAGACTGAGCAGTCTCACTTGACCGATATGCAAGCTCTCTGATTCTTTCCATTGCCTGTTCAAATCTGCTGTTTAGTCCTTCTAGTGAACTTTTCATTTCAATTATTGTACTTTTCAGTTCCAAAATTCCTATTAGGGTCCTGTTCATACTCTGTCTCTTCATTGATATCCATTTGGTGTGACGTTATTTTCATGATCTCCTTTAGTGCATTAGCCACTGATTCCTTTATTTCTTGTAACAAATTTAAAATAAATGATTTGAAGTCCATACATATGAGACGTCTTCAAAAAGGCATATTATAGAAAAAAAACTATAAACTATGCATGGATTTCAAAAAAAAAATTTGTAACAAAATAAACTCATACTGACGTGTCTGAACAGGATAATTTTGAAGCACCAGGAAAAATAAAGCATCAGTTTAAAAGAGCCACTATCAGAGCAATATGAATTCTGCTCAAATCGAGGAAAGAACAAACATCAAATTTATGATGAAGTATAGGTTGAAGAACAGTAAATCATTGATGTTCTATGAAAGGTTTCTGGCGACAATTTTCCAAACAAATCAGTATTTTACCATGAATAACTCAGTTTAAGAAGGAACAAACTCAGCTTAAGAAGGAACAAGATGATGCTGAAGATGAAGCCTGCAGCAGCAGACCATCCACATCAATTTGCAAGAAAAAAATTCATCTTGTTCATGTTCAATTGGAGAGGACTGATAATTACCAGCAGAAACAATAGCCAATAGCATCGACATCCCAATTCGCTCTGCTTACACAATTCTGGCTGAAAAAATCTAAAACCGAACAAATTTTCTGCTCAATGTGTGCCAAACTGTTGTGAACAGATCAGCTGTAGACAAGAGCAGAGCTTTCAATGGAAATTTTAAACAACTGGTATCAAAATCCTGAATAATTTCTTTGAAAAATTGTAGACCCATATCCTTGATGAACATTGATGCAAAAATCCTCAATAACATACTGGCAAACCAAATCCAGCAGCACACCAAAAAGCTTATCTGCCATGATCAAGTGGTCTTCATCCCTGGGTTGCAAGGCTGGCTTAACATACGCAAATCAATAAATGTAATCCAGCATAGAAACAGAACCAAAGACAAAAACCACATGATTATCTCAATAGATGCAGAAAAGGCCTTTGACAAAATTCAACAGCCCTTTATGCTAAAACTCTCAATAAATTCGGTATTGATAGAACGTATCTCAAAATAATAAGAGCTATTTATGACAAACCCACAACCAATATCATACTGAATGGGCAAAAACTGGAAGCATTCCCCTTAAAAACTGGCACAAGACAGGGATGCCCTCTCTCACCACTCCTATTCAACATAGTGTTGGAAGTTCTGGCCAGGGCAATCAGGCAAGAGAAAGAAATAAAGGGTATTCAATTAGGAAAAGAAAAACTCAAATTGTCCCTGTTTGCAGATGACATGATTGTCTATTTAGAAAACCCCATTGTCTCAGCCCAAAATCTCCTCAAGCTGATAAGCAAATTCAGCGAAGTCTCAGGATACAAAATCAATATGCAAAAATCACAAGCATTCTTATACACAAATAACAGACAAACAGAGAGCCAAATCATGAATAAACTCCCATTCACAATTGCTTCGAAGAGAATAAAATACCTAGGAATCCAACTTACAAGGGACATGAAGGACCTCTTCAAGGAGAACTACAAACCACTGCTCAATGAAATAAAAGAGGACACAAATGGAAGAACATTCCATGCTCATGGATAGGAAGAATCAATATCGTGAAAATGGCTATACTGCCCAAGGTAATTTATAGATTCAATGCCATCCCCATTAAGCTACCAATGACTTTCTTCACAGAATTGGAAAAAAACTACTTTAAAGTTCATATGGAACCAAAAAAGAGCCTGCATTGCCAAAACAATCCTAAGTCAAAAGAACAAAGCTGGAGGCATCATGCTACCTGACTTCAAACTATACTACAAGGCTACACTAACCAAAACAGCATGGTACTGGAACCAAAACAGAGATATAGACCAATGGAACAGAACAGAGCCCTCAGAAATAATACTACACACCTACAACCATCTGATCTTTGACAAACCTGACAAAAACAAGAAATGGGGAAAGGATTCCCTATTTAATAAATGGTGCTGGGAAAACTGGCCAGCCATAAGTAGAAAGCTGAAACTGGGCCGAGCACGGTAGCTCAAGCCTGTAATCCCAGCACTTTGGGAGGCCGAGATGTGTGGATCACAAGGTCAGGAGATCGAGACCATCCTGGCTAACACAGTGAAATTCCGTCTCTACTAAAAAATATAAAAAACTAGTCAGGCGAGGTGGCGGGCGCCTGTAGTCCCAGCTACTCAGGAGGCTGAGGCAGGAAATGGCATAAACCCAGGAGGCAGAGCTTGCAGTGAGCTGACATCAGGCCACTGCACTCTAGCCTGGATGATAGAGCAGGACTCCGTCTCAAAAAAAAAAAAAGAAAGAAAGCTGAAACTGGATCCCTTCCTTACTCCTTATACAAAAATTAATTCAAGATGGATTACAGACTTAAATGTTAGACCTAAAACCATAAAATCCCTAGAAGAAAACCTAGGCAATACCATTCAGGACATAGGCATGGGCAAGAACTTCATGTCTAAAACACCAAAAGCAATGGCAACAAAAGCCAAAATTGACAAATGGGATCTAATTAAACTAAAGAGCTTCTGCACAGCAAAAGAAACTACCATCAGATTGAACAGGTAACCTATAGAATGGAAAAAAAGTTTGCAATCTACCCATCTGACAAAGGGCTAATATCCAGAACCTACAAAGAACTCAAACAAATTTACAAGAAAAAATCAAACAACCCCATCAAAAAGTGGGCAAAGAATATGAACAGACATTTCTCAAAAGAAGACATTTATGCAGCCAACAGACACATGAAAAAATGCTCATCATCACTAGCCATCAGAGAAATGTAAATCAAAACCACAATGAGACACCATCTCACACCAGTTAGAATGGTAATCATTAAAAAGTCAGGAAACAACAGGTGCTGGAGTGGATGTGGAGAAATAGGAACACTTTTACACTGTTGGTGGGACTGTAAACTAGTTCAACCATTGTGGAAGACCGTGTGGCTATTCCTCAAGGATCTAGAACTAGAAATACCATTTGACCCAGCTATCCTATTACTGGGTATATACCCAAAGGATTATAAATCATGCTGCTATAAAAACACATGCACATATATGTTTATTGTGGCACTATTCACAATAGCAAAGACTTGGAACCAACCCAAATGTCCATCAATGACAGACTGGATTAAGAAAATGTGGCACATATACACCATGGAATACTATGCAGCAATGAAAAAGGATGAGTGCGTGTACTTTGTAGGGACATGGATGCAGCTGGAAACCATCGTTCTCAGCAAACAATTGCAAGAACAGAAAACCAAACACTGCATGTTCTCACTGATAGGTGGGAATTGAACAATGAGATCACTTGGACACAGGAAGGGGAACATCACACAATGGGGCCTGTTGAGGAGTGGAGGGAGAGGGGAGGGATAGCATTAGGAGATATACCTAATGTAAATGATGAGTTAATGGGTGCAGCACACCAACATGGCACATGTATACATATGTAACAAACCTGCACGGTGTGCACATGTACCCTAGAACATAAAGTATAATAAAAAAAAAAAAAAAAAGAAAAATTGTAACAGGAGATGAAACATGACTTTTCCAGTTTGATCAGGAAAAGAAGCACAAAGTAATGGCTACCAAAAGGTAGAAGTGGTCCAGTCAAAGCAAAAGCAGGTCAATCAAGTGCAAAGGTCACAGCAATAGCTTTTGGGGAATGTTCAGGGAATTTTGCTTGTTGACTTTCTAGAGGGCCAAAGAACAATAACATCTGCTTGTTATGAGAGTGTTTAAAGAAAGTCAGCCAAAGCTTTATCAGAAAAATGCCCAGAAAAGTTTCACCAGAAAGTCCTCCCCTGCAACAGTGCTCCTGCTCAATCCGCTCATCAAACAAGGGCAATATGGCTGGACTTCCAGTGGAAAGTCATTAGCCATCCACCTTACAGTCCTGATTTGCCTCCTTCTGACTTTTTTTTTGTTTTCTAATCTTGAAAAATCTCTGTAAAGAACATCCTTTTTTTTTTTTTTTTCAGTTAATATGTAAAAAGACTGCATTTACATGGTTAAATTCCTAGGACCCTCAATTCTTTTAGTATAAACTAAATGGCTGGTATCATCACTGATAAAAGTGTCTTGAACTTGACGGAGCTTACTATGTTGAGAAATAAAATTTATATTTTTTATTTTTATCTTTTAATTCCATTTTTCACAATCTTTTTGAAATCCCCTCATAATAACTGGGCTTCCTGAGGACAGTTCCTATTAATTTTTTTTCTGTGTGTGGGCCATATTTTCATTTTTCTTCATATGCCTCATATTTTTTGTTGAAAACTGGACATTTAGAATACAATCCTGCACCATTTAACTATGGGAATACATTCTGAGAAATGCATCATTGAGCGATTTGATAGTTGTGCGAGCATCATAGGTTGTGCTTATACAAACACAGATGGCATAGCCTCCTACACACCTAAGCTATATGGCATAGCTTATGGTCCTAGGCTACAAACCTGTACAGCATGATGCTGCACTGAATGCTGTAGGCAATCGGAACACAATAGTAAGTATTTGTGTATCTAAACATAGAAAAGGTGCATTAAAAAATATAGTCTAAACAATTTTAAAAATGGTACCCCTCTATAGAGCACTTACGGTGAATGGAGCTTGCAGGACTGCAAGTTGCTGGGTAAGTCAGGAAGTCAGAAGTATGTATGCATGCTGCCTGACCCTTTGGGAAAGTCTCTTTACATGGAAAAGTCACTACCATCTTCTGATGCAATAAATAGAATACTAGCTCTTCTATTTATAGCTTCACTATAAATAGCTGTTCTATATAGATGTCTGGAGCTAGAACAACTATATTGGTATGTACAGTGAAGGGCAATGAAGGCTAGAACAGGAGCAGGGGAAGAATATGTTGTTCTCTGTCCATCATAGAGTTACTCACTATCCCAGTCTTGGACTATCTACCTCTGCACCTTTTCTATGTGAGAAAAGAAACATTTATATATTTAAGCTACTGGTTGTCATTAGTATTGTCAGTGGCTTTGGTTTTTTTTTTTTTTGGTTTTTTATTTGTTTGTTTCTGAGACAGAGTCTTGCTCTGTTGCCCAGGCTGGAGTGCCCTGGCGCAGTCTTGGCTCACTCAACCTCTGCCTCCCAGGTTCCATCAGTTCTCCTGCCTTAACCTCCTGAGTAACTGGGATTATATAGCTGCCCACAACACATCCGGCTAATTTTTGCATTTTTAGTAGAGATGGGGTTTCACCATGTTAGCTAGGCTGGTCTCGAACTTCTGACCTTAAGTGACCCACCTGCCTTGGCCTCCCAAAGTGCTGGGAGTACAGGTGTGGGCCACCGTGCCCAGCCTTGCTTTGTTTTTATTATCTGATATATGCAGAGAAATCTGATCCCAATACAGGGGTAGTAATGTACTTATCTCATAGAAGATTTTGTTATAATTTAACTGAGAGACAAGTGTGGAGCACTTAGAGTGGCACCTATTGTGTAGTACTTTTCTGTAAATACCAGCCATTCTATTACCGAGTTCCCTCCTGAGTTTCAGAGCCCAGGAGGAAGGAAGCAAGTTAGACCTCACTACTAAGAAACCTAGAGAAGAATGTAGAGGTCAGAGAGGATTATAGGCCATTATTAACAGAAATAGGACAAGAAAAGACCATTAAAATATTGAACCCATTTATTTAGGAACTCACATTTTTAACTAGACATGGCTGCATGATAAAGAATTTGGCTAATCTTTGTCCCCAGTTCCTGATAGATAGCCTTTAAATTCTTGGAATTTCCTAAGAGATAGGAGTATCTTTCTTAATCATAGTGAGCCCTTCAGATTACACTTGATAGTTTATACTAACAAAGATGACTCATAGTGGGCTCTTAGTTTAGGCTAATTAGATGAATTAGAATGGGATTACCAGAAGGATCAACTATGTAATTAGAGGGTTAGGCCTTTGAACTGGGTGATAACAGCCTAATCCCTGAGGGAGGTAGGGAGGTTAGAGATTGAGTAGCATGGCCAAAAATTCAATCAATTACACCTATGTAATAAAGTCCCAATAAAATCCATGGACACTGAAGCTCAGGAGAACCCCTGGTTGCCAATACTCTTGAGTATTGCCACACAAGTGTCTGTGGAATAGAATGCCATCTAGGACTCCATAAAGACAGGACAATGGAAGCTTCAGGTTAGGCCCCGTCAGACCTCACCCTATGAGTCTCTCCCTTTGGATGATTCTAATTTCCTTTTGGTATAATAAAAGTATAATAAAAAATACAGCACTTTTGTAGGTTTGGTGAGTGAATCAAATGTGAAGAGGTTGTGGCAACCCCCAGATTTGTAGCCAGTTGCTCAGTAGTGAAGGTGGCCTGGGGAACCTCAAGCTTGGAGCTGGTGTCTGGAGGGTGGGCAGTCTCATGGAGGAGTGTGTCCTTAACTTGAGAGGTTTGGCTCAACCCCAGGTGGTTGGTGTAAGAAGGTCAGGGCAAGGGCAAAATAAACTGACTTATTTCTCTCTTCATTCCTTGTATGACATCAGCTTTGAAAGGCAGTGGTTTAGTTCTGGGCTTGAATTCTTCCTGTATTTAGCCCAAACTGCCTAGATGTGCCCATACCACATTTATCTTTGCATCTATTAGGCATTATGGAGTAACATTGAACTGCAGAAAATCAGTTCTCAAAAAGGGAACTGTCATGACTATCAAGAATATTGAATTTTAAAACTAAGGAAGTAACATAGCACCAGCTTAATTTGATTTGGGATTATATTACTTCTGTGGCAGATAAAAACCACAAACTCCTTAGCTTAAAGCAAACATCTAAAATAGCAATGTGAACACTCTGCTGAAAGGTCTTAACTTCAGAATAAAAATTGTGCCAGCTTTGAAACAATTTTATCTTCTTGCCAGCATAATTCATAACCCTCAATTTAAGAGCAAAACACCAAATTACTTTTAAACTAAATTTTTCTTTAGGACTACATTCCTGGAAATAAAATTTTTATAAAGAACTTAAATTCTTACAGAGAACTCCACTTGTTTGTAGAGTATAGTCCTGACTTGCTAAGTAAGCTGTTATTTTCTTTTCTTTTTCTTTCTTTCTTTCTTTTTTTTTTTTTTTTTTTTTTTTTTGAGACAGTGTCTCACTCTGCACCCAGGCTAGAGTGCAGTGGCATGATCTCGGCTCACTGCAACCTCTGCCTCCTGGGTTCAAGCAGTTCTCCGCCTCAGTCTCCCGAGTAGCTGGGATTACAGGCACACACTACCATGCCTGGTTAATATTTTTTGTATTTTTAGTATAGACAAGGTTTCACCATCTTGGCCAGGCTGGTCTTGAACTCTTGACCTCATGATCCACCCGCCTCAGCCTCCAAAAGTGCTGGGATTACAGACGTGAGCCACTGCAACCGGCCGAGCTAAGTTACTTTCATGGATGATTATTTCAATTATTTATATTTTTTATATCTATGTATCCATTTTTCTCCTATAGAAAAATGAGAGCTTTCTTTGACCCTCAGAAAACCAATTTTTTTTGTACAGAACTTACACAAATAATTAAGCTGATTGCCAAAATTAATGAGTTTTCCAGCATATAAGCATTTATGTGCTCAATTCCAGACATCCCTCTCATCAAGCGCTCCTATTTTATTTACAAGTATTCCCAAACATCATTAACACAAAATTCATTGCTCTGACAAAGTTTTGGCAAAAGTAAAATGGTGACTTAATGACAAGTTCCTAGAACTGAAGGGTCATTATTGATGTGAGCAGGCAAGGGCCAAGTCTGTACTCCAGGGAATTTAAGGATTCTTCTCAAATTACCTCCTACTATGGGTTTCTGGCCAGGAAAACCTGATAGTGAGAGTGGTGTCTGATTCACAGGCTGGGAGGTCCTTGAAATCTGAATAGGCAAGATAGGAGTTGAGGAGCTAGGTTTTGAAGTCTGAGTTGCTGGGGTACATCAGGCCAAAGCAGATTCAGGGATCCTAACATGGTGGTGACTACACAGCTACGACGGGGTTCTACTGGCTTCATTACATCCGGCACAGAGGACTGGTCAGTGGTAGTCTTTCAGTCACGGCCCCAAAACTATCTTATAAACTTACACTCTTCTGCATCCTTGGTTTCAGATGGTGCCAGGCTGCATCTTATCCTGATCCCACATTCCTCACTGAGCAGGACATGTGTCCCACATTGCTGATCCATCACTTTTTACCCCACACTCACAGATTTGGGTCAACTCACTCTGAACACTATTTTGATCACAACCACACATCAGCTCAGTCAGAATTAGGGCTAAAATCGAATCAGTAAAATTCAAATGTACCACTTTGGTAGTTTCCAGACATCTTGATGTTGAATGTTTTATATTTATCTAACCCTTTCAAATCTCTTACTATGTGCTAGGCAGCATATTAAGTACTTTACAAATATTAATTCATACAGCTCATGATTTAGTTTTATAAGAAGTATTCCTGATTTGCAGATGCAACAAGTGAAGTGTAAATAGGTTAAGTAACATGTCCAATGTCTGCCGCATGGCAAGTGGTAGAACTGAAACTCAAACCCAAGCAACTGAAACCCAGATTTCAGAATTGCTTTGCTCTGCTATGTCATCACCTGGATCTTCGTTGGATTGGGTTCTCCCAAGGCAAGACATTGTACTCAATTTGTTATTTCAGCAATCATAACTCACCTTATATATCATTTGACAATTTTCAGAATACTATTACAAACATCATTATGCCAAGTAAATAATGTTTTATTTGATATAACATGATTCAATATTTCTATTAAAAATTTATAAAAGTAAAAACAATCAGGGATCAACAGTTTTTGGTGTCTGAGTTTTTCCATCTTTGAAGGAATAAATACAGAGATTGTTTTTTTTCCTGTGGAATTCTTTGGTAAGAAATAACAGAACTTTTTTTTCTCTATTTCAGCTTTTAGGTTCAGAGGGTACCTGTGCAGGTTTGTGACATGGGTAAATGGCATGTCATTGGAGTTTGGTGTACAAACGACTTTGTCACCCAGGTAGTCAGCATAGTTCCTGAGGATAGTACCTGATGGGCAGTGTCTTGACCCTCACCCTCCTCTCACCCCCAACCCTCAATGGGCCCCAGTGCCCACTGTTTCCTTCTTTGTGTCCATGTGTACTCAATGATTAGCTCTCATTTATAAGTGAGAATGTGTGGTATTTGGTTTTCCATTCCTGCATTAATTTTCTTAAGACAATGGCCTCCAGATGCGTTCATGTTGCTGCAGAGGACGTGATCTCATTCTCTTTTCATGCCTGCGTAGTATCCCATGGTGTATATGTACCACATTTTCTTTATCTAGTCCACTGTTGATGGGCATCAAGGTTGATCCTATATCTTTGCTATTGAAATCACAGAACTTTGTTAGTTCTTAAAGTATGTGTTTTTTACATTTCATATTACATGTATATTCCTACATGTATACTTCATAGGAGCATAATTTATGTAAAAATCACTATTTCTCCAACTCATCTTAGGTTTTGATCCTTAAAATTTTCTACTCACTTTATCATCACTACAAAAATATTGATAGTTATTTTTGAAACTTTACTGAAATCTTGCCTCATAAAAATTTTCTCTGATTATCTCAGGCCCAAATCATGTCCTTCTGTAACACTATGTTCTGTCAGTTTATTTTTGTTTCAAAGCATTTCAAAACTGTATTCTGATATTTAATTTGTCATTTAAATTTTATGTTTTGTTCTTGTTAACTCTCTCACTATGTTGCAAATTCTCTGCAGACAGGAACTTTTCGTAGGGTTTTCAGTTCCTCAGTAACTCTGTATTTTGTTCATAATTGATGTTTTTTTTTTTTTTTTTTTGAGACGGAGTCTCGCTGTGTCTCCCAGGCTGGAGTGCAGTGGCGCGATCTCGGCTCACTGCAAGCTCCGCCCCCTTGGTTCACGCCATTCTCCCGCCTCAGCCTCCCAAGTAGCTGGGACTACAGGCGCCCGCTACCACGCCCGGCTAGTTTTTGTATTTTTAGTAGAGACGGGGTTTCACCGTGTTAGCCAGGATAGTCTCGATCTCCTGACCTCGTGATCCACCCGTCTCGGCCTCCCAAAGTGCTGGGATTACAGGCTTGAGCCA
This sequence comes from Macaca nemestrina, assembly GCF_043159975.1. NCBI lineage: Eukaryota > Metazoa > Chordata > Mammalia > Primates > Cercopithecidae > Macaca > Macaca nemestrina. Next base: position 12,922,820 of record NC_092127.1, read on the forward strand.
CCGCGCCCGGCCCATAATTGATGTTTATTCAATGATGTGAGAGGAATAGATTTACCTTTATTTAGGACCAACCCTGCATCAGATAAGACAAGGCACTGGATATATGCCAGTCCAAAAAAAAAAAAAAAAAAAAAAGAAGTCCCTGCTGTCATGTTGCTTACATTGTAGTGGGGACAGATTGACAATACATGATAAACTCATTACTGGAATTGCACATGAAACATAGTTTATTCTACAGCCATGGAGCTGTCCAAGCCTGATTTAAGCATGGTGGCCAGGCCTCAAGGAGAAGCAGCGAGGTGCAATGCAGGAAGGTGCCTGGCTGCAGGGCCGCATTGAGAGTACTCCACACACAGCCCATGGCAGGCCCACGTCATGAGGGGCTGAGGCATGGTGGAGATGAGGGAGGTGAAGCCTGGAACATTGTCACCCATGGTGGGCGAGGACTTTGAATGGCAGTGGGTCAGATCACAGCAGGCTTTTGGGATCAGGGAAAGAGGTAAGGCACTGTTCTAAGTGTGATGGAAACTGACTGATGTGTTTTAAGGTGAATGCCAATCTCATTTTCATTTGTAAGAAGCACGTTGACTGCAGTGTGAAGGAATTTTACAGGTAGTCATTTAAATGGCCTCAAAGTTCGGTCTCTCCCCTGAGTCCTACTTTCTAAAGAAGGGAAACAAATATTCCTAAAGCCACAAAATCAATCCAGAAGCAGAGGTCGAATTCAAATTTAGGTATGCGTAATCCAGAGCCTCTGATCTTTGATAAAAGAGGTCCTAATAATCTTTCAAATGAATTATTTCACTTTATCATTCAACTTTAAGTCAAGATGGCAATTATCTTTTATAATAGCATTGAACAGGGTCTTCATCTATGTTGTGTAGAGAGACACACGCTTTACAGGAAGAAATGGCTTTCTCTTGTTTACTGACTTTTAAGAGGTCTATTGGCACATCTCTGCCACTTAGGAATCAGGGGCCACTAATCTAGAATCTAAAATCCTACACATCGATAGTGAAATGGCTATTTTACTCATCTGATAAGCAAAGTGAGCCAAATCTATTTTCATAGAACAATACTAATGTTGACAAATGTTAAGAAAAGGCTATGTTTTCTGTTTTGTTGTTGTTGTTGTTGTTGTTTTATTTTATACTTTTTTAGAGATGGAGTCTCGCTCTGTCACCCAGGCTGTAGTGCAGTGGCGTGATCTTGGCTCACTGCAACATCCACCTCCCCGGTTCAAGTGATTCTCCTGCCTCTGCCTCCCGGGTAGCTGTGATTACAGGCGTCCGCAACCATGCCCAGCTAATTTTTGTATTTTTAGTGGAGATGGGTTTCACTATGCTGGCCAGGCTAGTCTCGAACTCCTGACCTCAAGTGATCCACCCATCTGGGCCTCCCAAAGTGCTGGGATTACAGGTGTGAGCCACCACACCCAGCCCCATTTTTACTTTTGATGCATCTTTTCATATTCCTGTTTATCGCAGTTGTCTTGTGAACATTTCTGTAGATGAAATAGCAGTGAATTTGCCACTAAAATGGTATGCCTTGTGAGTATTCATGCCACTGGGAAGAAAGGCTTTCAGCTTGGTCGTATTCAGCTTGTGTGAACTTCTGAACACGATTACTGTGACACTGATGTATTCGGGACTATTGTATTCGTATTACTAAAGAGTCACTTTAAAATACAATATTCTCTTTAAGAGGCTCTCAGGCAAAATAAGGACTACAGATGCCTGAGAAAAGGAGTTAAGTGTCTAGAAAACAAGATTATCCTTCTTTACTTGATCTTTGGGAAAGAAAATTGAGCTGGAATGTTTCAGTTGCAGACAGCTATCAAGAATTTCACTTTTTCTTTGCCTTTACTGACTCAAAGAGCAAAGGCAACAGAGATTTCTTCTCTTTCCTTGTCTCGCTGTTTTATTGTATTGCTACCCTTGTAAATAACCTAACATAAACGTAATTGGTAGATCCAGCACCCTAACACAGCTTGATAGCAGCTCAGCAGAAAATGCCCCAGATTCTACCCTAGAAGTATTCAATAAGATGCATCCTCATGATTAGCTACAGGTAGCATTTTATCTACTTTCTCTGTGTACAGAAACGTGGAAAATAGAATAGTCGTTTAAAAGACAGACACATCACATTCACATGTTTTGCTGTTTGATTTATCACATAGCATGGATACTGATGGCAGGTACACTGTGTTTCCAAACAGTTATAGGAAGAATTAAGGGCCAATATTAAAACTATATCTACTTTTGCAATCCAGTGGTTTTCTCTTGAAGACAAGGCATAGTTGATGCTTTTGTTTAAAATTCATATTCTTGGCATAAGACCCTCATATCTTATTTTAGAATATTTATTTGAAGTCAATATGAAAAATCAATAGCAAACTCAATGCCCAATCTTTTTGAATGCCCAACCTTTTGAATGCCTTTTTATGGATTATATAGTATATTCCACAAGTGCAAACTAGCTTCCTAGCACAGAATATAAAATTTTAAATTAATTGGATATGAAAGGAATACTGAGAAGTAAATTAATTTTCTGAATTTTCTGTCATTTTCTAATCACAGATAAACCTGTTCTTAAACTTCATATGGATTTTATTATTATTATATTTCTCAAGCTTGCAAGTTGGATTTAATTTGTCCAGGTAAGTGAGAAAGTTGGTATATTTCTTTAGCATGTTCTATTGTGTCAAGTATGTTTTCTCTCCTTGGATAAATTCATAATAAACAGCATGGTCTCACCCAATAATGAAACTCACATTATGAGAGTATGAACAGAGTTTTGATTTCCTGTTTTACCAGCTTGAGAGACCAAAAAAATCACAGTTCTTTTACTAATTACATTAATGTGAACCTACATGTCCTGGGATAATCCCATTTACTTGGGAATGTTGATCATATCATTCAGGCATTTCTGCTCCTGAAATAGAGGTAATGTCAGAATTCAGGAGCATCATCTTGATGCTGGAGGACAGCACAGTGTCATGAGATGCTGGTTGCTTATTTTTGAACAGGCGTTGCCAAGCTGGAGACTCCAAGCCTGACCAATAAGAAGTCCAGCTTTACATACCACTACCAACAGCATGGATGCATCAGAGGAATGTCCTGAAAATATCATTGCCATGGAAACTTGATGTGCAAGGCAGTACTGGTTCCAAATACCACAGGCAGGAAGATCTGGAGCAAGAATCACCATTGTATGCAAAGAGTATTGCATGTGGTTCCTGCTCACTGCTCTGCAAGTCTCATTATCTTACTACTGATCTAGCAAGGCCTATTGAAGGTAACCCTGGGAGAAGGGAAAGGTAAGCAAATCTCCTTGATCCCCCTTTTCCAGTGTTACATCAGCGATAGTCATTCCATACTTTTAGATACCTGAATTCCTAGTTTCATGCTAAAAAAAATTATGTGTGCATGCCTGTTAAGCACAAAGCACTGGGCGAGTGCATTAGAGATTGAACACAGAGAGATTTCTGTCTTCAGGAATATTGATCCCACAAGCAGCCCTTCCCCACAACAACCTAGGCTTTGGCATCGTGCCTGGTTGCCAGCTTCAGCTCTGTATCAGGATGAGATGCCCCAAGAGAAAATCTTAAACTTTCCTGCTTACTCATCTCTATTGGCATTACCTCAGAAGGAAGAGGAAATGGGAGCTTGATCTTTTCTTTCACAGGGAGACAATTTCTGTGCTTTTTTGCAATGTTTCCCACCTTTTTCCCAGCGAATCTTGAGTTGTTCTGTACACCAAGAAGTAGCTGGAGTGAGGAAATCGCAACCTATGTCAACTTGCAAAATTTCTTGCTTTGGGCTGACTGATTACAGCTACAACAACAACAACAACTACAACAACAACAGCATCATCATCATCATCAGCAGCAGCAATAACTTTAAATAAAGTGATCTTATTTTAAGTTTTTAAAATGAAATACCAGGTGGATAGCAAATATTTCTTTCAGAAAGGCTACTCCTGCTCTCTTTCCACCTCAATTTTGTCAGGAACATTCCAGAAGAAATGAAATTATGTCTATATTCATACTCCTTCTACATTCATACACTTTCATTTTCCTTAAACATCGTAACTATAATTGAAAATGTCAGTGAAAAGTCATGAACTCTATTTAGAAAATTTGCATGAATTTCCAATATAAATGTAAAACTATCTCTTTGGCCCAATTTTGTAATCATATATAGAAAATGTTTTCTTTAAATTTTATCTATTTGAGGATATATATTTAAACTCTAGCTTTTTCATTTGAAAATACTTTTTGTTGTGACATTTTCTGTTTTTCTGGAAATAGTTCTGTAAATGTAATGCATTCTAAATTGAATTTTGTATACTTTCACAATTGTTGGGGCCATTTTGATAGTTCAGTCAGCAAAAACAAAATCAATCCATACAGGCAAAAAACTTTGAAAGATTATGCTGACAGATAGAACATATACATTTTAAAGAATCTATGACTTTTCTTCTCTATATAAACTAAAAATAGCTGTTTCTCAAAATCTTTGGAAGGAGTAAGCAAAACTTGAAATAATCTCATAGTATGAGAAGATAAAATAATTTCAATGTTTACTAAAAGAGAGTTGAAAAACTAAAAATAAATAGTTTGTCATTACAGAAATACGGTTCACAACCCTTGCCAGAGAAGCAGCTGAGTTCATGAGGGTGGGGTAGGATTGCCCCTCAAGGATCCAGGATACACGGTCCCCTCCCGTTCCCAGCAGTCAATTTAGGAGAGAATCATAGTTTCCATTTAAACCACTGAAGTATAAAAGGTGTCAAACACACATTACCTTCAGGAAAAATAGGTCCATGTACCCTGCACTCATCCTTCTGAGGATTCCAGGGTCCCTAACTCTCCCCTTTTCTCTAAAGCATCAATGGGATGCTTTCAGTTGGTCATAGGCATTTTCTGGCATGGTCTGTCTTAAAAATGGATCAAGGGGCTATTCTCACAAATTTAATTTCTGGTGAGGCTCTCTGCTACATTTGTTTTATTTTGTATATTGAAACTCACTGCTAATTTCATTTCTAAAAATCATTCTGCTCTAAAATGATGCATGTGAAAGTCTCTGATACTGTCAATAGGAAGTGGATAAAATATTCTAAGCGTAAGGATAAGATAATCAGCTTTACAATTTACAAGAGTATGTTAACAGCACTGTGGCAACTGGTTTGCAACCTGGACTCAGGATGACCAATACTGATGCTATTTGTAATAGTATAAAGGTCAGGGCCTGAACTAAGATGCTGATTGTGAATAGAGAGAACAGGGGAGAAATTCAAGAGAGATTTCTGTAGAAGTACCGGAATCTGATTGCTTAAATATACGGAATGAAGACGTAAAGCTGGGAGGGGATAGCTCCCAGTTTTCTATTTGTTGAACTTGATAGTAAAGACATTAAAAAAGGGAGACAATGTGAGGAGAAGAGCAGGGAGAAGACAATAACAACTGCAGAAATCAAGAAAGAGACAAGAAATATGCAAGCTAAGGACAGGACTGGAAATGCCGGTACTGGAGCTAGCAGGGTACACGCTAGTTAAAGCCATGGAGGCTGATGGAATCACCCTGGAAGGGTCAACAGAGGCATGTAGCAGTGTCAAAGCTTGGAACCAAGCTGAGCTGCTCCTAGCATGCTCATATGTCCGAGCATCTTTGAAGTGAAATGGTGTGGAACAGGTCTATCATGGGCCTACTGTAACAGGAAACACAAAGAACACCGCAAAGGCCCTGATCTAAGGTAACATCATATCCTAGAGGAGGTTTTTAGCTCTGCTGACATCTGTTCCTTAGACCATCCTCAGACCAGGCTCTGTGGACTTCTGCCATCCATGCTCAGTACATAAATGTGACTAGGAAGAAGAAAGGGTCTAGAGGCAGAAGACAGAGGATTAGAGCGGCTGTACCCTCAATGTTGCTCAAAGAGTGAGGATGAGAGACTGGCCACATTGAAGGTGAAAGTGTGAGAGGTTGTAGTCTGAGCGAACCATATCAAAAACATAAGCATTGAGAGGCGTAATGGATGCATTCGAATGCGAAGTCCAGAGTCTGGTCTTGAGATGGAATGACTAAAGCTGAGGAGAGAGGAGATACATTTGATTTGAAGAGACCAGGGAACTGAGAGTCAAAATGTGAGTTGCTTATCCACATAAACATTTAAATGATGTAGCTAATGCAGAGTTAAAGACGAAGTAGTGAATTGAGTATGCAACGTTATCAATTAATAGGGTATGCAAAGGGATCGATTAGTGTGGACTTCCTTAAGAAACAGTATAGGTTAGTGAGAAAAAGAAATGTGGCTAGATAGTGTGGGCTGTACTGCAGGCGAGGGAGAATAATGGTTTAGAACTGTGCTGTGCACTGCGGTGGCCATCAGCTTCACGTGGCTATTGAATACTTGAAAATAGCAAGTCTGAATTGAGATGGGCTGTAACTAAAAATATATACCAGATATGCAAGACTTACTGCAATTAAAAAGACTTCAAAATAAGTATTCAGTTAATAATTTTATATTGATTTCAGGTTAAAATGAAAATATTTTGGATCTATTGGATAAAATGAAATACACTGTTAAAATTAATTTCACCTGCTGCTTTTTATTCTTCTTTAAGATGGCTACTAGAACATTTAGAATTTCCTCTGTGACTCACGTCTGTGGCTTACATTATGTTTCTATGGACAGGGCTGATCTAGAAGTTTAAATGATTCTAGATAATCACTCTTTGTTCTTTCTTCCTACTGAGCACTGGTACATACAAACCCCAGAGCTATTCATTTTTATAGTTTTGATATGTAGCCTTATGATATAGTAACAAAAATAGTTATTGAAAGTACATGAGTGCGGCTGGGCATGGTGGCTCACGCCTGTAATCCTAGCACTTTGGGAGGCCAAGGCGGGTGGATCACCTGAGGTTGGGAGTTCAAGGCCAGCCTGGCCAACATGGAGAAACCCCGTCTCTATTAAAAATACAAAATAAGCCGGGCATGGTGGCACATGCCTGTAATCCCAGCTACTTTGGAGACTGAGGCAGAAGAATTGCTTGAATCCAGGAGGGGGAGGTTGCCGTGACCTGAGATTGGGCCATTGCACTCCAGCCTGGGGAACAAGAGCGAAACTCCGTCTCAAAAACAACAAAACAAACAAACAAAAAAAGTACATGGGTGCTAGCTAGGACAAAATACTGAGGATACACTTTGTTCCCACTTCTTCCCTGATTCTGGGCATGGATTGGCGTGGGATTACACGGTTGGACAGTGAAACTATAACTGACACTACTCTACTGACCCCGGTTCCCTGTCCCTTACTTCCCTGAATATGTTCTCATGCAGGTACTTTCTTCCCTGGAAGGAGGATGTCAAGTTGGGTCAAAGGTCATGTTATAGGTAATTTTACATATTAACATAAAAATCTAAAAAGTTAAAATTTTAAATAATCCATATTACTAAACATATAGCCTGCAATGTAAAGTGATATAATAAAATTACTGTATCAGAGATTTAGGACATCAGCCAATTTTAAGTTGTGACCTCCAATACATCTAGTGTTTTAAAATAACTCTCTTAACCATTAGTCATGGCTCATATTCACAAAGAATAAAACAGCGCTCTCTTTTTAATCACACAAACTCATTTTTTCTTTACATGTACTTTTCCCTATTAAAAACAAAAATACGGTGTCTAAAAATAATTTCATGGGAAGTAGTCACCTTTTCCTTTGTGGTGACAATCTTTATAGACACTGTAATAAAGCACACTGAAAATCTAAAGTGATACATAGCATAGGTTTAAGAGCAGGCCAAGGAAGACAAGAGGCCAGAAAATGATAATAATAATAGTTGTGAAACAAGAGGAAGCTAAGGAAAATCCTGGTCAATAATATTTAATTCATTTCTTCATTGCTAGAGGTAGGCCAAATATTTGCCAACGAGCTTCACAGCAGTCAGAGAAAAGACAGAAACACAATCTGATGAAATATTCACAGACCATGAGACAAGAATAAACCAGTTAGTTTAGCAAACTATATCTTTTCCTTATAATGAGCCTAAAGAAAAATTCCTGCTATAGTTCTTTAAAAATAACATACTATGTGATAGTGTTTATTCAGTCCAAGGGGAAATTTTAGTTTTTTTTTTTTACAAAATCATAATCAAATATCTGCTGGCATAAAGGCAGATACATTGACCAATGGAACAGAATAGGGTGCCAGGAATAAACCCATACATGTAAGGTCAACACATCTTTGACAAGAGAGCCAAGAATACACATCGGGAAAGGAAAGAAAGTGTTTTCAACAAATGATTTTGGGAAAACTGGATATCCACATGCAAAAGAATAAAACTGGACCCTTATCTTGAATCGTATGTAAAATTTAACTTGAAATGGATTAGACTTAAATCTAAGCTCTGAAACTGTTCAATTCCTAAAAGAAAATGTAGGGAAAACCTTCATGACAATGGTCTTGGCAATGATTTTTTGAATATGACACCAAAAGCACAGGCAACAAAAGGGAAAATAAACGAATGAGACTACTTGTTTCAATTGAAAAACCTTCTGGGCCGGGCATGGTGGCTCATACCTGGAGTCCCAGTACTTTGGGGGGCTGAGGCCGGCGGATTACCTGAGGTCAGGAATTCAAGACCAGCCTGGCCAACATGATGAAATCCCATCTCTACTAAAAATACTAAAAAGTTAGGTGGGCATGGTGGCTGGCACCTGTAATCCCAGCGGCTCAGGAGGCTGAGGCAGGAGAATCGCTTGAACCGGGAGGCAGAGGTTGCAGTGAGCCAAGATTGCGTCACTGCATTCCAGCCTGGGTGACAAAAGTGAAACTCCGTCTCAAAAACAAACAAACAAACAAATAAACAAACAAAAACTTGCACAGGAAACAACCAAGAAAATAAAAAGGCACTGTATGGAATGGGAAAAAGTATTTGCCAACTATCTGACAAGGAGTCAATCTCCACAATATATACGGAACTCAGACAACTCAGTAGCCAAAAAGAAAAAAGCAAAAACAAAAACCCTCCAAATAACCCAATTAAAACTGGGCAAAGGACCCAAATAGACATTTTTTCAAAGAAGATACCTAATTGGCCAACAGGCATATGAAAAAATGCTTAGCATCACTAATCACCAGAATTGCAAATTAAAACCACAAGGAGATATCACCTCACACCTATTAGCATGGCTACTATAAAAAAGAAAACAGGTTACAAGTGTTGGAGATAGGGAAACCCTTGTACACTGTTGCTGGGAATACGAATTAGTCCCACCATTATAAAAAACAGTAAGAATATTCCTCAAAAAATAAAAAATAGAATGACGATATAATCCAGTAATTTCATTTCTGGGTATACATCCAAAGGAAATGGAAATTAGTATGTTGAAGGGACACTGCATTCCCATGCTTGCTGCAGCATTACTCACAAAAGCCAAGATATGGCAGCAACCTAAGTGTCCATCAATGGATGAATGAATCATGAAAATGTGGCACATATACATAAGGGAATATTATTCAGCCTTCTGTGACAATGTGAATGAACCTGGAGGCCATTATGCCAAGCGAAATAAGTCAGGGGCAGAAAGATAAATACTGTATGATCTCACTTACATGTGAAATGTGGAAAAAGTCAAACTACGGAAACTAAGAGTATAACAATGATTGCAAGGACTGGGGAATGAGAGAAATGGAGAGATGTCCATCACAGGCTGTAAACTTTCAGTTATAAGATGAACAGGATGTGTTCAGTAATCTGATTGTGATAACCATTACACAACATATACTAAATAAAAAAGTCAAAAGAACATTTTTAAAAGGAGGAAATTTAGTTTTTTTAAAAATATGAAATTGAGTATCTATATCTATATTGACACATATGCATACACATATATAATCCTCTTAATCAATACTTTTCTTTCCATTACCCTGGCTTCACAAATAATTCTCTGACTGTCCAAGTTTCCCTATTACATATTAAAATTGGGTCAGTTTTATCAAGCTATTAAAAGTTAATTTTCTGGTTTTAATTGTTTAGCACCCTGTTCTCTCAAGTAACCAATCTGATTAATGGATTCTTTCTCAGAAGCAATATATGATTATGGGTTAGTATGTTACCTTTCCTGAGAACTGTATGTAATTTGATGACCTCCTGGTCATATGCCAACCTAGAGATTTTCAATTTTTAATTTTATTTAGCAGAAACTGTTTTCCCAAAGAAAAGTTAAGTGAATCTCTAATCTAACACATGGACACAGTGGGGGGGTTACCCCAGTTGAAGCACTGGGGCTCTGGAGTCCAGCCCTGTTAGCTTTGCCTTTTACCACACACAGTGGCTGTAGAAGACGCTTAGCAGCACCCTGGCATTATGCAGAGTATGGTTGGTTTCCACACTCCTGCCTTTAAAAAAATGCTGTGCTTCTCTAGCACAATGGTAATATTTGAGAGTTTATCAACCCCTCAATTCTCTCCACCTAGAGAGAGTCCTACTCTGCCTTTGACTGGAAGCCCCCTTAACTCCCATTTTGTATGAATGTCTCATAAATATAATAGTAAATGTGATCACCAGATGCTACTAAGTTCATTAGGATATATAAGGATTACTGAGAGGAAATAGGATTGCTGCTATAAAATAGAGTCACAGAACTCAATATCAAAGACGCAAATGATTATCTACACTAGGGCAGTGTTTGACAAGCCATTAACGAGGAATCACCTGGAGAATCTGGTTAAAATGCAGAGTTAGTTAGAACGTGTCTGGGTTGGGACATCAGATCCAAAATTTCTAACAAATTCCTAGATGATGCTCAGGCTGTTTGTTGGAGGACTACCCTTTGAGGATTGAGGTTGTACGGCACCTCTTAGTACTGCCTTATACGTTCACTGATGGGTACTGCAACTCCACACAGATAGGACCAGCAAGTGCTCAGAATTTTTGGCAATGAAGGTCTAGATCACCTGATATTGAATCCTGAACAGTTACAATGTTTTCTGAGAACAAAGCACATGTGAAATACAGGGAGATGGAGGAAGTTATAAATAATAACCATGACCTCATGATGTGTTGCAGATATCATGACTCATTAAATTTTTATGATTTTGTAATATACCAATTTATTGTTTTGACTTTCTTATGTCTGCAGTTTTACTTGAGGTGAGACTGGTAGATTACAATCAAGTAAGGATTGTGGCTGAAGTGTAAGATGAATAATTAGAAATTGAAAACCATGAGACATAAACTCTTGCATTTTGCAAACTAGAATTATAGTTTCAATTTGACATCATGTTTAATAGAATTATACAGGGGACAGCAATCATTATGAATTATAAGGAACAACAAAGTATAATCTAATTCACATTTACAATAGAATGTGGCACTCAGAAGGTTTGAGGGATAGTGATACATTTAATAATTCTTGGCATAACCATTCAGAGTGGTTATAGTCTGTACTGTATACTAGTCTATGTAAATAGAAAAAAATGTAATAAAAACAGTTTACTCTAGAACTTTCCCAAGGGTCAGATTAGCTTTTAAAATATTGACTGAAGCATAGATGGATTTGTATATAATGTGTATGTGGTCTTTTCTGGAATATCATAACATAATAATTTTGGATAGTTAATCCTTAGACTATGAATTTCATTATTTTGTTTTATGTTATATCATACCATAGAAGGTAAACAGAATATAATGAATACTCATTTGCCATTACTTAGCTTCAATATTCATAAATATTCTGTTTTTTTGTAAGACAGGGTTTCACTGTGTCACCCAGGCTGGAGTGCAATTGTGCAATCATTGTTCACTGCAGCCTCAAATTCCTGGGCTCAAGAGATCCTCCTACCTCAGCCTCCAGAGTAGCTGGGACCACAGGTGTGCACCACCATGTCAGGCTACCTTTTAAAATTTTTTGGTAGAGATGGGGTCTTGCTATGTCACCCAGGCTAGTCTCAAACTGCTGAGTTTAAGCAATTTTCCTGCCTCAGCCTCCTAAAATACTGGAATTACAGGCATGAGCCACCATGCACAGCCACATTCTGCTATTCTTAAATCTATACTTTGATTGATTCCCCAATTGCCACTCAATACTATCAACAAAGATAGTAATTAATGATAATTATCTTATGGTTAAGAATAATGACAATTACTATTATTATAAGTCCATTTTAGGTATAAGATACATACACTGAATGTACTGAAATCTTAGCTGTAAAATTTTCACAAATGTATACAGTTATATAAACCCAAATCCATTATGGTATAGAACATTTCTACCTTTCCAGACAATGACTATGTTCCCCTTGTCAATTACACCTCTCTCAAGGCAACTGTTCTGATTCTGTCCTTAAATTAGTTTTGTCTGCCTAGTCTAGAATTTCAATAAATGAAATTATAAACACAACATCCTAAAATTTATGAGATGCAGCAAAACGAGTGCTAAGGGGGAAATTTATAGGTACAAATGCATTTATCAAAAAATACAAAAAAAATCTCAAATCAACAACCTACATTTACAATTTAAAGAACTAGAAAAAGAACAAATTAAACACAATGCTAGAAGAAGGAAGTAAATAATAAACCTAGGTGCAGAGATCAATGAAATAGAGAATAGCAAAATAGAGAAGATCAGTGAAACCAAAAGTTGGTTTTTAGAAAAGATCAACAATATTGATAAAGCTTTTAGCTAGATAGACTAAGAAAAAAGGAGAAGACTTAAATTGCTAAAATCAGAATAAAAATGGGGATATTACTACAATTGTAGTACACCAACTGTACACCAACAAGCTGGATAACCTAGATGAAATAGATAAATTCCTAGAAATACAAAACCTACAAAGGCTAAAGCATGAAGAAATAGAAAATGTGAATAGATCTGTAACTAGTAAGAAGATTGAATCACTAATCAAAAATCTCATGAACAAAAAAGTTCTGGACCTGATGGCTTCAACAATGAATTCTACCAAACATTTAAATAACTAATAATAATCCTCCCAAAACTTTTTCAATAAATTGCAGATGAGGCAACATTTTCTAAATCCTTCTATGAGGCCAGCATTAATTCATACCAAAGCCTGACAAAGCACTGTAAGAAAGGAATACTGCAGACCAATATTCCTTATGAAGATTGATGCAATAACTTTAAAGAAACTCTTTACAGCTTGACTTTTGTTCAAACTACTTTATAGACATTCAGAATTATTGTTGCCTTCTTAGACATGATTGTCATTTTTAAACACTATAATATTCTGTGAATTTCTTTCAAAATAAATGTTTTTATTAAACATTTGATTATGACAGAGAAAATATAAGATGAAATGTAATTATTCATGTATGCTGTCAACTCTAAATGACCTATTCAATACAAAAAGCGAGTGATGCTATCTACAGTGTTTTATGGTGTTCTTTCGGAAAAAAGGCATTTCCTGTGATTTCTTTTGCAGCTTATCTGTATTCTAAAACATAATAACTATGGATGAAATCATTCTAATTTTAAACAACAATATATTTATATGTGTGCCAGTTTGTTATAATAAAATTCCTATAAAAACCTTATTGTTTTCTTTAAAACTGAAGTCTTAAAAATAACCTATTAAAAAGCAGATGGCTAAATGTATTCTGTCATGAACTTAAGGTTGTCTTTAAATACAAATAACCATTTGGATGACTACACATAAAAATCTCTGATAAAGTAATTCACTCAAATACATTTGACGTTAATTTCACGTACTTTTAATTACTTCTTCTTTGGTCATTTGTCATCTTATTATCCTGAGCTTATTTTATTAATATTAATTGATTTTAGTTTATATACTGTTTACTCAAAATTGATCAAAGACCTAAATATAAGATCTAATCGTATGAAACACTTGGAATTAAACACAGGGAAAAAGCTTCACAATATTGAATTGGCAATGATTTCTTGCTATAGCACCAAAGGCACAGGCAATCAAAAAAAAAAAAAAAAAAAGACACACTGGACTTCATAAAAATGTAAAAAAAAGTTTGTGTATCAAAAGACAATATCAACAGAATAATATAAAGCAACAATAAAACTGTCATATTATAAACTGCCATAAATTATCTGAGAAAAATAGGGAGAAATAGAGATCATTAATAGATAGAGGGATGGCTTCACAGTCAGATAAGGGAAAATCATTATACAAGAAAAAAGAGGATGGAAAGGAGGAAAGTGGATGGGTAAAAAAGAAGGAAGGCAGGGAGGAGGGAAGGGAGCGAGGAAGGGAAGAAAGAAGGAATAAAGGAATGAAGGAATTTCCATCAGTATTTTTGGGTTAAAATCTTTGGATTGAATTCCAGAAATGGCATTAAGAAGACTACTGAATTCTGTGTGTGTGGTATACCTTAATTTATTGATGTTCCCTCTGCCAAAAAAAAGCCCAAAAAAACAAAAAAACAAAACAAAAAAACACCCAAAGCAATGAAAAAGACTTGGACATTAACCAAAAGTAGTGCTGTACTCCCCTATGTATCCTGCTGCAACTCCAATTTCAACAGATCCAAAAGTTATTTCTCCCTACTTCTCTATATTTTGGTTTGGCTTTTATGTCTTCACAGGGCTGTATATAATGTGTTGAGTAGAAAAATAAGACAAATTCTGGAGATACACACATAAGTTTTGCAGAATAGTATGAACTCAGAGAAATTAATATTAATATTTCTAACTCTGTTTCCTCATCCATAGAAAAGGTAATAAGCCCCCCACTGGATTGCTAGGTGAAACTAAGATGATTTGAAAATTCGATTTCCCCCGCTTTCACATAGTAGATCTTCAATGAGTAACAGTACCCTCATTTACTCATAGTCTCCAGCAATCCTTTTTAAGTTCAAACTCACATAATCAACCTAGTTTATTTCTTTGCCATCTGTCCTGTAAGTTTCTGGGGAAATTTTTTTTATCCTATTTCTCTACATTCAAATTCATTTTCTCTATCTCCTAACATACCTCTATTCTGGCCCAAATAATGATAAAAATTCATTCTTCAAAAATGCTCTTCTTATCATGTCACTTTACTGTTTAAAATTTATTAGAGGGTGTTCATTACAATCAGAGTAGTAACCAAACTTACGGTCAATATCAAGCGTCTTTTCAGTTTCAGCTAATTCTAATTTGGCTTCCTTTCTCCCCAAATTTTGCAGTGTCATCTTACATCCTTCCACATGCATCTCCACCTTTCTACCCAACTCCACCATGTTTAATTCCGATCTGTATGCTGCCTGCATTCCAGCACCTTTCCCCAGAACATGCAGATTGCTCTTTTCTCATGGTCTTGCTTTTCCAATTCCCCGCTGGTCTTGCGAAGCCTTGTTTTCACTTCCTTCATGATTATTTCTTCTCATTTCCCTCCAACCTTGATTGCTTCTTGCAAAATTACTATAGTTTTTTACTATGCTTATGCTCATTCAGGAATTTATATAAAACTTTATCTTTAATTAGTGTTCTATATTGTTAAATACAGTGAGTTCCAAGTTTCTCTTCAAAGAATCAGTATGTCAGTATGGTAAGTTTCTTGTCCTTTGTTCCCCATTTTAAAGTTTAACTTCCTCTTTCTCTTCGTCTCCTTGCCTTTAGTTTCAGTAAAAAACCTTTCCGCCAGTTCTAATCAGTAGTTCACATCTGTTCCCCTGGTCACCTGCTCCATCCTCAATCACCTCTGGTCACCTGCTCCATCCTGAGTCACCCCTGCTCACCTACTCTGACCTGAGTCACCTTTAGTCACCTGTTCCTTAACTGTCCTCCCTGCCGAAACTGCTCACTGCGCCACTCTGGCTCATACCCCACTCTCTTTAAAACAGCCAATCGGAATTAGCTTAGACTATGTGGTCCAACCCTAGCCAATAAGGGAATGACACAGCAGTAGGGGCTACCTGGGTCAGGAATAAGAACCCCTTCCCCTCCCTTGTTCAGGTGAGCTGTCACCATGGCTCCATCCATGAGATGCACCTTTCTATAGAAGTAAAATTGCCTTGCTGAGAAAATTCATGTTTCAGTGCTATTTCTTTTGCAGCACTGAAAATTTATTTCTAACATACATGCTAGCAATTTCACACGTATTTATTGTCTCAGGGAAAGAATGTTTTTAAAATTAATTGTAAATCAATATCCCCTAATTGTGAATATATATAGTATATGTATATTTTATATAGTATATACATATATACCCCTATGTATCTATGTATATATGTATACATATGCTATATACACACTATATACATATCTGTATATACATACATATACATATGTAGAGTATATATGTATACACTGTATACTATATACATATGCTATATACACAGATGTATACACATATATGTATATATGTATAGAGTATGTATATATAGCATGTGTATATAATGTATATATGTATATAGTACATATTCTATATATAAGTAGTGTGTATATGTGGCATATATTGTATATAACTGTATACTATATATAATATACATATACTACATATACACAATTAGTACATATTGATTTAGTATTTATTAACTATGTATATATCTTGTGAAATACACAAAGAACAATACAAGAAAAAGTCATTCTCCAACCTACTTTCAAGAGATAAACTGTTAAAAACTTACTGTATTTTCTTAGTCATTTTTTCTTTGCTTGTACAGTTAACAACTAGAATAATATTTATATGTTTATTTGAGTGCATTCCTATTTTATTTCTCTTTATCCTGCATATCTGCCCATGAAAGTCTATATTCTTTAAAAACATAATTGCACCGCACACATCATATTTAATTAAAGATGAATATATCAACATTTGACCTCAGTTCTCACACCAGCTACCACTTAACCCTTCCCCTCATATCCGTATTTTCCAAAAGCATTTTCCATGCTCATTGTCTTTATTTCCTTGTTTTCTTTTCTCTTTTCAACCTACTGAAATCTGACTTATGCATCCAACATTACAACAAAATATTTTAATGAGATCAGCAGAGAAATCCAGTGAGTGTTTGCCAGAGCTCATCTTACTTAATTGGCAGGATTTTACATTGCCAGTGGCTACGTCTATCCTACTCTATTCTCATCCTTTGACATCTGTGACAACCCAGTTTCTCAGCTTTCCTTCTAACTCCTAGTCCACTTGTCACGTGCCTTTGTGGACTCATCCTCCTCTTCCTGACTTTTATGATAGTGTTTGCCAAGGATTGGTCTCAGGCTTTTCCATTCTCTTTATTCCTTCTCTCAAAGTAACTAGCTTCACTCCCCCAGCTCTAATTGGCAGGCATTAATGACTCTCAAATGTATATCTTCAAACCAGGCCCCTCTTCTGGGCTCCACTCTATTATATCATTAGTTAAGTATCTGATATTCCCATGTGGATGCATCACTGGTAACTGAAACTCCACATATCTAATGTGGAACTTGCAATCTCCCTGCATAACTCGGTCCTATTCAGCTTTCATATCTTGCTGAATGGCACTTCCAATAATCCATTGGCAAAAGCTTTAAACCTGACATTTAGCCCTACAACTTTCTTCTTGTTCATTCCCATGCCCAATAAAACAGAGAATTCTGTAAACTTTAACTCTCCTGAGTCTATCCACCTATTTCCACATCTACTGCCAGTACTCTCATTAAACTTATGATCCTCTCTGGACTGAATTCTCACAATTGTATTCTGACTTTTATTTGCTCAAAAACTCTTCCAGTCTATTTTTGTCACTCTTGTCAGTGTATTCATTTAAAAGTGTATGTTTGATAATGCCACTCTCCATCCTTGGTCCATCCTAGGACCCATGTTTGACTTATCATTAATTTCCCTAAAATTCATATCCTTAACAAGTCCTACATGGCACTGTGTGATACGGCTGAGAAACGGCGTAAGCCCTCAGTTGGAAAATTAATAAATCCACGCAGTTCAAGCAAACTGTAGGTGTAATACCTCCAGTGATAAGAGGGTTTTCAGAAAACCAAAATAATCCAGGAGAGTGAGCTCTAAACATCTGCAACCTGAATGAAAATTATTTCCTGACTTTCGCTAGTCTAATACTGTGCTTTCAATTAAAGAATACCGAAGGCACAGCTTTAGAACAGTAAAAGTGAGGAAATAATTTTCCTCCTTCTATTCTTTTGCCCCTCTACCTTCTTCCTTTTCCTTCTCTTATAGTGACTTGAAGCTATCAGAAAAGGTAGCAACAAAAAGGAGGTGGAGGGGTAGCAAAGTAAAACAATGAGAACTACCCCTTGTCTGTTGTTGGTATTGAGACTGTAATACCAGT
The DNA here is from genome assembly GCF_043159975.1 of Macaca nemestrina. Lineage (NCBI taxonomy): Eukaryota > Metazoa > Chordata > Mammalia > Primates > Cercopithecidae > Macaca > Macaca nemestrina. The sequence continues at coordinate 12,941,084 of NC_092127.1, forward strand.
AGGGAGAGGATGAAAGTGGTGATTTTTAGCAAAGACAGGAATTCTTTTTCAGATATGATTGTTAAACTGAATTAGGATAATAAGTTACAAAACTCAGACTGTTTCTGTGTCTAGAGGACACAGGGAGACTTTTTATCATCTAGGAAAAGTTAAACAACTCATTTGGCTTGTCATCATTTTGATTCAATTGGCAAAAGTAAATTTGAGTATGTGGTAGGGAAAAAGTAGAGTTGTTTTCTAGTTAGACACCACAAATCTTACTTGTTCAATGTGCCAGTTTGAAGAAGCAACATATGTGGGATTCAGTGATGGAATGGTAAGTGAGAATGAGAAATCTATACTATGCATGTGATGTCTTCTATCTTGTGAGCATGGGGCAATCCTGAGATAGGAGCCATGTGGCAAAGCAGAGAGCCTTACTAACCCTGTAGCTCTGGGGAAAGCAGAGCCACCGCAATCAGCATGTACTTCTCACCCACAGTCCCTATTATGCAAGAGAAAAATATTTCACCACCATTTTCAACATGGATTGAATATATGCTCTCAGGACAATTTAGGTTTATTCCTATTGTTCCAGTGTAATTATCAAAATTTTAATTCGCAAAATGTCTTCTTTTCCCGACAGTATGTTACATAGTCATATATAACAGAGATTAAAGATACCTGAAGCAAAAACTGATTCAGCTGCAAGAAGAAATGGATAAATCCAGTTCGAGATATCAAAACTCTCTCTCAATAATTGATAGAATATACAGACAGAATATCAGATCATCAGAGGGCCAGAGGGGATATAGAAAAATTAAAACTATTCATCAACTTGACCTAATTGACAAGTATAGAAAATTCCATCCTACCATAGCATAACATACAATCTTTTCAAGTGCAGATGAAACATTTACCAAGATATATAATGTTCTGAGCCAAAAAATCAAGGCTAACTAAATTTCAAAAGATTCAAGTCATAAAAACTATGTTTTCTGCTCATAATAAAATTAAGTTAGAAGCAACAGAAGGATTTCCAGGATATCCAAAAATATTTAGAAACTATATGCCACAATTATAAGTAACCCACAAATCAAAGAAAAAAAATCAAAAAGGCAAATTAGAAAGTATTTCTTACTGAATTACAATTATGAGTATTAAAGCATAACATATCAGATTTTGTGGGAAGTTACTAAATCAGTACTTACAAGGAAAGTTACAACACTAAAAAGGCAAAAGATCTCAAATCAGTGACTTGTTTATGTTAGGATACTAAAATATATATACATATATGTTTAGGCTGGGGTTAATTATATATATAAATGTATATATTTATATGTAAGTATATGTAAATTTACCTTGAATCTTATATATTATATATACATATATAAATATATTATATTTATATATAAGCATATGTAAACATATATGTATATAATTACATAAAGTTAACTCCAGTCTAAACTGAAGAAAAAAATAATGAAGATGAGAGCCAAAATCAATGGAGTAGGAAAAAAAGGAAAAAATCAGAAAAAACAATGAAATAAAAAGTAATTTTTAAAGAAATCAATAAAATTGATAAGCCTCCAGCCAGACTGATGGGGGTTGGGGAGAGAGATGATAAAAGCTATTAAACTACTAATATCAGCAACAAGAGAGGTGACATCATCATAGGTTCCACATATATTAAAAATAATAAGGTAATATTATAAAAACTTTATGCCAACAAATGTGGCAACTTAAATAAAATAAAAACTATCCTTGAAAGTTACAAAACACAAAAGCTCATTCAAGAAGAAATAAATAATCTGAATGGACTTATATTTATTAAAGAAACTGAATTAACAGTTAAAAATCTTACCACAAAGAAAACTCCAGGTCCAGATGGCTAATTGAGTTATGCTAAACATTTAAGAAAAAACAAAACCAATTCTATACAAACTCTTGGAGTTATTTCAGCAATAAAAGGTTGGTTTAACACTCCAAAACCGGTAGGTATAATTCATCGTGTTAAGCAACTAAAAAAGAAAAACTATATGATCATCCCAACAGATGCAGACTCTCACAACTTCTGTTCGATATTTTATTGATTATATCCAGTGGAATTTCTTTCTTTCCCGAAAGAAAAATAAATGCATCCAGACTGGAAAGTAAGAATGAGAACTGTCTTTATTCATAGACTACATAATCAGATATTTAGAAAATCTTATGGACTCTACAAAAAGTCTACCAGCATTAATAAGTAAATTTAGCCAGGTGGCAGGATACAAGATCTATATACAAAAATCAATTGTAATTAGCAATCAAGAATTGAAGTTTTAGGCTGGGCACAGTGGCTCACGTCTGTAATCCCAGCACTTCAGGAAGCAAAGGCGGGTGGATTACTTGAGGTCAGGAGTTTGAAACCAGCCTGGCCAATATAGTGAAACCCTGTCTCTCTCTCAAAAAATAAATAAATAAAAAAAATTAGCCAGACGTGGTGGCATGTGCCTGTAATCCTGGCTACTCCGGTGTCTGAGGCAGGAGAATCGCTTGAACCTGGGAGGCAGAGGTTGCAGTGAGTCCAGATCATGCCACTGCACTCTAGCCTCAAAAAAAAAAAAAAAAAAAAAAAAAATCGAATTAAAAAAAATCAGTACAATAGCATAAGCAATTAAAAAATTGGGGAAAAATCTGTCAAAGACATACAAGACCTGTAAAAGGAAAACTACAGAATGTTGCAGAGTGAAATTAAAGAATACCTACATATTTGGCAAGATATACCTTGTTCATGAATCAGAAGACTCAATATTGTTAGGATGCCAATTGTACTCAAATTGATCTATATCAAGTTTTGATCATTATGAAAATCGCAGCAGACTTTTTTTGGTAGAAACTTATAAGCTGGTTATGAAATTAATATGGAAATACATATTATACATATGTTTGGGTAGATTGGTCAAAATATTTTTGGCAAAAATTAACAAATTGGATGACTAACATTAGACAACTTCATGACTGATTTTAAAGCTTAAGTTATCAAGACAGTGTGGTGTTGGGCTAAAGACAGACAAACAGATCAATGGAACAAAATAGAGATCCAGAATAAACCCATACATATATGGACAATGAATATTTGACACAGGTCCAAATGCAATACAGTGGGAAAAGCATAGTCTTTTCAATATATTTTGCTGGAAAAACTGAATCTCCATATGCAATTAGGAAAGGATGGATAGACAGAAGGAATATAAGAAAAGTTAACACATGAGCTTCTCCATAGCTCAGTGTCCTTGCTGATATATATATAGAGAGAGATTATAGTAATTTCTATATAATAATATTTTGGGGAGTACTAAATATATGAGCAATTGCAACATCCCTAAAAATATAGCCAGACACATAGTAGGCACGATATAGCTGTAAGCTATTATTATAAAGGTAAAATGTCAATATCCACATGCAAGAAGTTCTAGAGAACTATAACAAGAGAGATACTTTGTATAGATTATTTGACTAATAATTTCTTAGAAATTACACACACGCACACACAAACACACACACACACACGCACACTGATTAAACGGGCTGAAACTGTGCTAAAAAAGTTATGAATGACTCCCTATGGACAAACAATGGTAAAATTCAATATAATAGAAAACAAAGAAAATGTTCTAAAATTTTCCAACAAGAATGGCCAACCATCTAACAAGGAAAAGTGTCATATTTACATTCATAAAGGGGCAGGAGAGGACAGTGCCTAATCTCCTGAATTTAGGCTCAGTCAAAAACTAGCTCTGAAACATTAAACAAGATACTTCTTCATCACTCAATTTCCTTGTTGATATAATATAGATTATAATAATTTCTATATCATAAGATTTGGGGAATACTAAATACATTAGAATTTGTAGCACCCCTAAAAATACAGCCAGACACATAAGAGACATAATATGGCTATAAACTATTATTATGCTTAGATTTCTTGGTACAATATTCGATGAAGGAATACAATAGAATGACATTTTTGAGGTGCTTAAAAAAGAAAGTCAATCTTCAAATCTGATACCATTTGAATAGTCACTTAAATGCAAGGGTAAAACAACAGAAAAATGTCATAAATATAAGGAAGAAATAAAGATTAGTATATCAGACATGATATTAATAACACACAACAACACATCTGCCATTATTAATGCTTTATCCAAAATTTATTGAGAGGTTACTAGATACTAGATATTATTTTAAGTTCCTTATACATATTAACTAATTTAGTATTCACATAAACCCTATGTGACAAAAAGAGGTTCACCAAAGGTCACCCAGGGTATATATGACAGACAACCAAAAGAGTTACCCCCTTAGTAAGCCTTCTTTGCAAGATTTGTAAATCTGAGTCAGATCTCAAATACAAACCATCTGTTCCTTGTTCCCTTTCTGAGGCTTTTCTCCATGAAAGTTTGTTTGCAGATGTTATCTTTGAGAAAGGATCCTTGAGCATGATTTCAGTGGAGGCAGAAACTTTTGGTTACCTGCTCTGTTGTGTTCTCTTTCACATAAAAATTCAATTAGTGGTTGAGTCCAGTCATGAACGAAATCAAGTATTTCATAACAAACGACTGGTACTAGCAGGTTGGGACACACAGGGAAGAGTGTGCTTGATTGTTGGTTTTGGCCACCTCGTGCATGCATTTCTCTTGATATTTGAGTCGTCATGTCAAGGAATGACTAAAGGTACAGAAAGCCACATTCAAGTTAGAGAACATGAATTTTTACTGGGTAAGAAATAACAACCATCGGTTAACTATGCAGATTCTTGAGCCTTCAATGATGAAAGAAAATATAGAAGGAAAAAACGAAAAAAAAAAAAAAAAAAAACCCTGCAGAATCAAGCATGGCCATGTGGCCCAGTCATTAGAATCTACTTTTGTAAGTCTTGTAAAACTGTAAATTTTGTAAGTCTTTTGTAAGTCTGGATTTCTTTTTCTTTCTTTCTTTTTTTTTTTTTTTGAGACAGAATCTCGCTCTGTCACCCAGTCTGGACTGCAGTGATGTGATCTCGGCTCACTGAAAGCTGCCTCCCAGGTTCAAGCGATTCTCCTGCCTCAGCCTCCCGAGTAGCTGGGACTACAGGCACCCGCCACCACGCCCGGCTAATTTTTTGTGTTTTTAGTAGAGACAGGGTTTCACCGTTGTGTTAGCCAGGATTGTCTCAATTCCCTGACCTTGTGATATACTCGCCTCGGCCTCCCAAAGTGCTGGGATTGCAGGCGTGAGCCACTGCGCCCGGCCAAAAGTCTACATTTCTATGAAACTGCAGTTCATACTTGTTGGTGATAAGACTGAGTATATTGTGTGAGTCCCTTATAACGCCTTGCCATGTCTGCCCAAAGTATGGTGGAGCCCCAAATTGGGTAAGAAATATCCAAACTTCAAAGACTTTTGTAAGTCACATTTGTAAGTCTTGAGTGGAAGCTGTCCACATCCTGCAGTTGCCATCTTGAAACAAAGATTCGTGGTAGAAACTGTCTCTATTCCAAGAGCCATTTGCTTTTGAAAAATCTTTAGAATATTTAATTTTAAATCTTCTAATGAGAAGAATGTCAATCCTTTTGTCAGTGGGTCAAATCTTGTGTCTTTTCAGCTGGGAGACATGAATCCAGGCATCTATACCCTCAAGTTTAACTGCTGTTCTCGTCAAATTTATCTGCTATTTCTTTCCAATGTGGTTTCTAGGAATTTTTTTCTATGCTGTCTTTTCCAGATGATAAAGTCTTTGTTTTTCAGGTCATGCCAAGGTTCCTCGGGAGAATATGAAGAAAATGCAACTCATACTTGTTGGTGATAAGACTGAGTATATTGTGTGAGTCCCTTGTGGTGCTTTGCTATGTCTGCCCAAAGTGTGGTAGAGCACTAGATTGGGAGAGAAATATCCAGACTTCAAACATGTTACTGTCAGAATCTACGTTTCTAGCAAACAAAAGTTTCCTCTCACTTTGGAAATTAGCAAACATTGACTAGGATATTCAAAATCCATACCAAGGAGGTGACTGTATGAAACCCATTTGTAAGGGTTCAAAAGTACCCTGACACTTGAGTTTTTGTTCAGTCTCCACCTTTATAGTTTAACTAGATTATGCTGGTGCAGAAGAGACAAGCAACCGGAGACCTTCTCAGCAACCTCAATAAAATTACCCCACCAATGTCGACAAAGCACAGTGATCAATTTGTCCTTCTTGAGGTGGGAAATTTAATGAAAACTGTTTGCAAGGTTCCACCTGAGGTCCACTGGTGACAACAAACTGCCATTCTGAAAGTGACAGATTATGAAGAACATTCCTTAGTAAGGTCTGAAGATGACAGGCACAGTATGAAACGGGGAGAATTTGTGGATTATTAGAGATAGCCACCACTGGAGTCATTTAACTTTGAGAAAGAGGTCATGTGACAGTGGCAAGTCTTTTGGTTGATATGATAGTGCCAGGATCAAACATTCGCAAGATCACCTTTTAAGACACAGAAATTCTCCTTGGGCATTTAAGGGCAAATAAGAAACTGAGTCCTTGATACTCATTTGGAAAGGCATCACTGATTTCCTACTTCCTTTTTCTCCCCTTTAGTTTCATTCCGTGAGGGTGTGGAGGTCTAGCAACAGGACCATTTTCCTTTCCAGTTTTTGCTTGTATGTTAAATTTCCCTATTTCTGACATCAGGCCACTCAGAGAAAGTGAGGCAGGAGCTGACGCTGCACATGCTCCAGGACCTACACCTGAATGTTTTCTACAGGTGAGCAGGAGCATCCCCCTGAGGTTTCCAACGCTGTCATCCTTGTTTTGGTGTGTAAACTCTGAAAGTTTTGTCTAAAATTTATAGCTTTTTAAAGTTCCTCTGGTTTTACTCTGAAATGTGGAGTCTCTTAAATCATACTCAAGGTATTCACACTGCCTTTTTCAACACATTTTGTTGCATTTGAGGTTCCTAATAACCTATAAATCACTTGATAGAGATCTGGGAACCCTGAATTATGTGTTTCTAGAACTACTGCAAATTTCTCTGTAAATTTATGCCTATCTTGCATAGACTTTTGAAGTTTTTGAAAATGACATTTAGCTTAGACCCAACCAGGGTTTAAAATCTGCCATAATGAGCTTATTCTGATTTGGTCAACTTTAAGAGCCAATTGGCATTTAGTGTTTCTAGATGGCCAGAAGAAAAGGGACATCAGAAAGAGTGTCAGGGAAGAGGAACTTGGAGGGCAATTGGGTGAGAGAACCGGAATAGTAAAGATAAAAGCTTCTTGAGCCAAGTGGTGATTTTGGGCACATCTAAAAAAGAGCTTTTCACATTTTTCTCACTTGTGTCTTCCATGGAATAATTACTGAAGCAATTGTGGGATCTGGATTTGTATTGTAAGATTTCTTATATCAATCATAACATATATATCATTGAATGTTTGGAATTTCACTCTCTTTCCATAAGGCAGCTCTCAAATGAACAGTTTTGTTCTTACAAAAGGTTTCTCAAATGGCCTCTGAAATTCTAGATTAAGTCATTTAAATAGAGATACATAGTATTAGTTATAGTGCAAAATACATGTAGGAGGCAGGAATATGGCTTGGAGGGGATATGAACTTGGGTTTAGTCTGAGACAAAGGCAAAATGATCTGGCAATGGGTAGTCAAATGCGTTGTTTGTGTACCTCCTGCCCTTGGCTCCCCAAACTAAAGGTTAGGTAGTCTCCAGTGGCAAACCTGATAAATGTGCAGTTGGGGAAGATGGAAAGTTTGACCAAGAGATCTCATTCAAAATCAGTGTCTCACAGACAAAACAAGACTCCAAATCGTTGTATAAGCTTTTGATAAAGTTTATGGCAATATCTGTCTAGTCAATACCAATCTGAGGAAAACACCTTCTGGGCATCTAGTCCCAAGGGATGGCTCAGTGAATTGACTTAACAGGACCTGTGCTTATTCTCTTTCTTATGAACTTCCTTTTTTTGACTCCCATGAGAAAATTTTGAAGAAAGCAGTGACAAAAAGCAATAGTTAGTAATAAGGCAGATATCTATTGAGGATAAATTTGTTCAAGTCTGATGAAATAATCAAAGAGTTCTTGAGAGGAGATCTTAGGGGATAAAATACATTTAGCACTTGGTAGCTTGATAAAAAGAAAGAGGGACTGAAATCTAACAGAAGACTTAACCCTTTGTTGTAGTCAGAGTGATTGGCCCCGCCAAGCCAGGAAGCTCAAGAGGCCTCAGTGATTTGCACTATTTTGAATTTAGGATCTTTGCTTGAGCAACAAGGGATTTCAATGGGACCTCCAAGTTGTCGAACACCCCAAAATATCAGTAGAAAACCTTTCGATAAGCAAAAGTTCCATTTAGTCGAACCTACTGCAGTAGGGAGACCGCCACCTGGACGGGGTCCTAGGGTATTTTGGGTAAGTCAGAAGCAGAACAGTTGTCGAGCTTTGGAGTCTGGACACAGTAGTTGAAGGCGGGTTTTTCAAAGTGGGGAATGGAGTAAGATTGGGCAAAGTTCATAACCTACTAGTTTAGGGTCGGTTAACACCTGTAAGTGAGAGTTTGGGTAAGGAAACTGTTATTAATAAGCAGGCTGTTTACCAGAGTCAGAATATTATTGTCTTCAATATATTGTTTTGCCAGCATTTCCTGAAGCAAACAGTGAATTTAAGTACTGGATTGCAGTCTTATCTTTTCCAGGCTAATGTTTCCTAGAAGAAACAACTAAGTCATGTGTACATAACTGGTTCATAGTTTTACCTAAGTCATGTTCACAGCTGATGTCAATTCTTAAAGCCTATGATTTTAATATCAGAAAAAGTAGAACTTCAAGTAAAAATATCGGAAGTTAAAAAAATGACATTATTTAATACTAAGAAGAAAATTAGATCAAAATGATATGGTATCACATTATGTTAAAAAAATAACAGAAAGAACTACAGTCAGAAACAGAAAAACATGTCAACAATTATAACTGGAGATTTTAACAAGTCATTCCCAAACGAGATTTGAATATTATAATAATCTCAAAATTAATACCCAACAAAAATAAAGCACACACAGAATTAGTTGCAATGATCAGCTATATCCAGGACTACAAAGAAAGCCTGAATGCATTTCTGAAAGCAACATCATTTATAGCAAAAATTAAATATAATAAAATTAGAAATTGATAAAAATCATATAGCCCTAAACTAAGAAAACATAAATAACTTTTGGGTTAAAAATATAAACAAATTAAGATATATTTGTGACTGTTTGCCAAAGGAAGCACTACGTGTCAAACTTGAGAAACACAGGTAAAGCAGAATTTAGACAAAACTTGTATTTTAGTGATCAACTGACTGATTGCAGAGATGGGGTCTTGCTGTGTTGCCCAGGATGGTCTCAAAGTACCTTCAAGTGATCCTCCTTCCTCAGTCTCCCAAAATGCTGGGATTACAGATGTGAGTCACCACACATGGCCCGAAACTTGCATTTTTAAACTAAAAAGAAGAAAAATGAACTAAGCATTCAACTAAAAAAACTTGAAATGAAGCAACAAAGTAAAACTAACAAAGCAAGGAGGTAGGGAATAACAAATCAGAAGTAAAGTAGATGGTCAGAATGGATATGAGAGAATGTACAATGTATATACTATCATCATTATTTTGCCATCCAAAACTGTCATCTCCCATATCTACATGGGAGGCTGAGGCAGGCGAATAGCTTGAACCCAGGGGTTGCAGTGAGCTGAGATGGCGCCACTGTACTCTAACTGCACTCCAGCACGGGAGACAGGGTGAGACTCTATCTCAAAACAAACAAACAAACAACACACACACACACACACACAAACACAAACAACAAAACCTATCATCAAAGAAAACAAAAACTCAATATTTAAAAGAGGTGTTATTCTGGCTGGGGCTCTGCTACCTAACTCTCTTTCTCCACTGACTGAGCAATGCTTTTTGGAAAACCAGATTGAGAAGACCTGTTGTAAAATAGGTCTTGCATGAAGCTAGTGATGAACTCACAAACCAGTGAAAAGGACTTTCTTAACCTTTAAAATCTGCTAGTGGCAAAAAGTGTTTCCACGGGCTAATGAAGAAAAACAAGAAAAAGTCCTGAGCAACTATTCCTTTTTACCTTAAGACATTCTTAAACAACTACTGCATAATTGTTTCTGGAGACCTTTTTTTTTATTCAAGTAAACTTTTTGCCAGCATTTTCTGACTCAAAATATAGGAGCAGGAAGATAACATTTTTGTGAGAAAAAAGTTTAAATACAGCTTCCTGCTGCATTTAAATAGTATAGTAGTTAATATGATACTAATATACTTTGGATATATTTTGAGTTTGTTGGTTTTCCAGTATTCACCCACTGCTAGGCCTGTGGGTGTTGGACATGCCTGTGGTTCTCAATTTTGCTTGACTGTTAGAATCCTGATGTCCAAGTCTTACTCCAGTTAGACCAGTTCAGCCAGAAAGTCAGAAGGTGTACTCAAGCATCTGTTTTTTCAAAATCTCCTTTTGTGATGCCAAGTGCAATCAAAGTTGAGAATCATTGTAATAGCAAATGGTTGAATGGAAACTCCACCTTCTATTTAAATCTTACCCCAGTCTGCCCTTAGCTGTTCTCTTTTCACAGATCTATCAGTGTCTGAAGATAACTACGGCAGGCTGATCAAATACGCATATAGCAGGATGACAGCAAGAGAGTGATACACTGCCTGTGTTCCAAATCACAAAACATCTAAACAGGCTGGATGATGGACTGAGTCTGATGGGATGGAATTTCATAAAGATACATAAAAAAGCATCTTGGATACAGTAAACTTAACTCCACAAATACAGGGTAATTTAGATGTGACTAAGTAGCAGTACACATGAAAAATTATTGAGGAATTTTGTTGACTTTAAGGGTCGTGTGAGTCAACACTGTGATTTGGCTGCCAGAAAATAAACTCAATCCAAGGCTGTGTCAACAAAGGCATACTGTCCCTTCTGCATGCTCATTATAGCACTAAGTACTGAGCCATGTTCTCAATCGCATACTTCACGAACATGGAAAGCTAACAGTATGGTTAAGGGGGGAAACTGGAACTGTCATCTTGGGGAATAAAAGGGATATTTAGCCAGGAGTAGTTAGCTTAGGGAGACCATGACAAATATTTTCAAAATATTTGAAGGACTCAGTTGTGGAAATGAGATTAGATTTATTGTGTAAAACTCCAGAAGTGGAGAGCAATAGAGAGATGGAAGGAAATGCTTTTCAGCAGTGTTGCTCATCGACAAATGGATTGAACAGCCACAAAGAATGGAGGGTTCCCTGTCCTTTGAGATATTTAAGCCTTCAAGTGAATTATGGGTGAGGAGTTTCAAATCTTCTAGAGTTGAACCAGATAAGAAAGTCTCTTCTTCCGGTAAGATGTTATGGACCTATAACTTCAGTGTACTTAAAAGTAGATTGGGAGTGAAAGGCAGACTTTTGATGTTATGTACACTGTTGAAACCCCTTAGCATGGTCTTCTGTAACCTGCTCACCCTGCCCCAAGGAGGCAGCCAGCCAATGCCACCAGCCCCACGGAGACCCTAGTGCTTTTCCAATGGGGAAATGCAGTCACTTTTCTTCCGATATTACATCCTTTCTGGAATATGTCTCACCCACATGTCTCTTTACCAGCCCCTTTTTCAAGTAAACCAACTTCTCGCAGAAGCTGACAATATGTCTCTTTACTCTCTACGAAGATTCTGGCCCTTCTCCTCACCTGTCAGAAGTGGAGGATTCCAAAGGGATCATTAGCATCCATCCCAACAGCCTGCACTGCATCCTGAGAACTGCAGTTCTTGCATCCTCAGGCAACTTTCAACTACACAGACCAAGGGAGAGAGGGGATCCCTCCGAGGTCCCATAGGGTTCTCTGACATAGTGATGACCTTCTTTTGGAACTTTTAGAACCCCCAGGACATTTCCAAACTTTGAGCAGGGCGCTGGGGCCCAGGCGTGCGGGAGGGAGGACAAGAGTTCGGGAGCGGCGAGGATAAAGCGGGGTCTCCCTCCACCCCACGGTGCCTAGTTTCTCCTCTCTCCACGTGGTCCAGGGTCGTCGCATCACCTCTAAAGCCGGTCCCGCCAACCACCAGCCCGGGGACTGAACTTGCTCCTCCGGCCGCCCGCTCCCGGCAGGGGACGGGGGGCGGGGAGGGAGAGATCCAGTGGGGGTCGGGGGAGGTGGGGCCGCCGGGGAGGAGGCGAGGGAAACGGGGAGCTCCAGGGAGACGGCTTCCGAGGGAGAGTGAGAGGGGAGGGCAGTCCGGGCTCGGCACGCTCCCTCCCTCGGCCGCTTTCTCTCACATAAGCGCAGGCAGAGGGCGCGTCAGTCATGCCCTGCCCCTGCGCCCGCCGCCGCCGCCGCCGCTCAGCCCGGCGCGCTCTGGAGGCTCCTGCGCCGCGGCGCTCCCGGGCCCCGCCGCCGCCGGCCGCCCCGCCGCCCTCCTCCCGCCCCCGGCACCGCCGCCAGCGCCCCCGCCGCAGCGCCCGCGGCCCGGCTCCTCTCACTTCGGGGAAGGGGAGGGAGGAGGGGGACGAGGGTTCTGGCGGGTTTGGAGGGGCTGAACATCGCGGGGTGTTCTGGCTCTCCCCCCCTCTCTCCAAAAAGCTACACCGACGCGGACCGTGGAGGCGTCCTCCCTCGCCCTCGCTTCACCTCGCGGGCTCCGAATGCGGGGAGCTCGGATGTCCGGTTTCCTGTGAGGCTTTTACCTGACACCCGCCGCCTTTCCCTGGCACTGGCTGGGAGGGCGCCCTGCAAAGTTGGGAACGCGGAGCCCCGGACCCGCTCCCGCCGCCTCCGGCTCGCCCAGGGGGGTCGCCGGGAGGAGCCCGGGGGAGAGGGACCAGGAGGGGCCCGCGGCCTCGCAGGGGCGCCCTTGTCCCCACCCCTGCCCCCGCCAGCGGACCGGTCCCCCACCCCCGGTCCTTCCACCATGCACTTGCTGGGCTTCTTCTCTCTGGCGTGTTCTCTGCTCGCCGCTGCGCTGCTCCCGGGTCCTCGCGAGGCGCCCGCCGCCGGCGCCGCCGCCGCCTTAGAGTCCGGACTCGACCTCTCGGACGCGGAGCCCGACGCGGGCGAGGCCATGGTAGGTTTGCGTTAGGGTTTGCGGAAGACCCGAGAGTTTGCTTTAGGGTTTGCGGCGTTAGGGTTTGCGGAGGACCCGAGAACCTGCGCGGGGGAAAGTGTGTATGTGCTTTAAGCTTGTGTACGTGGGATCCAAAGTTACTGAGCTCAGTGCAGGCTGCTTTGGAGAAAAGTTTTCTTCTTTTTAAATAGAAACTTGTTGCTAGAGAGGCAAGCAAGTTACACGAGTGAAGGGCCCGGAGGAGAGGTGCCCAGTGAGAGATCCCGAAAGCTATTTCAGACTGGTTTCCTCTGGGCCAACCAGGGGGTCTTGAACTGTGCCCAGTCAGCGGGGCTCTGGCGAGTGTGAGTTCATTTTGTTCGGGAAATGCTCGTTTCTTTCCCCAGCGGATTCATGGGACTCCAGACAGATTCTGGGACACTGGTTATCAGTAAAGCCAGCCTTACTTTCCCGGAGTGTGCATAGCTGCGGAGCACCAGGCGCTGTGCGCGACTTTAGAAAAAAAAGTGTCAGGGACTTTAGTAACCAGGCTCCAGGGCTTTCAGAGTTCACTTGAAATTGGTCAGACTTGAGATGTAACAGGAGATTAGAGTCAGTTAGATCACAATCAAGCAAGGCTTGTTTCAACTTTATAAGCTCTTCATTCCTAAAATCTGGTCATGAGATACTGAAAACTAAGGTGGTTGTTGTTGTTGTTGTTGTTTTTCTTGTTTGGGTTTTTTTTGTTTGTTTTATTTTGTTTTGTTTTGTTTTGTTTTAAATAAGAGGTGTTTAATCCTTTGCCTACAAATGTTGCCGAAATACTTTTGAGGCATTCTGATTTTCAAAAAGGATTTGTGTTTGTTCCTATTTCTTACTGGCTCATCTAAAAGAGTATATATTTATCTAAAAAGTTCATACCTGCCATCGCCATAAAGAGTACGCTTAAGAGAGTTCTTAAAGAAGTTATATTCGTCATTTCAGTTCAAACACTTGCAGTATCGCTTGTTGGAACTACGCTACAGTGGTTTATTTCAACGAATGGCAAGTGGAGAGGTATACCTGTGGTGTGTTACAGTCAACTTTAAGTTGACTATTGATTAACACATACACAATGTGTAGAAAATAAGTAGCCTTATATTTTGAAATATTTTATTTTTATTTTGAAATACACTTTAAGGTTGAGAAGAGTAATTTTTGAAAATCAAACTACCTTTGTATTTAAATTTTGGGGAAACATTAAAATGTTGGAATGTGTAATAATTTAAGATAGGGGTTAAAGGAATGCCTCTTAAGTAAAAACAATATAAATGAAATAGCAGAACAGACTGCATTCTGTGAATTGCAAAAATAATTTTCAGTGCCTATACTCACATTGCCATAACTATAGTGATGAAAATATCTTTCTGTTCTTAAATACCACAGAAATGTAATATTGGGCTCAATAACACTTCTGATAATTTGAGTCCTTGATTTTGCAGTACCTATTTGCTATTTCTGCAAAGGCAAAACTAGTAAAAGTATGATTTAGTAAGGCAACATCTCTGTATTGGCTATGGTCCCTTCCTTTGGTTTACAGTAAGAAAATGTGCAGTAGAAAGTAAAATGAGAAACATTCCCTGATAAGCCAATAGACTGTATGAGAGTCACTCACTGCTGGGTGAGTCTTGAATTCATGTACCCTGAGTGTGTGTGTGTGTGTGTGTGTGTTTACGTGTGTTATGTATAGGTATGGGATTGGAGAATAAAAAAGTTAACTTATTTTTAACTTTCAAAAGTGTCTTCATTGGTGATGTAAAATTTGCCATTGGTGATATGGCAAATTTTACCATTGCCGTGAAAATCTCTATGCATTTTTGTTTGCAAATGTTGCTTTTGATATTTAACCATTTTTATATTCTGTATAGTGAATATGGGTTAGTGTTCTGCATGTGATGTGGGTTCTTTTCCCATGTGATGTAACATCACTTCCCATATGAAACATCATCTCTCAGTTCCATAGACCACAAAGCAGTATTTCATTGCTCCATTAAAGTTTCGTTCCCCAGTGGGTGAATAGAGCCTTGACAGGGCATGTGTCATTAATGTGTTCAGTGAAACTGCTGTGTCCTTGCTATGAAACATGTCACACAACTGCCAAGAAACTGATGTGAAGACTCTATGTCTCTCCCTAGTGGCCTATACAAGTGCCTCATTTAGATTTAAGCACTAGAGAAGAACTGGGGAGAAATCAATTGTTAATTTTCTATAACTACATGAACCCCAAGAAAATATTTCAGAAGGCAAACAGAAGATGCTAAATATCTCTAAGACCAATAGATGCAATTTTTTCATAACTTTCACCTAGGAACTTTTTTAATATTTAAAAAATCAAAAATAGCACACAAGCTATGAACCAAAGTTAGCCATCCAGCCCTTCACCCCACCTGTAAAGCCATACAAAAGATTGTAGGTAAAAATCAGAAATGGAATGAAGTTCTCCTTATTCCTTGACTTGTATTTGCATTTACTGGATTCCTATTTCTAGTTATTTGTGGTTGCATGACTTACTGAAAAGTCTTAAAATGTTTCTCTGAAGGATGTTAACACAAACAAGACAGTGTCAAAAAAGTAAGGCAGGCAAAAGTAAAATTAACTGGACATGATAGGGACAAAAGAGAATAGCAAGTCCAAAGCTGTTATATTTACAGTTTTACTTATAGTATATGATTGAGTATGTTTGTCAACATCCACTCTTATAAGAGATTTCTGACATTCCTCTGAGTGATGCGAGCCATATGAGGTTTTAGATATAGAAAGTTCAATTCATCTTTCATTTTGATTTCTACTCCATTATATTCTTCTGAAATATGAATATCTGATTGGTAGCTATTTATTCACAAGACAGTTATCAAAATTGCTTTATAGGAAGCAGTTAACTACTGATTTTAGTGGCATGTCTCTAAGACCCATAGATCTCTATTCCTGTCCTTTTGAGTTCAGTGGAGAAAGACAGAGGGTGATGGATTTAGATTTCATTCTGGACTTCCGGTTCTGATTCCAGTTCCTCTTGAGAGTAAGGTCCTGGCCTCCTAGTTATCTCCATGTGTCCAACCTGGAATGCTGTTTCTCAGCTCTTGCTGGGGTTTTCGCCAACAGAGGAACTGGCGTGAGACTGATGAGGGTTTCCCGAATCCCTGGGACTGTGCTTGCCTGCTTGCCTTTGGCAGTCCTGGGGTTCTTACTAGAGTAGGAGTTTGTAACCGTTATCTGTGATGTCCATAACGTGTGTTTTGCACTTCGCAAAGAGCTTTGCAAGTTAGCTTTGTTTTTCGCTACATTTCCATAATACAGACATTATTTTATTTCATTAAGGATGATGAACCCAAGATTTGAATGACTTAACCAGGAAAAAGAATAGATTTTTTTTTTTTCCTTTTCTTCTTTTAAAAAATGTTTTATGGCATATAAAGACAGTCTCCGACTCAGAATGGTTCTATTTAGGACTTTTGGACTTTACAGTGGTGCAAAGTCAATACACATTCAGTAGAAACCATACTTCAAGGTTTGAATTTTGATCTTTTCCTGGGCTAATAATATGCAGTAAAATACTTTCTCTGGATGCTGGACAATGGAAGTGAGCTGTGACCAGTCAGCCATGTGATCACGAGAGTAAACAATAGGTACGCTGCTGTATATTAAATGTATTTTCAACTCAGGAAGAATTTGTCGGGATGTAGCCCTGTTGTAAATCGAGAAGCATGTGTGTTTCAGAGAAATGTGGTATGGTTTTGGGCCTTCGGGCCTGTGATTCAGACTCCTTTCAGCCCCTCTGCTGGTCTCTGGCACACTGTAGCAGCATACAGGAAGGCAGAGAGAAGCACTGTGTGTGACTTTGCAGTTAGGGGCACCTTGTTGCATTTATTTAGGTCCTAATTCCCCACAACGGGACAAACGGAAATAAACCCAGACTTTCTTCCAGGCTTTACCACATGGTGTTCGTTTGACTAAAGATAAATTATACTGGCCGGGCGCGGTGGCTCAAGCCTGTAATCCCAGCACTTTGGGAGGCCGAGACAGGCGGATCACGAGGTCAGGAGATCGAGACCATCCTGGCTAACACGGTGAAACCCCGTCTCTACTAAAAAATACAAAAAACTAGCCGGGCGAGGTGGCGGGCGCCTGTAGTCCCAGCTACTCCGGAGGCTGAGCCAGGAGAATGGCGTGAACCCGGGGGTGGAGCTTGCAGTGAGCTGAGATCTGGCCACTGCACTCCAGCCTGGGCAACAGAGCGAGACTCCATCTCAAAAAAAAAAAAAAAAAAAAAAAGATAAATTATAAATGACCTAATCCATAGTAATATCATAAGAATGGCTACTTAACTGGAGGCTTAACAAGATTTCCTGACAAACAGTTTTTCAAAGTTGCGCTAAAGTAACTTCAGTGAAAGATTGTGATTTTACCTCTGCCGAATGACCTTTCACAAATAAGTGGATTTGGAAAGAACAAATTTAAGTTGGCAGAAGCATTATTATACCTCCTCTGACTTCTGAGCATATATTGTTTCACCTTTCACCAGTTACATTATTCCTTGTAGATGTGCATTTTATAAATACTATATGGGTCTACCTTTTTTTTTCCCCTTACAAACACATATTTGTAAGTACAGATTTGTATAAATTGTGGATTAAGGTATCATTGATTTTCCTCACTACAAAAACATATATAGCAGGGAACTTTAAACAAGGAGAGATGCCGATGAGTTTGATTTATAATGTGATTATAAAATGTACTATAAATATTTTAGGTTTGTGTAGTTGTTTTTCTGAAACTTACTAGTGTAAATTTTTGGGGTGACTTCTTTCCTCGGTTGATTAATTGTTTTTTCAGAGTTTATGTTTAACCATGAGAAAGCAGAGATTGTTTTTATTTAATTAGCTTTATTGGGCATCCATCATGGAATTAATCAAGTTGTACATTAAATACTTTGTCAGTGGATTCATACTGTTTCCTTGTACTGCTCATGCCCTAGTGGCTTTCAGGTGTTAGGAGTTATCCACTATAATTTTTTTTCCAATTTTGAAATCCAAAAGTTCATTTTCTTTTTTTTTTTTTTTCTTTTTGAGACAGGGTCATGCTGTATTGCCCAGGCTGGAGTACAGTGGCATGATGTCCGCTCACTGCAACCTCTGCCTTGTGGATTCCAGTGATTCACGTGCCTCAGCCTCCCACATAGCTGGAATTACAGGCATGTGCCACTAGAGCAGGCTAATTTTTGTATTTTTCATAGAGACAGGGTTTTGCCTTGTAGGCCAGGCTGGTCTCGAACTCCTGACCTCAGGTGATCCACTTGGCTTCCTAAAGTGCTGGGATTACAGGCATAAGCCACTGCACCCAGCCCCAGCAGCTCATTTTCTTAAATTATTTGGGGCTATAATCCTAATCCGAACTGACATAAAGCTGTTTATAGGCATTGTTCTCTAATTTAAATATTTTTTATCTTCACTGGGAAAATAGTAATGTATTTATTTACATAATGCTGCCATCAGTCCTGCTGATTAATATGTCTATGCACTTCCTCCATTGCTTTACTGCTTTGGGACTGCCTGGAAGAGGCAGGGAAAGGTAATCCAGGAATTCAAGAAAGAAGCCATGTGGATGCTCCTAATTCCTTTTTACCCATTAGTACCAGGTTCATTTGGTCTTTAATCTCCTTCAACACAGGGGCATGTTAATCAATTCTTACTAGTGGCAGCTTCAGTTCTAAGCAGGAAATTACAGTTCAGTGTGTGATGCAAAAAATGTAGAGTGAGTGATCTTGTCTATAACAAGCTTATAATCATTTTGGAGAAAAGAATTTAGTCATTAAAAATACTACAAGTGAATTAAACTGTAAATCGAGACCGTAATAGTGGTTTTGTAAGAGAGTCTTGTGAGTTGCCACCAGTTGTTGGCTAGCCTTCTGGGAGTTGCATGGGCAGGTCTGGGAAAGGTGGAATGATATGAGACCCAATGTTAAAAATGAGTAGATGCTAATTACAGAAATGGGGGAGAGAGGGATGTTTTGAATTTTGAAGAATGACAGCAAAGTACAGAGGAAGTGAAGGTCAGGGATGTTTGGGGAACTAGAAGCAAACCCTCTGGTGCAAAAGTCAAGAGCTTTAAGGGAAACCGAAGAGAACATGGTGGGAAGTGTGAAAACCAAGAGCAAGTCTGAGTTTGGGTTGAAAGCAACAGGAGCCAATGAAGATTCTTTAGTGGTGTGCTGAAAGTGAGGTTTTAAGGAGTTTAAGCTGGCATTATTGCACAGAAGTGTCTAAGAAAGCCGACCAGAAGCTGATTAGAAGCTTCTCCGAAGCCATTTTCAACTGCAGGTTTTCTTAAAGTGTCTGGCAGTGACTCTGCCTTTCTAATTACGGTGGCCAACTATATATGGTATTCAAACTCCTCTATATGCTCCTGATTGCTGGTCATGATAGTGGTGATTACTTTTGACTTACTGTAGGCACCCATCATTGTGCTATCTGGATGCATTTACAAAATTATAGAAGTAGACATCTATGCCATTATGGTTTGCATTCCAAATGGAGCAAGCAGTGTAAAGAGTGCTCATGCTTAGATACACATACACACCCCCACCCCCCCACACACATATACGTGCATACACCTCTTAATAGTTCTTCAGACCGCCAAGTGTAACTTATATATTCTTTCTTGCATGGCTAAGAATTTGTAGACAGTTCATTGAAATAGAATATTTAGACAATCAGAAGTGTATAAGATTAGAATCTCCATATTTGCACATATATTTATTTGTAGGTCAGTAGGCAATTAAAAAAAAAAAAAAAGAGAGAAGGAGATAACCCTCAAGTGTCCTGGAAATTCCTACTTTTTAAAATCTGCTAACAATGAGACCAGAAAGGTGGGGGTGGGGATGTGAGGAGGTGAGTAAACTACCAAATAAACAATATAAATACTTTAGCTGTTCTTATAAAAGTTTTTTTTTTTTTTTTTAATATGGTGGAGTAATTTACTCAAACTCAAGAGATGCCACCTACTAGAGAAAGGACATACTGAAAGAGGAAATACTCAAATGCACAACTTTGTGTAAAAAGCAATACTTACAAGTTTAAAAGACTCACTTCTAAAGGAGTTCGGCTTCCACCTGTCCTCATCTGGACAGGTGGAAAGATGTATATTTTGGGGTAGATCAGAAAGATGTGGTTTGTGACTTCTATATTTATAAAGGTTTCTATTTAGACATTTATTTTGTAATTTAATTTACCTAAAATTGGTCCCTAAATTACCATTTTCTCTTACTTTTATGCAGTAGTAAAGAATGCAGTCATAAGTGATCAAGGCTGGGATGAAAGCTAGCTATTTTGCTAATTGCAGAACTATGCACTCTGTTTACACTACCTGTGATAGTGCCTGGAAGAACTCACTGTCAATATTTCTGCCTGTTTCAGTCACATCACTGTCGCTTGTGTCAGTGACGGAACTTGTTTAGAGATGCAGTGCAGTGGATAAGAGCACAGGACCTGGACGTGCCTTTCTGTATTCATGTCCTGGCTATGCCTTTTAGTACCTGTGTGGCCTTGGACAAGTTACTTAGTTTCTCTGTGCTTCTTTTTTGTTTGTTTGTTTTTGAGACGGAGTCTCACTCTGTCGCCCGCGCTGGAGTACAGTGGCCGGATCTCAGCTCACTGCAAGCTCCGCCTCCCGGGTTTACGTCATTCTCCTGCCTCAGCCTCCCGAGTAGCTGGGACTATGGGCGCCCGCCACCTTGCCCGGCTAGTTTTTTGTATTTTTTTAGTAGAGACGGGGTTTCACTGTGTTAGCCAGGATGGTCTCGATCTCCTGGCCTCGTGATCCGCCCGTCTCGGCCTCCCAAAGTGCTGGGCTTACAGGCTTGTAGCACAATGAGTAGATGCTAATTTTTAATTTTTGTTTGAGTCTGCTTTGTGTATTTACTTTCTCCGTTTTTTTTTTTTTTTTTTTTTTTTTTTTTGAGGCAAAGCCTGGCTCTGCAGCCCAGGCTGGAGTGCGGTGGCGGTGGCGCGATCTCAGCTCACTGCAAGCTCCGCCTCCCAGGTGCACGCCATTCTCCTGCCTCAGCCTCCAGAGTAGCTGGAACTACAGGTGCCCAGCTAATTTTTTTTTTTTTTTTTGTATTTTTTTTTTTTAGTAGAGATGGGGTTTCACTGTGTTAGCCAGAATGGTCTCGATCTTCTGACCCGTCTCGGCCTCCCAAAGTGCTGGGATTACAGGCGTAAGCCACCGCGTCCGGCCTAGTTACTTTATCCTTTTAAAAGTCCTCTTCCAAAATACAGAATAGAATTAATGCCTGCTTCATCAGGTTGTTTTGAGGATAAGAATGTGTATATAGGTCAGGTGTGGTGGCTCACGTCTGTAATCCCAGCACTTTGGGAGTCTGAGTCAGGTAGATCACTTGAGCCCAGGAGTTTGAGACCAGCCTGGCAACATGGAGAAAACCCTGTCTCTACAAAAAATAGAAAAATTAACTGGGCATGATGACACGTGCCTGTATTCACAGCTACTCTGGAGGCTGAGGTGAGAAGATGGCTTGAGCCCAGGAGCCAGAGGTTGCAGTGAGCTGAAATCATGCCACTGCACTCCAGCCTGGCCAATAGAGTGAGACTCTGTCTCAAAAAAAGAAAAAAAAAAAAAAAAGATAAAAGAAAGAGCATGTATATATATATAAAGCCCTAGGAACCATGATTGCATGTAGTAAGCTTTCTGTAAATTTGTGTTAAATAGTCTTCATGATCAGAAAACAAAGAAAATATAGCATGTAAGTTCTGTGTCCTAGACATACGACATAACTGATTATTCAGCACCTTGCAACTAATTTATTAAATTTTTAAAATTATAAGCTTGCTGACAATTTTCCCTATTTCTAAAATATAGCAAGAAGATGTAATACTGATGTTTGATTTTGAAACAGGTGAAGGAAATGCAGGGTGTTTAATCATTCAGTGTCTGGAGGCTATATACTGTAGTTCTGCCTATAATATGTTCCCACTTTCCCTGGGTGCCTGGGTTTGTTCCTCTCCTGAAGGGCAGCACAGGTGTCCATAGACCACACCAAACCAAAGAATCTGGGATGATGCTCTCTCCTTAAATGCCTCATTCATACTTAAGTCATTTGGCTGAAAAGGACTTTGGTACACATAAGCTTTTTAGGATGCCATATAATTTAATATGAACTCATCTTAAATATATTTAGAGCATATACATTTTCAAGTTTAAATGTTTATTAATGAAACATGCTACTGTTGCTACTTTGATGTGTAAATATCTATATTATTGCCACAAAAATAAATATGCACTCTAAATTTACAGTGAAATCACCACAGAATACCTAAAATAGCAACAATTTCACTGAGGAAAATATAAAGAAAACTTAATGGTAGAATGCTATATGCCAGAGTTAAACTTGTGTGAATTTGTTCAGGAAAACGTGATTGCACTGTTCCTAAGGGACCCTCTTCCTGAATGGTAACCAGTCCAGTGTGTGCTGTCTGAGATGTGTGGACACCAGGATGAATTATGGAGTAGATACTTTCCTTCTCTGAGAGTTAGCTGATTTGTTTGAGTACTCTAGTTTATGCAAAATAGTTGATTTTGTTTGCTGGTTCTCTTTGTCAGCTTGCCAGTCAGTGCTGTGACTTGCATGGTTACCCTGTGCTGAAGACTATAGCGCTGGGGGCGTTGGAGGCCCGTGAGCAGACAGGAAAAAGGGATGAAAAATCAGTGGTGGACACACTTCCCAGCTCTTGAACAGCTGACAGCATAATTTTTGATTCAGTAACATACAGAAAGTATTCACTTCCCTAGGATTCCAATGCAGATGTTAGTTGGAGTATTTTAGAACTTTTGACCAGATAACCCCATTTTTAAATAGAATTTTTTTTTCTGACTGGAACTGGAATGAAGCACTAAACACTAAATAGGCCCTCAGGTAGTATGTAAGTACATTAAAAGTTAGATAATACTATATTATTCATTCACATCTCTATGGATCATCTTTTTAAAAGTGATTTTCATATTATTTGTATTTCAGAATTAGAATTGTATGTAAGCATATAATGAAATGAAGCTTTATATTTCCATGCTATTATATTTTCCCAATTATAGAATTCAAATTAACATTTTAATGTGATTTTATTCACAGTAATTTTTCATTGTCACACTAATTTATTTTTCTTTGAATTTTTTTTTAATTTTAATTTTTTTTTTTTTTCACCACCGGCCTCACTCTGTTTCCCAGGCTGGAGTGCAGTGGCATGAACGTGGCTCATTGCAGCCTCCGCCTCCTGGACTCAAGTGATTCACCTACTTCAGCCTCCCAAGTAGCTGGGACCTCAGGCACATGCCACCCCACCCAGCTAATTTTTAAAATTTTTTCCAAAAATGAAGTCTCACTAAGTTGCCCAGGCTGCTCTCAAACTCCTGGGCTCAAGTGATCTGCCTTGGCATCCCAAAGTGCTGGGATTACAGGCATGAGCCGTTGTTCCAGCCTAATGTCTTTTTCTCTTACAAGTGCTTTGCTTACATTTTTATTGTTAGAAACAGGATTCAAATAACTGCGTATTTAATATTCTTTTTATGTAGAAGAAACAGTCTTGAACTTGATGATACTTTTGGTTCCAACTTGCTAAAATCCTGGAAAAGGATGAAACATTTGTGAAAAAAATCAGACCGTGGCATTGCGGTAGTCGAGGAAGGGTCATGCGTGCGAGTGAGTGTCACTCTGAGACAGGCAGCGCTTTCTCCCTTGTGGTAATTCGATATGGTATGGGAAGCCGACTACTTAATCTGCTTCAGCCAAGCAGTGTTCAGAGTTTCATGCCCTTTTACTGAAATGGCAAACAGAATTACCTTACCTAAAATGATGTGTTGGTAATGATTTTACCGAATAGTTCACTTGGTGAACAATAGTGAAAACAGTTCGCCTTCCCTTGTCTTTGTTTACACTTAAATTAGCCCCTCCATGTCCCTCCCTGCCCCAAGAGTGGATGGATTTGGCAAATCAGACTGAAATGTTGAAGAAAATGGTCTTGACTCTCTTTTAACTGCAGTGACCACACAGCTGCTGTGAATCCTGTGACTGAATTCCTATAACCTGTAAAAGGGATTGTTATTTCCACTCACTCAAAATTTCTTGGAAGTAGCTAGTTAATATCAGATACCAGATGTGAGGCTATTTTTAATCACTGTCATTTAATTTACTATAATATCATTGCCTACATGGAATATTTTTAATTCTTTCTTTTTGTTTGTGTCTGTTTTGTGCATTTAGTTACTTTATCCTTTGAAAAGTCCTCTTCCAAGTTTATGTTTTGAAAAAGAGAACACTTATTTAGATTCATGTTTGCTTACAGGTCATGACATCTATGACTTCCCTAAAAAACAAACTAATCCTTTTGTCTCAGAGCCAAATTTTAGTTTTAACATAATAGTGATTCATTGTTTGTTCTCTTTGAGTCCTAGATCTTTCCTTTAATTTTGGTGTCTGTCCATGACAAATTAGAATTTTATTAAGGCCAAAATTATTCATGAGTCATGACCATCACACTTACAATTGGGTAATTTGAAGCTGCTTCAGATACACATTAAAGCAAATAATGATGTCATAAATTTTAATGCAATATTTTTTTTCCCTTCTTAACATTGCAGCAGTGAAGCCTGTTCTGTTAGAGACCAATTCTGTTTTACTTGAGAAAAATGTACCTCTGTGGTCATGTCCATCTGAGCACAGTATAGTTATTATATTACTATAATATAGCACACAGTGACACATAACTTAGTAAAGATTAAAAATATTTAAAATTGGTGATTTTTTTGTGCCATGTTGATTAGACAGTTCTTATTCTTCTACCTGTCTTTTTTTTTTTTTGAGACGGAGTCTGGCTCTGTCGCCCAGGCTGGGGTGCAGTGGCCGGTTCTCAGCCCACTGCAAGCTCCGCCTCCCGGGTTCACGCCATTCTCCTGCCTCAGCCTCCCGAGTAGCTGGGACTACAGGCGCCGCCACCTCGCCCGGCTAGGTTTTTGTATTTTTTAGTAGAGACGGGGTTTCACCGTGTTAGCCAGGATGGTCTCGATCCCCTGACCTCGTGATCCACCCGTCTTGGCCTCCCAAAGTGCTGGGATTACAGGCTTGAGCCACTGCGCCCGACCTCGTCTACCTGTGTTAAAACTAGGAACAGTGTTAGTGTGACTGCCTCTAGTCACGTTAAGAGGACACATGTAGAAGACTGATGCTCAGGCTTCCTCTAGTACAAAACACCTGAAATTCAAATTTTGCTTTTCTGTGCTGTTTTCCTAATTAAATGTATCCTTGAAGTTGAGTTTAACTTTATTACACCCCTGTTAAATATCTGCAATGTGTTGGGAAGGAGGACACATATGCCTGATTTAAATTTAATGTAATTGTATAGATATAATTTCATTTTCCATTCAAAAATTGAAATGATATAAATTAATATATGTACAGCTAAAATTAGATCTGTAATGTGGAGATGAACTCCATGCTGTCCTTTGTGCACTGTGTATTACATATGAGTATTAAATACGTGCTTAGTGAATGGGTTAGAAAGAGTTTTTTCTTTCTTTTTCTTTTCTTTTCTTTTTTTCTTTTTTGCGACGGAATCTCTCTCTGTCTCCCAGGCTAGAGTGCAGTGGAGTGATCTCGGCTCACTGCAACCTCCGGCTCCCGCATTCAAGCAATTCTCCCTGCTTCAGCCTTCCGAGTAGCTGGGATTACAGGCACGCGCCACCACGCCCGGCGAATTTTTGTATTATTTAGTAGAGACTGGGTTTCTGCAGGTTGGCCAGGCTGGTCTTGAATTCCTGACCTCAGGTGATCTGCACGCCTCGGCCTCCCAAAGTGTTGGGATTACAGGCGTGAGCCACCGTGCCCGGCCTAGATAAGAGTTTTATTAGATACCCTTGTAAAATGCCAAGCAACCAGTTTCCATTAATAAGAACAGCAACAAGTTCCAGTTAAAGATGTACCTGTTTAAGAGCTGTCGTTCTTTTATAAAATATGACCAAGATGCCTTAAACATGGGCTTTAATACATGTTACTGTGAATTTCACTCTGACTTAATAGTACACAAAGCTCTGAAGACGCATGGCTTCACCGGTGGTACGTTGGCACATTGTTTTCTGTCCATGTTTAAGTTCATTCTTGTCCAGAACAGTTTCTGGTTTTGTAAGCCTAAGCTATTAACATCTGACTTAATTAAATCGATAGGGAGCCTTTTATCTTTCTTTTTTTTTTTTTTTTTTTTCCTATCTGGAGGCTTTGTTTCCCACTGACATTAGCGGTTCCCTTCCTATGTGCAACAGGAAAAATGTGCAGTCATTCCAGGAGCACGGTCTCCTCAGAAGGTTAAAAGTGATTGTAACTTAGAGGTTAATGTTTCACCCCAGTGGAAAGTGTTTCACCCCCCTTGATGATATGCCCCTGAGTGCTCACATAGGGTAGTACTCTTTTTTTAAACCAAAATTTTAGACACGTGTTATTCAAGTCTTCTTTACGAATTACACATTCTTTCCTTTTATGCCATCTTTGACCCTAGTATACTATTTTGCAATTAACACATTTTAAACTTCTTCCAGACAATACTTCTTCCAATAACTTCTTACTTCAAACTACTTTTACTAATGACAGAATACCTATGTCCATCACGGTGAGGAATTATTCATTGTTTACACCACCTTGTATTACTTACATAAATATCCTACAAAGAAAAACTACAATTCATATTGGGACTAGATTTTCTTAAATTTAAATTCTTTTGGAAAATCAGATTCTATCGGCTCTGTTGTCTTTTCATCTATAATTGTACATCTTCCCACTATTTTGATTTATAGATGATGTTATTATATTAGGACAGCTTGGCTTTTAATGTAATATTAGCTAGCTTTATGGCTTGAAAAACTTAGTACATATACTATATTCATAAATACGGCACTGGACACTCTAGCATATGACGTGTGCACTCAATCTGAAGAATTAGACACTTTTTCCTGCTCTGTGATGATTGATTGATTGGTGGTGGGGGTAGAAGGTGGCCAGTCTTTGGCAACATAAAATTTTGTTAAAATTTTGTCAAACTGATGTATTTCATTGCTAAATTTTGAAATCAGTATTTTTTTAGAGGGAATATCTCGAGTTTATGAGGACAGAAATAAATATTCTTAGAAAATTGAGAAGGTTTAGTCTCTGTACATGCAAACTAGGGGGTGTTTAGATCAGAGCAAATGTCTTGCAGTAGGGGTTGACGCCGGGCCATGTTTAGTCATCAAAGCATGACTTCTATTCTGGGAATGTGGTAATTAAGAGGTAAATATTATTTACAATAGCCCTCATAAATCTTTAGTTGTTCAACAAAATAACTTGCCCTCAGAGTTAGATGATTTGGCTGAAATTATTTAATTGGGTTATTCCTACTTGATCCAACATTTGATTATAATATATGTAGTAGCGCTAAATAATTTGGGATTTCTGGCCTCTGGCTGGCTGTTGGAGAAGTTTTTTTGGCAGGGGGTAGGTGGGGGGCATCCTAAGGAACAACTTTCCCTCTACTAGCATTCTTTACTAGAAAAAGCTCCTATTTAGTTTTTTCCTAAACGTGTGTCTTATTTCCTTTTGGCATTGTCTTTCTTGCTCCCAGTTATAATTGTGAGCAAACAGCAATAGAAATTCTGTGTAACTTTCAACACAGTTTGGTCATCAGAGCTTGCCAGCAAGTATGTCTATTATGAGAAAACTGCATTTGCCACAGCTAGACCATCAGCACGTGAAGTCCATTGTCTTATGTTCTGTAGTTGTTTTTTCCTATTTATGCTCTATTCTGATTCAAGTTCAGCATCTCAGTGATTATAATTGTGGGGAAAAAATTTCATTTTGAACTACAAACAGAAAAGATACCAAGTTGTTGTATTTGAAAGATTATTTTAGAATTTGGTTATACCTTCAAGTAAAATAAGCTGAAGAACCAGATATTTAGGCACATTTTGACTATAAAATAGATACTCTACATAAAACAAGAATAGCTTTATTTTATTTTATTTTATTTTTTGAGATGGAGTCTCTCTCTGTCGCCCAGGCTGGAGTGCAGTGGAGCAACCTCTGCTCACTGCAAGCTCTGCCTCCCGGGCTCACGCCATTCTCCTGCCTCAGCCTCCCAAGTAGAAGGGACTACAGGTGCCCGCCACCATGCCTGGCTAATTTTTTGTATTTTTAGTAGAGATGGGTTTCACCATGTTAGCCAGGATGGTCTTGATCTCCTGACCTCGTGATCCGCCCGCCTCAGCCTCCCAAAGTGCTGGTATTATAGGCATGAGCTACGGTGCCCGGCCTACATATGACAAGAATAGCTTTTATATGTCTATATGTCACTTCATAATATTTGTTTATTATTTAGCTAGTTATTGCCTATAAACCAGTATTTAGGTATTATATAAAATCTGAGGAAAACAGTTCTATAAGATTCCAAGATGTTTTAGGTATTTAAAAGTTTTATATATACAATAGTGACTCATTTGTTATGGTATATGAATATGGACAAGAACTTAGACTGAAGCAAAAAATAACAATTAGTTACATAGCTATTTCAAAGCCCATGCAGTAGTTTTTAATGTTCAGTGAAGTTAAAACATCTCCTGTTCAGTTATGCTGGATAATAAATATTAAAGCAGGAGATATTAGAACAATACAACACTTACTGTGCTATTTATAATTTAAAATATTAAAGATAAATAATAGAATAACTATAAATATTGATACTATGATAAAACTTTTAGCATGTCCACGTTCATTTTGATAGATACAAAAAATCAGAGCCAAGCAAAATAAAACACACCTAAAACTTTATGAATGTTAATAATTTTCTATTTTTGCCATAAATCTTTGGCCGTTGCGTCGTATTTTATTTAATAAAGAACAGTTGTTAAGCTGGGGCTTGGTCCACCGTATGTCAGTATCAGGATGCGATGATTCTTTCCTGAACCATATTCTTCTCTCTCTTTGGCTTTGGTCTCTTGTAAGGCTCTTCTGTAGGTGGCCTTGGCCACACCTGTGACATCTAGGGCACAGTTGTGCTGCTTTTACTCATTGTGAACTTGGTCTTATGTTTTGTATTGTGCCTCTGTTCATTGGCTCCTCTTTATTTTAGTGTAATTCAAAGTGTTAATTGGAGGTTTTAAATGTAGTTTTGACCAAATTGTGTTTGAGGTCACATGTACCCAGTTTAAAAAACAAAGAAAAAAATTCAACTCACTTTCCAGCTTCCTCTGCAGCTAATATTGCCCTAGAATGGTTCTTGCCTATAAGAGAAAATCTAGTAGGGATTTATGGGAAAACTTTTGCTTTTTTTTTTCTGCTAAGGCACTGCTTTTCTTCTTGTTCCCTTATTTATTTCCTTCCGTGGAAATGATAAAATGTTTTAAAATTTTAAAACTTTACCTTTGTTTCTCAAAAGAAGACTTTCAGACTTACATAAATCAAGATTTTAATAATTAATGTGTTGCCTCGACTATGGAGTAACTTTCTAAAGTTGTACTATCATGATCTTAATTTATTGACCCTTAGGGTTAAAATAATTTGTGTCCTTATAACCTAACATTCTTTGCTTGGCTGATAGATTTCTTTAAAATGTTATATGTTTATATTTTATACATACTTTAAGAAGCTTTATTCAATAGCCACATTTCAAATAAATAAAGGTTCTGGTTTTTGGTAAGCCTATACCTTTGTTTCTTCTAGCTTTTAAAAGTGTTAATAGCCTGGGAATGACCCTTGACCGTCTCTAATTGTTTGGGAAATTGTAACTAGAAAGAACTGAGAGAGGACAAACTTGGATGAGAAGTCTCAGAACTGATAGTAAAAACAAGTGCAAACAAGAAAATATTTTATGTACTTCATTCAGATTAATAAGGAATTAAACACTTGAACTAGTCAGAAATCTAGTTTGATTCTCGGCTTTTGCAAGCCTGAATTTGTCATCATAATCATCAAAATGAGAAATTACGAAAGAATGTTAATTTAAATTTAAAACAGCTGGAAATAACAATACATTGCATATAAGCTTATCTTCTCATCTGTCAACAACTGCTTGCAGATGTCACATGAACTATTTTAACTGCAATTATAAACTCAATGGAATGTTTAGAGGTGATTCCAAAAATGTCATTGGCTGACATAGAGTTATTCCTAAGAAACAGGCTGTCCAACACAATTTTAAATATACTCAAGATAAGGAGTTTCAAGTTAAGGTTTTGGGTTAAAAAAATCAACATCAAATGATAAATGAGAAATAAATCATATTATTTTTTCTAATAGTTTATTTATAAACACAACATATTTCTATTTCATTAATTTTTTTTTCTCAGTTGTAACATTCTGGAGCTGGAGCCTATAGGCCAATCTGTAGTATATCTGAAATGATTAAAGATTTTATACTTGACAAGCCGTCTCTCTGCAGATTACTTTCTTCTCCTTGGAGCAGTGGATTCATCATCCTCCACTCCAGGGTAAATGTCTAAAATCACTTCTGCCACATTATTTGCCATCTGGTAGATTGTTGCAACACCTGTGAGTCAGTATTATCTGCACAGTGTATTTCCTCTGCTCAAGGCACTTTGACCATATGAGGTGTTTGCATCTGATCAATCGGGCTGAAGCTTGCCCTAGTCTGAGGCTGGACCAAATGATCTCTAACGATATTCTTACCTGATAATCTAGAGGATACGAATCAAGACAATTCAAGTGCAGAAAGCAACAGTAAAGCATATGTTCTAATGTGTAATATATCTTCAAGACAATCTGGACCATGAAGTGTATTTTTACTTATTGAGTGTATATAGGGGGATCATTTTATAGGATTGATTATATTTTTTCATTTCTTGATTCTTTGATACTTAAATTTTCAGTTTCATATTCTCCTCTTTCACAAGTTGTCCCCATTTACATATGCAAAGATAGTTGTTTGCCACAAAAATAAACATTTAACAAACTCCAAACACATAGACTGTGTAATTAGCATAACGAAATAATAGTGGCTGAGTGATGAACAGAAGTGATTTTCTCATTTGGCTCTGTGACTTCCAAAGTTATTAACGACATTACATATTCTTTTCTATTTTATTTAAAAACTAACACTCATAAAGTTAATTCTCATAATTTTGCTGGGTTTAATAATTCAAAATACAATCAAAATTTTTATTTAGTATGCAGTTTCATTCTATTAAAATCATCTGCTAAATTACTGTTAAGTAGTCCTATAGCATACATTATTTAATAATTGCAAGTAGTGACATGTCATCAACTGTATAATACGTATTATTGATTCTGTTATTTTATTTTTCCTAGCAATGCACAGGGAACCAGTACATTTCACAAGCAGAGAATACTAACTTGTCATTTATTTAATATTCTAAATAAATGAAGCCGCCTCCATAAGTGATTTTAAAAGTGAGCATTTTTAAGTTTAATAACTCAAATTTTTATGGTGTTAAGTAATGTATATTAAATATAACCTCACCCTAATGACTCAGCTATAATTAAAGAAGAATTCATGACCAGTCTGGGTAACACCATGAGACCCCATCTCTACAAAAAAAAAAAAAAAAAAAATTAGCCAGGCATGGTGGCATGTACCCAGCTACTCCAAAGGCCAAGGCTGGAGGATTGCTCAAACCAAGGAGCCTGTAATAGTACCACTCTACTCCAGTCTGGGAAACAGAGCAAGACCCTGTCTCTTAAAAAACAACAACAAACCTACACACGAAAATTACTGCTTCCCATTGATTTTCAGTGCTATCATTATTTAACCTCTCTACTATTTGCCCTCACTTTTTACAATTTTGCTTTTATCCTTCTCTCTTCGGTCTCCTTCTCTAAAATTTCTCCTCTGCTTCTTTTTTTTTTTTATTTTTTAAATACTAGGAAGACATTTATTATTTTTATAGCTATGGTCAAACCATAAAATAAGTTTATTTCATTCTCTGGTGATTTCATTAACAATTTTGAGAGTATCAGTTAAAATGGGATTTGTTTGGGTGTAACAAAATCTAACTGTCGTGGCTAAAGCAAATTGGAGTTTATTTTTCTCTAGTAACTAAAAGGCCTCAGTGGGCATTTAAGGGCCGGTACCACATGGAGCAACATCATATCATCAATGTCCAGACTTCTGTGCTTTTTTCACTTGATCATTTTTAGAGTTTGACCTTCTGTGCTTCATTCCTCGTGGTCACAACATGGCTGATTGTTCTGCAGTTTTATGTCTGATTTCAAGGAAGAAAGAATAGGGAGAGAGGAAGTTGTTGCCTCAACACATTCAAACCAAAGCAAAAGTTTTCTCTGAAATCCCCAGTAGGTTTGCCTTTACATCTTCTTAGGTAGAAATGTATTTTTGCCATTCCTGGCTGTAAGATAAGCCGATAAAGGAAATACATGCAGCTTCTAACAATATTGAAACTCTTTTTGTAAAGAAGAAAAAGAGAATGAATGCACTTTGGGTACGTGTCTTGGTCTGTTTTATGTTGCTGTAAATCACAAACTGGTTGATTTATAATAAAAAGAAATTAGTTTTCCTCACAATTCTGGAGACTGGAAAGTCCAGGGTTTCAGGGCTGTGTCTGGTGAGGGACTTCTTACCGTGTCTTCTCATGGTGGAAGGCATCACATCAGGAGAAATTGCTCCAGAGTGCAAGAACAGGTGGAATTATATATAACAAACTCATTCCTGTGATAAGGATCACACTCCCAAGATAACACCATTAATCCATTGAGGTGGGCAGAGCCTCATGACCTAATCACCTTCTGAAGGTCCCACCTTTCAGTGCTTTTGCATTGGGGATTAAGTTTCCAACACATGAAGTTTGGGGAACACATTCATGCCGTAGCAGAAGACAACTGCATTTGTGACATTGTGTCATTGTAATTTGTAGATTTGTTTTCTCCAGGTGGTTTGCAACATTGGTGCACTCTTTGTATACCCACCTGAAAGATTAATGTTACTGAGGTATTGTTTTTAAGTGAGAAAGATGAATGCTACCATGTAAGACCTTTTGACTGTCCAAAAGATTAAAATTCCCGTTTGGAGAGGTAGCACTTACATGAAAAACTCACAAAACTTGAGAATTTAAACTTGCTAATTTCATTGTGTCAAATTGCATAACAGAAAGAAAAAACTTGGAGGCC
Source organism: Macaca nemestrina (assembly GCF_043159975.1). Lineage (NCBI taxonomy): Eukaryota > Metazoa > Chordata > Mammalia > Primates > Cercopithecidae > Macaca > Macaca nemestrina. The sequence continues at coordinate 12,974,392 of NC_092127.1, forward strand.
ACTCCTCTTGAAAAAGTATTTGAGTAATGTCAATTTCAGTGTAAGACCAATTAAATCATGTCAAATTAATTAAATATAACATTAAAATAGTTTCTTTAACATATTGTTGTTGATTTCAGTTTTACTTTGTAATTTTTGTGACATTGGAAACAGGAAATTTTCAAATTTTGACTTCTTTTGGATCATTTCCTCTCCATTGCTTAATGTGTAAACTGTAATAGGGCTTTCTGCAGCCAGCATGCTCATTCTTTTCTTTCTGTTAGACTGTGCCTTTTCTGAGAACAGTTGGTACTGATGGAGATTTCTGTCCTTCCTTTTCTTCACACAAGTGTCATATGAAAATTGGGGGGTCAGCTATTGTCAGATCACAGGCTCCTCTGATAACAGAATACTGTGATTCCGACTCCGCTGTGTTGATTTGTAGATACCACACTGTGTGATCATGACAAACATCTAAGCATAAGAGGGGGAGGAAGGGGGCCGGGCACGGTGGCTCACGCCTGTAATCCCAGCACTTTGGGAGGCCGAGGCGGGCGAATCACGAGGTCAGGAGATCGAGACCATCCTGGCTAACATGGTGAAACCCCATCTCTACTAACAAATACAAAAAAGTAGCCGGGCGAGGTGGCGGGCGCCTGTAGTCTCAGCTACTCGGGAGGCTGAGGCAGGAGAATGGCGGGAACCCGGGAGGCGGAGCTTGCAGTGAGCTGAGATCCGGCCACTGCACTCCAGCCTGGGCGACAGAGCGAGACTCCGCCTCAAAAAAAAAAAAAAAAAAAAAAAAAGAGGGGGAGGAATGATTAAAATTTATTCACTTTACCCATGAAACACCTGGTACAGATGCAGTGTGTTGTCCTCACAGAGGAACAACAGTGGTTCCTCCTTCCAGGTGGCCTGTCCACAGCACTGGTACCAGATAACAAGAACCTTAGACTTTTCTTGTTGCTGCAGTGTGTCTACTTGTGCCTCTCTTAAGTGTCTGACACATTACTCACGGAGAAAGATATACAAAAATGGAAAACATAAGCTCACAAAAATGCATTTAGTGCATTTATGATGTTAATGGAAACCTTGGATACTTTTCTCTGTTACTTCCTTACTATTGATATTTTACAATGTTGCTTTTATTATTCAAATTCATAATCATATACATGTTAAGCAATTTTTTTTTTGGTAAGTAGACTGTATATCAAACTTGAGGGATTTGTCATGGAAAGACATTTAAAAGATGGCAGAAAACAGCTATTATAAGGGCATTTGAACTTTAGATAAATTTCCCCTTGGTCAGTTTCCATAGATGATCATCTGATACACTAGGATTTGGCCAGTTTATATTATTTACATTTTTTCCTCTGCAACTGTAGTATTTTCTTTAATGTTTTGAATTATTCTTCTTAACGTGCCTTGAATAAGGGTAATTGCACATATGCTGATGTTTTCCCATTAGGCAGAAAATATTTAGAAAAGCTATACTAGCAAAAAACAGGTTAACTTGTTTTCAAATTAGAATTTAATTATTTTATTTCAAGCTTTGATTCCTTTTTTAAGAATTAAGTAAATGTCCTTGAGAGCCATACCTTGTGTGTGTGTGTATTTATCAGTTACTTGCATCTTCAATTGAATGAAAGACAAGAGTAGGTTGTATTATGGCAGAGGGGTAAAAGAATGGATGTTCTCATGGGTACCTCAATGGTCAAGTCAGAATTGGCTTCCCTGTGGATGGTAGAGAGGAGTGGAGAAGGTGCTCATCATGTGGCAAAACAAGAAAAGTCTATGACAGGCCTCAGTGTTTGCCAGCTGCAGTGGAATTCTCATAGCTTTTATTAAACTCTGTGTCCTAATCTGAAACCACCTCAGGAGAGTATATATAGCTAAAATAGGAGCTCAGTTATTTTTTTCAGGGGCAGTGATCCAGAGGACACTGTAATAGAAATAGATAATTTCAAAGTTGAAAATATGTTAGATACTATTTTTATTCTCTATCTGGAAAGTCTGTATTGAGGCTTTATTCTGTTCTGCTTTCTCAGATAAATACCCTATTCAGGTCACTGGAAATAATATGTCAGGTTTTAAAAGAGACTTCACATGTAGCCAAATAAACCTGCTAAGTATATTTAGAAAATCATGCTAGTGACTAATATCTTAAACTGTTTCCACAAAAACAATGCTGTTAATAGTAGGATTTACCCTTTTGCATTGGAAATGAGTTGTCAAGGTTAAAAAGATGAGTAGCCAGATATTCTTGCTAAGTGTGTTTTGAGAAGAATTTTAATAATATAAAGTTTTTATTAAACGTAACCTATTAATTTTAAACAATACTACTGACTGAAGTTATTAGGTAGCTGTGAAAATAAGTTAACCTGGTTTTTGCTAGTGTAGCTTTTCTAAATATTTTCTGCCTAATGGGAAAAGAGGGATAAGATCCAACTACAATTGGAAGCTCGAACATTTAATCTAATCAAGTTTGCAGAACTACTATTAAGATCATATGTAACTATCAGATATTTTTTAATCTGAGGACTTCTTTCTAATAAATAGAGATTTCTTCCCAAGCATTATAGGAATATGTCTCATTGTTTTATTTTTTTTGGCATGGGTTACTAGGAAATAATATTTTCAGGGAGTTCAGGGACCCGGATTTGATTCCCAGATAATTCAGATGAACCTTCTTTAATCATTCTATTTTATGTTATTACTGGAGAGTACAGGGTAGGTTGAAACAGCATAGACTGCCAAATCAGAACTGGAATATGAATTTAGTGATGTGCCTTAGGAGCTGTATGACCATAATTTTGTGAGTCAGACTTTCTGAGTCAGGCTGTGAACTGGGCAAAATAGTGTATACGTTACAACATCGTAAGAGAGCTCATTTAAAGCACTGTCTCATGTTAGCTACCCATGTTCATAGTTCTGGAGGCTGGGAAGTCCAAGATCAAGGAGGCAGCAGATTAGGCGTCTGCTGAGGGCCCACTCTTCATAGATGGTGCCTTGTTGCATGTCACCCTCACATGTGTGATAGGGGTAAGGAGGAAGCAGGCTCTCCCAAGCCTCTTTTACAAGGGTACCAATTTATTCTTGAGGTCTCCATTCTCATGACCTCGTCATCTCCCGAAGGTCTGGCGTCTTAATACCAAAACGCTGGAGTTGATATTTTAACATGTGAATTTTTGAGGGACACCGACATTACAGACCACAGAACGGAGGGGTGGAGGGGTTTCTCCATGTGGCAGAAGACAGGAAAGAGGAGAGAGCTTATGCCATAGCACTTATTGGAGTTTCAGGATAAAGGCAAGGCAGGGTAGGGTAGGGTAAACAGTTTAGAACTGGCTGGTTTGAATAATTTCAGTAGGCTCTGAGGTATAGGATTAACCAATCCCTAGTTGCAGGATACCTGACTGTGGGAAATTAAGGCAGAGGAATATTGTCTCCTGGGGTATATGGCCAGATAAAGGAGGTGTGGCTCTGGATTGGGTAATTTGCATACCAAAGGTGTGCTCCCTGCTGAGGTCTTTGCTGTCTCTAAGGATTGGCAGCCCCTGGAGGGCCATCTCTCTCAAGCCATAAAGTTTTTTTAAGATGTCAAAGTATATAATACACAGAAAAATTTGAAATAAATAAATATATATATGTGTGTGTGTATATATATATACATATATATATATGTATAAAACATCCTCTTACTTGGCAGCATTTACAATGATTGATCATTATTTTTCAGCTCTGTCTTCAATGCGCTCATTTTACCTCGGTGGTGGTTACTCCATCCCATTCTCCATTGCTGGCTACTCTCCTTGAATTTTTAATGTTGAAGTGTCCGGGGCTCAGCCCACTGTCCTCTATTCTTTTTCATCTCTATTCACTCTCTTAGTGATTTAACCCAGTTCCATGGTTCTAGATATCTTCATATCTGTATCTTTCGTCCAAATCTGTCTTTTTAACTTTAAAATATAACTAGCTCCCTTTGTCATTTCCACTTAGATGGCTAACAGACACTTCAAATTTAGCACATTCCCAGTTGAAATTTTTATCTCTCTACTTGTCATCAAATTCGCTCTAGCTCTACCTATAGCCTTCCCTAACTCAGTCAGTGGCAACAAATTGCTCTAAGTTGGTCAGGTCAAAATTCATGGTATCATCTTTGACTTCTTTCTTTCCTACCCCACATTCAGACTCATCAGGGAATCCAATCCTCTTGACTGTGTCTTCAAAAATATATCCAGAGTCTAACCACTTGCTACATCTCTGACCTGAGCCACTATCGTCTTCCACTTGGATCAGGGCAGTGTTCTGTTTGCCAGTTTCACTGGTTCTTATCTTCACCTCCCTAGAGTATATTCTCAACTGAATAGAAAGAAGAATCCCTTTAGGATGTAAGTCACATTATATTCCTCTCTTGTTACATATGAGGCCCCAGAATAGCTACCTACTTCACAAAAAGTAAAAACCAAAATCTCTACCAAGTAATAGCAGTCATTGCCCTGACAGTGTTTCAATTAAAAGAGTTTAGTGATTGGTTCATTTTATAGAGGTGTGGATAGTGTCAAGGAAACAGAAAATAACTAAAGAACCTGAAGCATCCAGGTACTAGCAACAGTGGGAAGTCCTAACCACCCTAGTCCTGCAGGGGCAAGGTGAGCGAATAGTGCTGTCAGCCCTGGAAATTGCTGGGCACTGTAGGAGAGGGGCTATCAATAGGAGCTGTAACTGTAGAGTGCACACACTTCTCTAACTATGGTGAGGCACCATAAATGTGGTGAGGCAGAGGGAGAGTGAAGAGAATGATTATCCAACCTATGTTTTCTTCACATCCCAGCCAAATACTTGGCATTGTCAGTCTTTTTTATTTTAGCTATTCTGGCGGTGATGTAATGGCATCTCATTGTGGTTTTATTTTGCCTTTCCATGGAAAATGATGAAGTTGGACATCTTTTTACAAGCTTGTTGCCCATTTGGATATCCTCTTTTATAAAATGCCTGTTTAAGTGGTTTGTTATTTTTCTTTTTGGTTGTATATCTTTTTTTTTTTTTAAGACTACAATTCCTTAAACATGATTTGGTTGCCAGACTTTTGAAAACTGTGTGTCTTGCAGATATCTTCTTCTATCTCTTACTGGTCTTTTTTTTGTCTTTCTTTTTTTACTGACCAGATTTCTTTAATTTCAATGTAAGGTGTTTTTTTTTTTTCTTGGTTTTCCTCTATGATTAATATTTTTTATGTCTTAAGAAACATTTGTCTATCCAATGTTATGAAAATAGTCTTGTAGAAGCTTTATTGTTTTTTCACTTTCAGATTTATATTTACTATCAAACTGGAATTGATATTTGTGTAGCAGAGAGGGTAGAAATCAAGACTAGTTAATTTTAGTTTGGATAACTAGGTAACAGCATATTTCTCTGCTGCTCTGTAATATTACCCTTGTAAATAAATCATGTCTGTATACAGTTTCTTTCTGGACTCTGTTTTATGATTGTATGCTTTGTGGCATTAGTATCACACTGTCTGAAATTCTGAAGTTTCATAGTATTTTTCTTTTCCTTTCTTTCTTTTTTTCTTTTTTTTTTTTTTCTGAAACAGAGTGTCACTCTGTCACCCAGGCTGAAGTGCAATAGTGCAATAATGGCTCACCGCAGCCACAATCTCTCAGGGTTCAGCAATCCTCCCACCTCAGTCTCCCGAGTACCTGGGACTACAGGTGCTCGCCACTACACTTGGATAATTTTTATGTTTTTCTGTAGAGTTAAGGCTTCACTATATTGCCCAGCCTGGTCTTGAACTCCTGGGTTGAAACTGATCCTCCTGCATCAGTGTCTGAAAGTGCTGGGATTATAGCTATGAGCCACCACGCCAGCTTCATTGTATCTTAATATTTGACAGAAATACCTACAGTTTGTTGTTCTTTAATATCACCTTGAATATAGATATTGAGATTCCATTGAATCTAAAAATTGATTTGGGGAAAACTGATATATTAGCAATAATGAGCTTTCTATTTTGGTCTTATAGCATTTATCCTATTATGTAAACATTTTTAAGTTTTTCTTTTTGTGTAGAGACCTTGCATATCTTCCTTTTCAGTACTTAGGTATGAGACATTTTGAAAGCTATGGCAAAGGATGTTTGTTTTTGCATTTCATTTTCTTTTTTTTTTCTGGGTATAGTATTCTAGGTTGGCATTTATTTTCCATATTTTAAAGGTTTTTTTCCTTATTACCTTCTGTTTTTTATTACATCCACTATCAATCTTATTGTTGCTTCTTTGAACAAGAAATGATTTTCACTTTTACCATTTAAAATTCTGTCTGTGGGGCCAGGCATGGTGGCTCACTCCTGTAATCCCAGCACTTTGGGAGACCGAGGCAGGCAGATCACGAGGTCAGGAGATTGAGACCATCCTGGCTAACATGGTGAAACCCCGTCTCTACTAAAAATACAAAAATTAGCCGGGCGTGGTGGTGGGCACCTGTAGTCCCAGCTACTAGGGAGGCTGAGGCAGGAGAATGGCGTGTACCCGGGAGGTGGAGTTTGCAGTGAGCTGAGAGTGTGCCACTGCACTCCAGCCTGGGCGACAGAGTGAGACTCTGTCTAACAAAAAAAAAAAGAAAGAAAAAAAAAATTCTGTCTTTGGATTTCAGTAGTTCTATTATGGTATAGTATTTTAGGTGTAGCTTTCTTTGTGTCTAATCTGTTTGATGATCGTTGCAATTTTTGAATCTATAGCTTGATGCTTTTTGTGATTTTGGAAAATCCTAGAACTCTATTTCTTTAAATATCCTTTCTTCTTTATAGTCTATATTCTCCAGTTAAATATATGTTAAACATTTGCACTATCTGCTCTATAGCTCTGTGTCACTTTTCCTATCATCTTTATCTATTATGCTTTCTTTTTCTAGTTTTCTCTGGATGTTTTCTACTGATCTATCTTCCAGTTCACTAATCCTTTCTTTAGTTCTAATATTATTAATTCAATATATCAAGACCTATTTTCAGTTATTACATTTTAAAGTTCTCAAATTTCTGTTTTGTAAAATAAATTCCATTCTTTGCTCAAAATCTTCATCTTCCTTTCTGTTTTCTCAAACATACTAGTTGTAGTGCTTTAACAATACCTATTTCTGGTTTTTTTTTTTTTTTTTTTTTTTTGAGGCAGTCTTGCTATGTTGCTGAAGGTGGTCTTGAATTTCTGGGCCCAAGAGATCCTCCCACCTCAGCCTCCTGAGTATACAATACCTATTTTAATATCAAGCACATCTGAAGTTTCATTTTTATTGTCTATTTTTTCTATTTTTTTGTTAGGCTTATTTGTAAATATTTTTCTTATTTGCTGAAAATGTTTGATTGAATGTTTGATGCTTTATTTAACAATTATAACTGTCTAGATTATGCAGTTTTTTTTCTACTAGAGAGGATTCAGTATATCCTCCAGTAATCAGCTAAAAGGGGGACAGATCACTCCAGTTCCATTCAAGTATGACATGGCTAGAAGCTTTTCTGAAGTCTGTGTGTATCAGTCTGGTATGGCCTACCCACATTCCTTGGGAGTTGTCTTTCGGGATACCCATTCAGAGCCTATGAATTTATGAGATTTGTTTTCTTTGGTGTTTTCTGAACTTCAATTTTTGTATCCTCCGCCCTGTGAGACTGTTGAATACATTCTTATGCTTTTCAGAAGATATTTGCTTAGCTTCTTTTCTTCTTACCATGGGTAATTTGAAAACTTAGTGCCTCAAAAGGAAAACCTTAAGTATCAGGGAGCTTTATTTCTCTCTTGTCTTGTGTACCCTCTGTTCCTGATCTTAGCCCCTCAAATGTGACTGCCTTTAAAGGCCCAAACTTCAATGTTTTGTCTCTCCAGCTCTGTGAAAATGCTGGCAGTCTCACTTTTGTTAACTCTGTTGTTTTCCACCTGGATTTTCAGCTTCTTACCCATCCAAGGACTATCATATTATATTACCCGAGGGAAAATGTTGCTCTCATAATGTCAGCTCACCTCTGTTTATTTTCCTGCCCAGGATCTTGGCAATTGAAACCTTGGCTGCCTCTACAGTTATATCTTCAAATAGGTGTTTGTTGCTTTTAATTTCACCTCGTATTTCCTAGTTGTTCTCAGTGGGAACATTGTTTTGTCACAAGCTATTCCATCATGGTCAGAAGTGGAAGTTACTAAATCAACTACCTTGATAATTATTGTGCTTGTTAGTATGACTTAGTGACTAAGGGAACACATTTTTGTTTGGATAGGCCCTTGGTTTAAATTCATCTTACTGTGTTTGAGATACCATTCCATTGAAAACTTAGTTTTATCGTCTGTAATCAGAAAAAAAGACCTTTTTAAATAGGACTCTTATGAGGATTAATTGGAAAATATTAACATAAAAGAACTGATTACAATAACTATCACATAGTAAATTTAATAAATGTGTCTCAAATGATACAGAAACCTTATGAAACCTGTAAGGTTAAATCATGCATTTCTGAAAGTAATAATATTTACTTTACTCCCAATGGGTTAATATGAACCAAATCATTTGAAGATATTTCTATTAAATATTGATTACATGTGAAAGAATATAACATATACTTAAGATTTATAACAATAAATGAATGCCAGTGTACCACTACTCAAGTTAAAAATAAAATACTACCAGTTCCATTGTGTTTTATGTATATGTATTCCTTATAAATATTTCATTGAGTTTTGTTTGCTTTTGAACTTCATTTAATTGGAATGATGTTCTGTGCATCTCTTTGCAACTTGCATTGTTATAACTTGCTTTGTCTTCCAATCATCTCTGTGATTCATCCATGTTTATAACTATAGTTTTTTCATTTTCTCTTATTTTCAATGTGGTGAGATTATGTTGTATAATATCCCCCAAATATGTATTTATTATTAATAGAAATGGTGTGCTTTCTGATATTTCACTTTTGGCCCTTTTTCCTTGGAACTGTATTTGGGAATTCGTTGAAGATGAATTTCACTAGAGCAGGTTTTTGTTTGTTTGTGCTCAGCACATGTGGACACTATAAATAAAGACCACTTTCAAAAGTATTTTTGGCTTAAGGCTGCTGGAACCACACAGATAGTGTTACTTCAGACCACAACTAGGATGAGAGCTTTCTCATGATTATATCCCAAGGAGGAGGAGATTTCTTTCTTCCTTTTACCCAGAGCAAATGTTGAGACAGGCAGATTTCCTTGCAGTCTCGTTTTGTAGATCAGAGTTATTTTTCTAGTTTGCCCTTATATTGAGAGAACACCACAGATTCGTTCTAGCTTAATTTAGGGGTCTACTATTAGACTCTTTAAGAGAGCTCTGGGCTTTGTTGCCTGTTAGGCTGTCAAGTTCAAAGCCCAGGTTCACCAGCTGGAGCACCTGTTCCAGGGTGAATATGACTTAATGTTGAATACTCTTTGAATTATTTCACTTCACTTTTGCACCCCCAGGAATACTTTACCATCTTAATAGATCTTCATATGCAGACACACATATGTTTACGCATATAGAAGTACATATGTGTGCATGTATGTAGATAAATAGATAGACAGATGCACTTTTTCAGAAAGAGTCTCTTCTACCGAACTTCTAGAAACAGAAACGTCTTAAGTCTGATTTGTGCTGCTGTGACAGAATACCTAAAACTGAGTACATTATAAAAAATAGAAATCTAGTTTTCACAGTTCTGGAGGTTGGAAAGTTCAAGATCAAGTTGCTGACAGGTCAGGAGCCTGGTGAGGGCACAGTGTCTGCTTCTAAGGTGGCGCTTTGAAGGCTGCATCCTCTGGAGGGGAGGAATGTTGCTCCTCACATGGCAGACGGACGGAAGAGCAAAGAGAGAGAACCCATGACACATGAAAGCCCTTTTGTAAAGGCATTAAACCCACCCATGTGGGCAAAGCCCTCATGACCTAATCACCTCTTAAAGGCCCTACCTCCCCCTCATGTCCTTACATTGGCAATTAGAATTCAACATGCGTTTTGGAAGGGACATTCAAACCATTCCAAGAAATAACCGATTCAGTTTTTATAAGAAATTTTGGAACTGTCCCTAAGACCTGGTGACTTTCAGTCCTCATGTTCTGAGCCTACATCTGATGTCAGCTACCGTGGTGTCCACTGTGCAGCCAGAGCCTCTTCAGTCATAGGTATGGGGTGAAATAGGTTTCCACCTCTTCCCTGAGCTTCGCTGACACAGAGGCTGGGCAGTTGCTTAGTCGAGTGGAATAAATGTATTCTAAAGAAAACTGACAGGTCAGAGACAGCTGAGCTTACTCTTTATTGCTTTCTTACCTTTCTCTGTCTCGGGCCAGATTTTCTTCCAGGCTGATGGCTTCTTCCAACTCTGAATTCTAGTACTCTCTGCTGTTTCATTTTGTATTCCATGCCTTCCTCTCTCCTCTGATCCCTTCCGTCTGCCTGAAAGCACTTCCCGTTTATTATTTTTGTGTCCTATAAGAATAAAGTTAGCAAAGGTGTTAAGTATGTGTTTATTTTTCCAGGGTTACATAGGCACGTGTATAATGTAGGGAAACTGGTTGACAGTCAGAGACAGAAGATACATACACGTGCACCTACACACATTCGTTCACTGTTGTCCTTAATGCAGTATTCAACATTACAAATTCTTGTAATATTAATAAAACTGTGGCATAGTTTTCCTTGTTTATTTAGGGAGCACCTATAAAAATCATGTATTTACTGATTTATTCATTCACTATTGTCCTTTTTTTTTTTTTTTTTTTTTTTTTTTTTTTTTTTTTTTTTTGAGACGGAGTCTGGCTCTGTCGCCCAGGCTGGAGTGCAGTGGCGCGTTCTCGGCTCATTGCAAGCTCCGCCTCCCGGGTTCACGCCATTCTCCTGCCTCAGCCTCCCGAGTAGCTGGGACTACAGGGGCCCGCCACCGCGCCTGGCTAGTTTTTTTGTATTTTTAGTAGAGACGGGGTTTCACCGTGGTCTCGATCTCCTGACCTTGTGATCCGCCCGCCTCGGCCTCCCAAAGTGCTGGGATTACAGGTGTGAGCCATGTCCTTAATGTAGTATTCAGCATTACAAATTCCTATAATCTTAATAAAACTGTGGCATAGTTTCCTTGTTTCTTTATTTAGGGAGCATCTATAAAACTCATGTATTTACTCCTCAGAAAACTTACATGGGCATATAGTTATGAACCAGTTTGTATATTATGATTTTATATTCACAATATTTTTATATGTATGATCCTAGGTTAAGGATATTTATATTAGAATGTTCACTGAGGCCTTAAATAAGTTCTCATTGATACTTACATTGAATATTATCTCAATGTACTTGAGAGAAAAGGTATTGCAAGAAAAGTTAAGTATATTAGTATATCACTTACATAATTTAATTTTCTTACAATTTTAGGACAATTTTATATAGGATCAATAATCATACACTTTTTAAAATGTTTACTTGTTTTTGTTTCACCAATCACAAGAAAATAGAGAACTTTTTCCCTTCTACTTCTGAAGTGGAGGAAATCACTTCAAATTCATGGGATCTTTGACCTTTGCTCATGCGGCCAGACTTGCAGTATCCTAAACTTCTTTTTCCTACCTATGTATGATTTTGCCATGTGCAAAACAGTTGTTGCTAGTACCATGAGTGAATGATGATAAGCTTAGAATACGTTCAGCTAAGATCAGTGCCACTCGAAGCCGCCTCAATATCGCATTTCTTCAGTTCTTGAAAAAAAATTCATTGTTTTGGAATCAGCAGATTATTAATGAATGGAGTATTTGAGGGGAATAAATATGACTTTGGCAAAATCACATGCATGGGAAAAATTGGCTAGAGAAAGGGCTAGGTCTTTCATTCTGTGTTGTAGAGAACAGCTTTAGCTTGTATGAAAAAAGCTCTGGAATGGATATGTGAGGGGGAGTGTTGGATACGAAAAGGAAAGAGAAAAAGCTTGCTGTGGAGTGGAATTCTCATTACATTTCTTTCTTACCTGCTACTCTGGGAAACCTTCAGTTACAGGGCTGATAAATATTTATTCAGAATATATAGACAGTATAACCTAAAAACATTGGAAGATATTTTAGCGAGGCTTAATTGAGTCAGATTAAATCTACCAACCACTAAAAGATGGCTTTGCCTAGAGAAATTCTTTTTTCTTTGGGCGCAGCTATTAGGGAAAAGCCTGTTGCCTTGTATCTTAATTGAAACCTATGCAAAAAATTCAATTAAAAATGGCCTATATTTTGAATTGTTTTTCAAGTTACAGAAGAACTTTAAGATCTCTGTAGGTAATTTCTAAAAAGCATAAATATCTTACAATGTATATCTGTAACACCACCATTAAAACTTACCATTCTTTGCTCTATATTTTCCAAAACTATAATCAGAGAAAATAAAACTTGCTAAAAGTATTATTTCATAGCCTGCTTTAAAAATATCACTTAAAATACCCTATTTTTCATCTCCTGATCTATCCCTCAAGAATATGATTTTAAAACTGCATTACCTCATTTCGACTTACTTGTTTTATGTCCTCCTTGTTATTAACTATTTTTATTTTTTTCTGTGTAAAAAGCATTTATTTCTTTATTTTCTCTAAATTTGGAAGCTATGCCTTATTCAGTGATACCATGTTAACATTTTAAAATTTTTAAAATATTTAAATATATTTTATTCAAACAGTCCCAATAGTTAAATTTATTTCACTGGCAAATGCAATATAAACCAGTTGCTGCATCTCTCCTCTCCAAAGAGCGTGTCTTGTTCTAGTGATGTATTTGGAGATTGAAGACTTAAATTATTTTATTTATTTATTTACTTTTTTAAAATGAGAAATGAAAACTCGGATATATGCATGGTGTACACTGTGACGTTTTGATTGATGTACATTGTGGAATGATTAAATCAAACTGATGAGCAGATCTAGCATCTGACATACTTATCATTTTTTGTGATGAGAACGTTTGAAATCTACTCACTTTATTATATTTACCATAGTCACCATGAGTACATTAGATCTTCAGAAATTATCCCTCCTGTCTGACTGAAACTTTGTACCCTGCACACAACGTCTCCCTGTTGACTGCCGCACCAGTCCCCGAGTCCTTGGTATCCACCATTCTACTCTCTGCTTCTATCAGTTTGATTTTTGTAAGTTTCTACATTTAAATGTGATCATGCATATTTGTCTTACTGTGCCTGGCTTATGTTGCTAAGCATCATGCCCTTTAGTTTTATTCATCTTTTTGCAAATGGCAGGATTTTCTTCTTTTTTTATGGTTGAACAAAGTACCTTTTTTCCCCCTACTCTCCCAAATATATGGGCTCAACCCCAAAATTAGCAGGTCTAAGAAATCTTTCCAAAGGGAAGTCTATTACATTTAATTTCTAAATATAAGTTGCAGAAAATTCATCATGACAATCCAATTCAATAAAAAGTATGGTTTTTCAGTTTTTACTTCAGTAAGGTATTATTTTAGTTTCTTAGCTTTTCAGAAAGTCTCAGTCTTTTCAATGAGAAACTCTCTTAGGGCATTTAAAATATAATTTGCTAACAATGAACTTTTAGATGAGTAATGGTGGCTGTTATCACTGGCCCTGGATGGCAGTGGGATGAGCTTGCAATGCCAAGGATGGAGCTGAGCAAATGCCACTGGAAGCTAAATACATGAAAGAAACCAGGATTTTGTTGCTGCAATGACTATATGATGGTATGAGTACAAGAAAGGGCTAGAACCTGGGCATCTGAGGAGAGAAGGCATTGATAGCATGGATGTAAATGACAACTGGTATTTGAATGCAATGTGGGGCCAGAGGTGGACACCATGGAAAGGTCTCAGACTTTGCATACAGGACACAAACTAAAGTAACTAACTAGGGTTAGAAGAGGAGCCCATTTTCTGGAGATAGGTTACTCAGAGCAAGAAATGCAGCAGGTCAGAAAGTTGTCGATTTGGGAAGCTACGTATTAATGTATCTTACCTCCTCCCTGACAACAATCAAGATTGATAACCACATTTAATTCAGTTTTAGTGAATAAGAGGGAGGTTTTCTAGCACCAGCTGCCAAGACTAAAAAATGTACATGTCCTAGCTCTGGGAAGTGTCTAGTATGATTGATGCTTGATACTTGTTCATCTAAATATGAATTTCCTACTGGAAAAGAAATTAAACTTCTGGATATTCATTTGGTAGATCGGTAAGGTGACTAAAGTGTGGCAAACCTCACAATGATTATGAATAAACTTTAAGAAAAACTGAGGCAATTAGCTTATTTGTTCTCCAAGACTGAGGAAATATTTGTCCTCAAATATATGATAGAACATTGTTTGCTGCTGGTAACCAATCTTTGCTTCCTTCTACTAATGACTTATTTTTCAGTATATCTTATTTCTCACTCTAATGAGACTATGTCTAAATAACTTCTCTCCTGAGGGCTAAAAATACAAAGAATTTTCACACATAACCAAGTAATAAAGAATCTATATTATTGAATGAATGAGTAATTTACAAAAGAAAGTGGTGAGAAGCAGAATACATAATTTCAGATTTATGATATATGAAATTTCAGATTCAGGATATGTCCAGTGAAATTGTGTTTCTACCTTTATGGGGATTAAGTAAAAGACTGTATATTAAATATAATGGAATAAAATTCCCCCAAACATGGTAAATCTATACTTTTCCTGAATATAAATTTTCCTTTAGGACACCAAATCTTTAATTAGGTTAATTATAATTTCAGGTAGATTAAAGAGGACTGTTGCTCTTTAAACATAAGGATACTTACATGAGAATGAAATCTGTGAGAAAGAATTGGAACCTGAAAAAAAAATGAAGAAGACTAGCAGAAGGTATGTTCAACTAGAAGAAAGAGAATTTAAAAGTTAAACCCAAGGTGGTGAATAATCACAAACATTGTTAATGAAGAGCACTTCTTTTTTTTTTTTTTTTTTTTTTTTTTTTTTTTTTTTTTGCTGATGTTCTTTAAAGTTTTTTAGCTCTGGTAATACATACTTAGAATTATTTTAGAATTTAATTATCTATGACTGCACCAATATGATTGTGTTAGCAGTATGAGTCTTTCTATTATTGAAATCGTTGTTAACAGATCAAATTAGTCATTATAGTTTAACGCTCTGTGCATAGAGTGGCATGACTTAGATTAGAAGAGGTGGATAATATTGTTCTCATATTGATATTACAAGCTTTTATCACAGATCTAGAGACCTTTGTCTTCTAGTTCTTGTGTATTTATCATTGCTTATTCCATTCAGTTGGCATCTAATTGAAATGGAAACGAAGACAAGTACCACATGTGTGTTCCTTTATAGCCCCTAACATTCACTGTTTAGTTATATAGGTCTAGATTATGAATGGTGCTTAGAAAAAAAAGTATGAATAAGGAATAATTAATAAGGAATACTTATTTCCATCACCTGTTATTATACTCTGTCCATTTTTTCCTCATTTTACCAGTCTACATTTAAGTTCTCTTTTCTAGCCACCAAGCGTTATTGTCTAACCATCATTTACTGAGTGTTTAATATGTGTCCAGAATTGAGCAGAGTGCTTTGTATATAATTCATATAACCAATCCGGCAAACATCCTTGATTTTTCATGTTACCTAATTGCCTAAACCTTCCAGCAATCTATCAGGAAGTCAAAAAGCTTCTCTTCCTCTGAAATATATTCCAAATCCATCCATTTCACTGCATTTCCATTGTTATTCTCCTAGACTAAGCTGGAATCATCCTTTGCTCTGGTGATTGCAATAGAACCTAATTGTCCTATCTTTTTCTCACTTTACACCCTTAAAATCTAATCTACTTCTTGAAGCCAGGGTGTGTTTCATTGTAAATGAGATAATACCATTTCTACATCTCAACCTACCAGTGACTTCTTTCCATCATATCTGGACTAAAATCTAGACTCTGTATGGATGATAAGACCTGTCCGAATCGGAGTACATTTTTTTTTTTCATCCCTACCACATGCCATGCCCGCTCTTTTCAAAAGGCTACAGTTCATTCTTGTCTAACATGTAAGCACATTCTTTTCAAAGAGCCCAGAATGTTCTTCCCTAGATGGGCACGACTGGCTCTTTTTTGTGGAGGTCCCAGCTACCAATTCCTTAAGGGAATCTACCCTTCCTTATCTGTTCTGAAGTAGACACCCAGTTTCTATCATGACCCTCAGTTTATTGTCATCAACACTTCATTTTCTTTTTTTATTTATTGTTTATTCCTTAGTTGATTCTACTTCTTTAGAATAAATTCCAGAAGCTTTGAAGTGTTTTGTTCATAGGTGAATTCCCAGAACCTAGAGTAATTTTTGACATTCAAAAAATGCTTGTAAGCATTTAGTACATTTTATTAAATAAGAAATTAGTGTCTCCTGTAATCTCAGAATATTATAAATGTATATTGTTATCATTTAATGGATTTAAAAAGTCATGAATGAGGGAGATAAGCCCAGGGTTATCCAGTTATTTCAGTGGCAGAGTCAGAATTTGAGCTCACGTATGTCAGATATTAGAACTTTACCTATAGTCTTTGACCTCTACATCACATTATGCTCTCTCCCATGTGCCAAATTATTCTCTTAACTTACTATATCAGCTAAGATATCTGTAAAACAATCTCTGGCATAGGAATATAGCATTCATATAATAAATCTGTATTTATTGCATTGTCAATGCATTACAGTAAATAATGCATTACTTAACTAGATACATCATTCAGCTCTAGGTAGATGAGTCATCAACCTAAAAATATCTGACTGACTGTATAGTAATGTGGTAATACATTCATCGTAGAGAAATGAACCTATGGGTTGAATATTCTTAGTAATGTGAATACGAATATGTGTATCAGTAGGATTATAGATGTATTATAGTTTAGTATTTACCTAGCATACCAATGGATGATAATGATTATCTATAAATATTTCTGAGTGTTTTAATTTGACGTTCCCTAGAAGTAGACTTTGAGACAGGGAATTGAGGCAAGGAGTCCATCTAGGAGGTGATCCCAGGGTACTTTGGCAGGAAAATGGTAAAATGAGACAGGATGGGAGAGGACCCAATAAATGATATGTTATCAAGCAAGCTATCATTATGGGTATCTGGAGTTTAAATCTGCTGGGGGACTCTATGAAACAGTGTAGAACACACAACTCAGACTTATCATGACCAAGGTGCAAGGGAGCTGGGTATTTGTATTTATACAAAAACTCTTGTTAATCTTTGGCTTAGGGCTCTGGGGAGCATAATGCCTTGTCTCCTGTCTGCTGTAAGTGGGCAGCATGGGTTCTGGCAGTAAGAGCAAAAACTCAGGGGATGAAATGGAGATGATAACAGATGGAAGTTGGACTGGTGTCTACTGAAATACTGAGACCATAGACAGCTAGGCAGGCTATTAACAAGGTCTTCTAAACTACTCATATATGCATGGTAATCTGCATGCATTTCTGAATGTATACATATATACAAATTGGAATGAACAGATGAAAGGAGCTATAGAAAACTGTGAAATATAGAAATTACTTAGCTGTAATAGGACAGATAGAATATACAGACAATGCTCTTAAGTACATGGGTTTCTATTTGAATGTATATGTTGGTACAGACCCTTGACAATCTGTATTTTCAGGAATTGTAGGTATATTTGAGAAAGTTATGTTTTTATGTAATATGTAACAGTTCTCTTTAGGACGTATCAGTGGATACCCTAAGAAACATTTAAATATTTTCCTATGTTTATTCATCCCACTTCACACTGGTATAGATAAATAGTTTTTTGATAACTCAAAACCTGTGTTAAGCAGAATAATGGCCCCCAAAGATGTCCACAACCTACTCCCTAGAACCTGTGGACATGTAACCTACATGGCAGAAGAGGTTTTGCAGATGTGGTTAAATTAAGGATCTTGAGATGGAAAGATGATGATCCTGGATTATCTACGTGGTTCCAGTGTCTTCTCAGGTCTCTTTATAAGTGAAAGAGAGAGGATAGGGAGTCAGATTCAGGATGATTGATGTGAAAAAGACTCATCTGGTCAGTGCTGGCTTTGAATATGGAAGGAAGCCATGAGCCAAGGAGTGCATGGAGCTTCTAGAAGCTAGAAAAAGGAAGAAAATGTATTCTTCTCTAGAGCCCCTGACAGGCTTTGCCAGACACCTTGATTTTAGCCCAGTGAGAACCATTTTAGACACTTCACCTGCAAAGCTGTAAAAAAAGATGCATTTCTAATGTTTTAAGCAACTAAACTTGTAGTGCTTTATGCCAGCAGCAATAAGAAACTAACAAGCTACCTAATAAACAGATGTAAAAGCACCTCAAGTAAAAAAAAAAAAAAAATAAGACCTGTGTTTTAAAGATCGTAGCAATATTTCCACTGTCCGTGTGTCACTGAAGTGATAAATGCTGTGTTTTGACCACTGAAAGAATTTGAAATTCGCGTAAGCAAAACTAAGTTGGAATTCTGCCTAATTACTCTCTATTTAATCTCAGATAACTTTTAATTTCTCTTTGCTTTATGTTCATCATCTAGAATATGGTTACAGTAAGTTCATTATAAGTATTAATTTGAATAATCTAGGTGAAAGGATATCGTCTGCAACATAGTAGATGCTATTTTATTTGACTTTGTTAGCAAAAAATAGTGCTAAAAGAAATCAGATATCTAAAAGATATAAACTACATAATCCTAGTGAATTTGTAGATTTCTGAGTATTTCTGTATCAAAGTGGCAAGTATATGTTGCATTTATGATGAGTAATTCATAACTGTTAAAAGATTGACTATTAACTGAGAGTAAAAATTGTCCTTGTTATTATCTTATGCATTTTAATTTGCATTTTCTATGCCTTAAATAGAAATATTTAAAAACAATTCATGTGTGCAGGAATAAAAGCACTTTAGTGAACTAGTAAATGGTAAACTTCTCCACATCATTCATGAGGGAGGAGTTATAAAACTGTTCTAATTCTCAATTTCCTAAAACTTTGGTAAAATAGTATTCTATGCCATCTTCTCCCTTCTGTGTGTCCTCATGTTTGCAAAGATTCTTTGGGTCACAGAAATAAACAAATCATCCCTGATGAAAGGGTCATCTTAGCTGCCAGTGACCGAAAGAGCTGCCTGCTGAGGAGTTTCATAGTGTTACTGCAGGCTGCCATGGACTCATGCGTGAGGAATTCACACAGCTAATCAATTCCATAAGGTGCAGTTTCTGGCTTCTCTCTTCTTAAACCCGTACATAAGGAATTGGCACTCAAGTGTTTCATCCTGTGGACTCTACATCATTCCTTCACACCCTCTGCCATTTCCTGGCCCTCCCCAAAATAGACCCAAAGCAAAACAATAATAAACAATTTGCTGTTTGAGTTTTAGTCAGCACTACCATTCACCAGCCCTTAAGAATGCCACCGCAGCTGGCTGTCACTGACTGTTTCAGCAGGATCAGGCTGGAGGCAGGAGAGTCAGGGCAAAATTTCTCCTCCTTGTAGGTTTTAGTTAATTGCTGTCAATGACAACTAGCTGTTGTGCACCTGTTTCCATGCATTTAGTTTCTACCCTCCATCAATAAATTCTAACAATCATTTATTGAACATATTCTATGTCATGTACTATAGTTTTGGTCCTTAAAATAACATCTGAACATAGGTATTGTTGTTATCAAATGAGGAAGCAGACTTCACAAATAACGACTGGGCCACAAACCTTGCTACTAAGTGGCCTAGCCGGTGGACTTGGAAGTCTAGGCTCTTTCCCTATAGCCCCCCTTGATTTTATTAGCCAAGTTCTAATTCTAACGTGGTAAAGTCCTGTTTCTTAGTTATGTGTGATATAACTTAGATTTGTGTGTAAGTTACTATTTCATAGTTTTGTGTGATGTAACTTTGATTTCCTGAAAGGTGCTAGGAAACAGAGGGCACAATTTATATGGAAAATAAAGGCCTGAAGAGTCACTCATCCTCCAGTCTTGAGATGGCTTTTACATAGATCATATTGGCACTCCGAATGGCCTGCTGACTTTCCATAATCTGAGTGTAATAGAGACAACACCTTTTGACTCCAAACGTACTAAGGTTATGCCAACAAAAACCCATGTGCACATTTACGTCTGACGTGGGAAATTTTAATCAGAGGATGTCTTCATCTTTTCATCACTACTGAACTGACTAAAGACTCACTCGAAGCCATTTCCGTTTTAATAGTGAAGAGAAGGAAGTGATTCTCTTTGCATCTCATCCCTTTATCTCTACAGGCATTGTGCTCCTATGAACACTGAAGAGTGGAGGATGGGTTTTTCTAGGCAGTAACCTTAATACGTTTGGAGTCAAAAGGTTTTGTCTCTATTACACTATGGAAAGTCAGCAGGCCATTCGGAGTGCCAATATGATCTATGTAAAAGCCATCTCAAGACTGGAGGAGGAGTGACCCTTCAGGCCTTTATTTTCCATATAAATTGTGCCCTCTGTTTCCTAGCACCTTTACCGAAGCAGCCTGTCTGCCATTTTCCACTTGTTTAGTGCTTTCAAATCTTAAAGAACTTCATTAACTCCATGGAGGCCTTCAATTTAATATTGAGGATACTGGAGTATTTATCACAGAAAAGATACAGCTCAAAAATTTTAACACAATGTCATGGAAAATTAAAAAAAAATCTATTACATTTTGGTAAGAATTGTATACTGAATTTTTCAGAATGTAAGCTAAATTGGATTTAATCTTATACTTTATAAAAACAAAGAAATATGAAATTTATTCATCTATTTTTTTTTCTTTTATGACATATTCCAAATATACAGAGGAGAAAAGGGACCTAAAAGACTCAGTCACCCATGGTGGGGCTCTATCAGATTCTTTCATTTTGCCTTATGTTTCCAGATATTGTTATGGGATAAAAACTTACAGGTAAATTGAAGACCCCTGTATAAGTCTTCAGAAATCTCATTCCCTGTCCTCCGCCAAGTTAACTAATATTCTGAATTTAGTATTTTTATTTTTGTGCATTTTTTTCACGTTTACGCGTATCATTGATCTATCCGACTTTTTGTAAATTATGTTGTGCTGAACAAACATTCTTCAGCATATTATTTTCTGTTTTTGTTTATGTTTTATTTTAGGGATTAAGCCTTGTTGATGCCTATAGCTTTTATTCATATATATATATATATATATATATATATATATATAAATCTGTTGTATGACCCATGGTTTAGCAGTTCTCTGGTAGAGGATATTTCATTTTCTTCAAACATTTTGCTACTGCAATTAGTACTGTAGCTGACATTTTGATGTTTCCTTATGAAACAGAATGCGTGTCCTTTTAGTTTGTAGGAATTCTTTGATCATTCTATTAATCTTTTGTCAATTATGTGGTTGAAATGCCTTGAATTTTCAAATTTATTTGAATGAAAATACTGACAGTAGTCGCTTATGATTTTTGCCATTCATTCAATAAATAGCTATTCGCGTTTCAATTCTAAAATTCTTTGTAAGTTTTCTCTTTCATTCTTGGAAGACTGTTTACTCTTTAGTCTCTTTAAATAATTTTGTTTGGATTTTGGCTCTCTCTATTTCTGTGTTTATATTTCACTATTTTATACTGTTGCTTTGATTAAATCCTTCCTTTTAGATTGTTTAATACATTCTCATTCTTTTTCTAACTTCTTAAGTTGAATTACCTTAAATTTATTCTTCTCAGTCTTATAGTTTTTAATAAATGTATTTCATGCATTTCTCTTTTAACTTCTTCCCACACGTTTGAAAAAGTGTTCCTTTTATTGTAAAGTTCTGGTTCTCTTTCTTTTTTTTCTCTTTTGTCCTATTGAGATTTCCTGTTAGAACTCATGGGCTACTGAAGTTTCCAAATGTATAGAAATTTTTTGCATAAAGTTTTTGCAGTATCTATTAATTAATGATTTCTATTGTAGTTACACCATGGTCAAAAACATTGGTTCTGTAAGATACCAATTCTTTGAAATTGTGATCTTTTGGAACCCAGCTGGTGGTCAGTTTTCATAAATAGTTTTTGTACATCTGAAAAGGCTGTCAATCCAGACAGGATTTTATGTATGTACCTATGAGAAGAAACTTGTTAAATTTATGTTGGATATTCTCTATTTTACTAAATTCCTGCTTCCCCCGAAGGGTTTAGGCATGCAAGTCCTTTAGAAATCTAAAAGTAATAATGTTAGGTTTGTAATTGAAATGGCTTCTCTGTGGACTCTGCGTCTTTTACTGTATTGTGAACCTTTGATGCATTGTTTTACTTTTTTTTTTCTTACTGGCATTAGTATTACTACATATATAATTTTTTTTTACAGTTAGTATCTATATATTTTCTTCAGTCTCTTTATTTTAAACTTCCAAAACAAATGTAATTTTGTTTTAAGTTATTCTTGTAATCATCATATAGTTTTATAAAAATCAAATTTGATTATCACTAATGTGTGAGTTTGATAAATCCATGTAATCAATTACTGATATGTCACAACACAATAAGGGCTGTGGTCTTCATTCTTCTGAACAATCACTTTACATTTAGTTTCAGAGATCAGGCTAATAATTAACCTTTCTGCATGTACCCAGTGTTATGACTCCTGTAAGGATTAATTTTAAAATGTTCAATATTTATTTTGCCTTTGGATTTTGCTGAAAATTTAATTTTAGAAATAAAAAAATCTCTAGTTCTTTCAGATTTTCCATTAATTAAAGATTGTTTACTGATCTATTTTTTAATACTGCATTTTGGCATAATTTTTTATAAATGTTTACACTGTAATTTTCAGTAATTCAATGTAAAGCTAACAGATTTTTTTCAAAGATGAAGAAAAACAATATGTTATAGAATATAATACCTGGTGCGATAGTTAAGTAGGGGTTCTGGAGTTTATTTTTGTTTCTGCTGCTACTTAACTATGTTATTACAGAGAAAAAAATCACGTAAGAGACTCAGCCAAATTCTCTTCTGTATAACAAGAGGGAGTGACTTCCTATCTCAATTTCAGTTTTCATATTTAATGACTTACAATTGAATTTTTGATATATATTTGACCACTTTCTAAGATTTTATTTTTACGTGATTGAAAATTTTATATTCTATAAATATTTTTGGATACATATATACCTCACATTCAACATAAGAAATTCTTAAGTAATTGAACTTTGTGTCTATAATTAAATATATACACTAATAGATGATAAAATAAAATATTTTTATTCTGAAACCCTAATTTTAGGTAATGAAAATCATTTTATGGGTAAATAAAGTACACATTTTATAGTGTGCTAAAAAGTACACAAAATTTGACATTTAAAAAAATAAAAAATATTAAGTAACTTGGAATGAAGGGAGCATATCAAAGCATTTGTGAATAAATAATCTCAAATTGAATTTTTCCAACATTATCATCTCTCTTTTCTATTTAAAAGAAGGTTAATAGTTGGTTTATTCTTTTCTTTGAGTTTGTCTTTTATATTTTCCAAGCTTTTAATTGTCAGTGAAGGGAGGGGACGTGAGTATTTTTAAGGTTTATATCAGCATCCATTCTCCTCTACTCATTGTTAGGCCAAAGTGACTCAACATCTTTGAGTCTTCCTTGTTTGAGACGAAGTCTATACTCAGCTTCTAATTTCAGCTCTAGCTTCCATTCACTCTCAGTCTTTGTTAACATTATCTAAGTTTAGGTTGAGATTATTGCATTATTGACTTGCATTATAAATTTCTTCTTTCAAGAATAATATGACCTTTTAATCTTGTTATGTATGTTTATCCATCATTTACATAAATTTTTATTTTATATTCTATATGGTTTTATTCTAACAGTCTTTTGTAGTTAAATATTTTTATACTCATTCATTTGTCATAAATCTTCAAGTAATTTTTAGAAGAATTTTGTAAAAGTGTATGACTGTTTTTTAATTTTGTGGGTAGACTATATCAATAAAATACCTAAATATCTTCAGAAACTTCTTTTAAAGTTCATATCACTTAACTTTGGTAAAGAGTTTTAGCAAAAGCTTATAATTAAAATACATGACAGTGCTCACAGAGCATTTCTGATTACTATCAGGAATAGAGGTTTATTCTGGAAAGTTGTTTTTCTGAAAGCCTTAATTTTAAAAAGTACAGTTTAATGCCTGTTATATTCTTATGTGTATATTAATGCCATAATAAGCAATCTTCCTCCCTTTGTTTCTTCCTTCTTTTCTTTCCTCTTTCCTTCTTTTCCTCCTTTCTATATTTATGCTGTATACGTACTACTTGAAATATCCAGACACTATACTATTTTTTATGTTTAATTCACAAACCATATTTGTTGATATGGATATTATTGCTCTTATTTCATAGTTAAGAAACTGAAACTTTACTGAGGTTAGATAAGAGCCACAAGTATAGCAGATTTTATAACATATAACCCTGCAAAGCTCAAATTTGGATTGAGATCTTTATTTATTCTAGACCCTCCTCTATGTCGTTCTATGTCAGTTTGCTTTGTTATTTATTATGGTAAAGTAATCATTCTTCACTTCAACAGTTATCTGTGAGGTGATTCTAAAACACAGAAAAATCTTGTTTTAAAATAAATTGTATGTATGTCATCACCTAATAATGAGCCTATGTGGGGTCCACACAAAACCAGTTTACTGCAGTCTTGGCATAGTGTAAAATTCCCAAAGTTTTGACATACATATTAAATTCTTCAAGATATATTTTAAAAGCCCTTGCCAATCCAAAAGGAAATGTTTTTAAAGTTTTTTAATGAAATTTTTATATATTTTAATATTTTAATTTTAAATAATATTTTTAAAAATCTTAGGCTGAATTTTCACTTTCTAATTAGCAAAGTAATTATTGTTTGCTGTAAGCCAGCTTCCTCCTTTTTCTTGACCCTCATTTGTCTTCACTCCTTATAAGATACTTAATGAAGGAGAACTTGATTTTTGTTCATTTGTTTTTGAGACAGGATCTGGCTCTGTTGCCCAGGATAGAGTGCAGTGGTACAATCACAGCTCACTACGGCCTCGAACCTGGGCTAAAGACTGTGCTATTTCTTTTTTTTTTTTTAAGGGATTTGTTTTTATCTAATTTATTTCTGCCTTTATCTTTACTCATTATTAATCATTCAAACTAAGATTGGGATCGTCATTTATGTATGAATAACTCAAATTAGTTTATTTTTATACATAGTCCTGGTGAAGATATTCAGTTCATGCCTTCAATTTGCATTTATCTTGATTAGTGTGTAAGTGCATCTCATTTCCCTATGCTTCTGTTTTCAAAGCTTATATAACTACACTATTAAATTTTATGCGTGATGTAACAGGATACAATCCCATGATATATTTCCATGATGTCAAAGCTTTGAATTATGTAAATGGGAAAATGAAGCAAATCATACCACTTATTCGTTATGCATTGTCATGCAGCAGACACACAGTCAAGTGATGCTGTTTAATTTCCCTATCAGCATATTCTTAAAGTGCCTATCTTCGTGGTATCAAAGCACTCAAGCAATAAGTAAAATTCTGCATCTGGTTAATAAATTCAGCAAACAGGAATTTATCAACATCTGGCATCTGCTTTATTTTACTGGCTTTATATGAATAACCGATGTATGGTGACCTTTGATAAATCTGGGGGTTGCTTGAAATTTTAGTAGGGGTTTGATATTGTTTGTGTGCTACTGTGAATTTAATATGGCAACCAACTTTCTCATGATTGCTTTACTCAGCATCAACCAATCAAAAGTCTGCTTAGCATTTGGTGTTATCACATATTTGCACAACTTTCCAAAATATAAACACTAGGATAGAAGACACATCAATAAAATGTAAGAATTATAAGGAAGAGGAGGAGGTTTTTAAAAGTATATTATTATTCAGCAAATAATGGAAACTGATGCTTACAAACTACTAACTTAAGAGGGTTTTTTTTTCCTTTAAAAATTAATGCAATGATAGTGCAGAACATCAAACAAAAACTGCATAGTTGATATCTTTTTTTTCATCAACGACTTTCTTATCATTATATGAGTATTATAAAAATATTGTGATGGAGATGCCAAAATTGCCTCTGCTAAATGCCATCTTTCAGCCTAAGGCTATACAGGAACGGGCCTTGCCTACTGAACTTTGTACCTATAGGCCTACTACATTGCCTGCCACCTGAACCCTAGATTATAAATGGAATGGAGAGTTACTTTTCTACTCAGAGAAGAACCTTGATATTTCAGAAGGAAAAGTTAGCCCTGGACACTTGAGCATTTCTAAGAATATAGGGTATTTTTTTTTTCTTTTTAAATTGTGTACCTGCTGCCCTGAATTCTCTAGACATTCTGAGCACTCTGTATATTCTTACTCATAACTTAGTAATAAATTGTGTTTATAATTTGGAGACTGGTATTGTATAATTTAGTTCACTGAAATAATTTGATCTAGTGACTTCATAGCCAGACAGAGTCAATGGATTCATAGAAATGAGAATCCAGGATTAATCACCATCAAACATTTTCAACATAAAGTGACATTTTTTTCCTTAGAATGGGATTTTTACTACATTCAAATTTTACTAATGCTGTAAGCATGAAAATTTTGAGTCAGGTAATGAATTTGAGAATGGATAGCTAATCTTTAAAAATATAGTAACAAATGTTTCTGGGAATTGTGGCTATTTTTCCCTTTTGGAATGATAACCAACATTTTTGGAAATGAAAACGTTGATAAATTTGTGTGGACTTAAATATGGAGTCCACATAAGATTGAGGTCATAGGACAGAAACAGTATTTGTTTCACATTTACATTGCTGAGGTATTATGAAGAGGTTAGAAAGGTGATTTTTATTTAGCTTGCAGAACAAATATTTTAAAATCACAGAGTAATGTACACTACGAAATGCCTACATATATTTATTATCCATATGAATAAAACAGTAGAAGCTGAAATATAAAATAACATGCCAGTGCTGCCGGAGAGATTTAAGCCAAGTATCTACTACTCTGGAACATCAGACATGTATATTGATATCTATATATATTATTATTATTATATTACATAATTTATATATTATTTTATATATCAGTATAATATATATTGTTTTATACAGATTATATTATATATTTTTCACTAATGTTATTTATATATATTATATATTATTTATATCCAATGTCTACATAATTGTGCATAATACATCCTGTCTCTAGTCAGTTGTCATGACAAGGGTTTTAATCATTTATGCTTACTTTAGGATTCTATTGTACAATTTTTATTCGACATTATTTCGGTTTTTATTAACAGGGCATATCAAACACCTCCATACACACTTTATTACAGATTTTTTTTGTCCCAAATATTTTTAGCAATTTTATTTCTTTAATATGAAAATAGTTTGGGAACAAGCTTCTATCATCTACTATTTCTTCAGTTATTTTTATTTTTATTTTTTATTATACTTTAAGTTCTAGGGTATGTGTGTACAACATGCAGGTTTGTTACATATGTTTACATGTGCCATGTTGGTGTGCTGCACCCATTAACTCGTCATTTACATTAAGTATATCTCCTAATGCTATCCCTCCCCCCTCCCCCCACCCCACAATAGGCCCCAGTGTGTGATGTTCCCCTTCCTGTGTCCAAGTGTTCTCATTGTTCAATTCCCACCTATGAGTGAAAACATGCGGTGTTTGGTTTTTTGTCCTTGTGATAGTTTGCTGAGAATGATGATTTCCAGCTTCATCCATGTCCCTACAAAGGACATGAACTCATCCTTTTTTGTGGCTGCATAGTATTCCATGGTATATAGCCCCATTTTCTTAATCCAGTCTATCATTGATGGATATTTGGGTTGGAGACAAATGGCTAACTAGAATAACCAGTGTAGAGAAGTCCTTAAATGACCTAATGGAGCTGAAAACCATGGCACAAGAACTACGTGACAAATGCACAAGCTTCAGTAGCCGATTCGATCAACTGGAAGAAAGGGTATCAGTGATTGAAGATCAAATGAATGAAATGAAGTGAGAAGAGAAGTTTAGAGAAAAAAGAGTAAAAGGAAATGAACAAAACCTCCAAGAAATATGGGACTATGTGAAAAGACCAAATCTACGTCTGATTGGTGTACCTGAAAGTGACGGGGAGAATGGAACCAAGTTGGAAAACACTCTGCAGGATATTACCCAGGAGAACTTCCCCAACCTAGCAAGGCAGGCCAACATTCAAATTCAGGAAATACAGAGAACACCACAACGATACTCCTTGAGAAGAGCAACTCCAAGACACGTAATTGTCAGATTCTTCAGTTATTTGAATGCAGATGGCCTACCACAGGACACAAGAAGTTGAGAATATGCTAGGAGAATTGCCAGCACTGCTCAGTACGGGTGTTTGCCCACATCTATCTTTTGACTCTCTCATTTGATCTCTTCTTGTGCTTCTCACTTCCCTGGGTGGCCAGTCCCTTGCTGAGTATTTCTGGCCTTCAGTATCTGCTTCTTCCGGTTCCTTTGATGCAGCACCCACTTGGGCTCTCTTCTGTAGTTCGCTAAACTCAGTTGCTTATCATTGTTATATTTCCATAATATCTGAATTACTAACTACTGTCTCAACTTAGGAGACATCCACTTGTCTTCTGCAGCACCTGACTCAGTTCTTGCCATATAAATTTTTGCTGAATAAATTCAATGTTTGGCTTTTCATGTCATCATAAACAAGACTTACACCAACAATCATGGGGAAATTTGAATAAAATTAAGATCAGCTCTGACTTTTACAATTTTACAACTTACAAGTTAGTGTTAACAAAATGTATAAAGATGGTGATATGCCATTTTGAAACATATTGAGCATTTTCTTCTTTAGAACAGCCTTCAAGAGAATTATGAAACACATTTAAACTTAAGAAAGCTGAGAATCTGGATGATTATTAATAATTATTTGAGGGTAGATGAAAAAGAAAAGGGAACGTTTATACAGTTTTAGTGAGAATGCAAATTAGTCCAACCCTAAGGAAAACGATATGAAAATATCTCAAAGAACTAAAAATAGAACTACAGTTTGACCCAGCAACCCCACTACTGGTATCTGGGTGGGAATATATAAGAGGAAAAGAAACATCCTATCAACAAGACACCTGCGCTCATGTTTATCGCTGCACTATTTTTAATAGCAAAGTCATGGAATCAGCCTAGGTTCCCATCGGCAGAGGATTGGATAAAGAAAATGTGGTACATACACACCATGGAATACTCTGCATCCATAAGAGAATGAAATTATGTCCTTTGCAGCTGGAGGCCCTTTTCCTAAGTGAATTAACACAGAAACAAAAAATCAAATACTTCATGTTCTCACTTATACGTGGGAGCTAAACAATGGGCACACATGCACATAAAGATGGAAACAGTAGACACTGGGGCCTCCAAAATGGGGGGAAAGAGGGAGGAGAACAAGGGTTGACAACTACCTATTGGGTACTGTGTTCACTATTTGGGTGATAGATTCAATAGAAGCCAAATTGCAGCCTGACGCAATATACCCTTGTAACCGACCTGCACATGTGGCCCCTGAATCTAAAATAAACCAAACAAAAAAACGAGCAAACAAAAAGAAAGCAGAGGAACTAGGGTTTGAATTAATATTTTTGATACACATATCACTATCTTCCTCTTAAATTATGTGCTTAAATATGTGAAGAAGGAGGAGAAGAAAAAACAATTAGGAGACTTACTTTAATAATGTATCATTTGTAACTTTTCTTCCTAAATCTGGTTACATGTCAAGAAACTGTGAATCCCTCTAGTTCACCCTTCCTTTCATTTATGTACATCTTGGTTGCAATTCAGATTTTCTTTTTTCTAACGAACAGAACGATCAGTAGCAGTTGCACCAAACATTTCAATTTGCAATATACATTTAATAGTTTTTCAAGTGAAGGTTACATTTTATCTTTTTTAAAAATTATCCATAGAATAATGTGTTTTAGGATGAATGAAACCACAGTGTACTCAGTTTAAAATTAAGATCTGGTGGTCTGAGACATCACATAGAAAGCATAATTCAGTAGCTATCTGACAGTTTCCCAATTGCTATGACACTAAAGATAAACCATACCAGATAAATCAGCCCCCTAAGTGGACTCTCTGGCCTGGCTTTTTCAGGTTTTAATGTGCCTATGGAATGTTCCAAGATAATTTTCATCAGTGTTGATTGTCCAGCTCACACAGCCCTGGGCACTAAAGTGATTGACATAAACCAAGTCGTTATTCCAACAATTAAATCAGCAGGAATTAGCACAAACATTTTTTTTCCTGTTCTGTACACTAAAAATGTTTCCATGCGGCAATGTTAGGATTTAAATGTAACAAACATAATCTTCCCTGTGTTGTATAACTTTCCGATCTACTATAAAGTGATTTTGAAGAAAGACAGCCTATGGAGCATTTGGTTTAAAAATAAATACCTGGACTCTTCCATGTGGCAGCAAGCAATACATAAGAGATATTGGACAATTAACAATTAATTACATTGGTAGAAATAATTGATGAATTAAGAATGTAAATTTAAATATCCTGTATATTCCTCTTTTTGGTTTAACTTTCAAGTCCAGAAAACTCTTAACCTGGTTAATTAATCGATGATAACTTTACGCAACAAACCTTTGCTGAGTATTTGCTATTCATTCGTTGAACATTATTTATTTTAATACACATGTATTGAGGCTTTACTATATATGCCACTGTTTACGGTGCAATGAAAAAAAATCACCCTAACTTGGGACAGATGTGATTTTTGTCTTTGCTTAGGGCATTTTTGGAATATTTGCTTTTGAAAATGTCTCCATGACCTGTGGCAGTGTTTTCTTCTGAATAGTCTAAATGATGATGGCAAATCTAAAATAAGTAAAGTTATTTGGAGCCATATCTGGAAAATAATGTGAGTATTCCAATTATTAGGGAAGGCTAGCTTTGATCAACATGTCTACATAACTATAAAATAATGAGATTTTTCTTTTCTTTGTGCCCTGAAAACAATTTCAAACCTATGGTTTTGGCATGTTCATAGCCCTTCTCCACAGCCTCTGGGGACAAAACTCCCAAATTACTAAACAGAGAAATCCTAGGACTCATGTACATTTTCTGCCACTCAATGAAGTACGCTTGAGGCTGATTTCTTTCAGGGCCAGGCATACCATCATCAAGCTATAAACAAATGGTTAGTGCTACAAACCAGTGTGGAAACTGCCAATCATCACTTAATTTAGATGTGGTATTTCCCAAAGCTCTTATATCTGATTTTTTTTATAAGTTGATCTACCAAATGCCTTTACACTCTTGGAAGTTTGAGTTCAGCTGGAAGCTGAGGCACACTGGCCTACTGCAGACATTCCATCATCTCTCCTGGGTTTCCTGGACGTTGCAGGCTACTAAAATTACAAAGCAAAACCTCCTGTGAGCCTGGCATTTAGACTTGCAAGTGTCAACTTACTACTTACCTTGTCTTATTTTATTTCTTCAAAGATCTCAAAACCTTCCTCTCTTGATTTCAAGCTGTGGTTTGTTCCCACCATTTGCCTGGGTCTAGCATCTTATTCTTTGATGTTATTTTTTCTTTTCTTCAACTTTTAAGTTCAGGGGTTCATGTGCAGGATGTGTAGGTTTGTTACATAGGTAAATGTGTGCCATGGTGGTTTGCTGCGCAGATTATCCTATCACGTAGGTATTAAACCCAGCATCCATTAGCTATTCTTCCTGATGCTCTCCCTACCCTCATAAGCTCCCCCTGCAACAGACCCCAGTGTGTGTTGTTCCCTCCCATGTGCCCATGTGTTCCCATCATTCAGCTCCCACTTATGAGTAAGAACATGCAGTGTTTGTTTTTCTGCTCCCGCATTAGCTTGCTCAGGATAGTGGCTTCCAGCTCCATCCATGTCCCCACAAAGGACAGGATCTCGTTCCTTTTTATGGCTACATAGTTTCCCATGGTGTATGTGTACCACATTCTCTTTATCCAGTCTATCACTGATGGGCATTTAGGTTGATTCCATGTCTTTGATATTGTAAATAGTGCTGCAATGAATATATGTGTGCATGTATCTTTATGATAGAATGATTTCTATTCCTTTGGGTATATACCCAGTAATGGGATTGCAGGGTCAAATGGTATTTCTGCCTCTAGGTATTTGAGGAATCACCACACTCTCTTCCAGAATGGTTAAACTAATTTACACTCCCACAAACAGTGTAAAGGCTTCCTTTTTCTCCACAACACCACCAGCATGAGTTGTTTTTTGACTTCTTAGTAATAGCCATTCTGATTGGCATGAGATGGTATCTCATTGTGGTTTTGATTTTGCATTTCTCTAATGATCAGTGATATTGAGCTTTTATTTCATATGTTTGTCAGCTGCACGTATGTCTTGAGAAGGGTCTGTTCATGTCCTTTGCCCACTTTTTAATCTGGTTGTTTTGTTTTTTTTTCTTATAAATTTAAGTTCCTTATAGACTCCAGATATTAGACTTTTGTTAGATGGATAGATTGCAAAAGTTTTCTCCCTTTCTGTAGGTTGTCTGTTAACTCTGATGATAGCTTCTTTTGCTGTGAAGAAGCTCTTTAGTTTAATTAGAGCCCATTCGTCAATCTTTGCTTTTGTTGCAATTGCTTTTGGTGTCTTTGTCATGAAATCTTTGCCTATGTTTATGTCCTCAATGGTATTGCTAGATTGTCTTCTAGGATTTTTATAGTTTTGGGTTTTACGTTTAAATTTTTAATCCATCTTGAGTTAATTTTTGCATATGATGTAAGGAAAAGGTCAAGTTTCAATTTTCTGCATATGGCTAGCCAGTTCTCCTAGCACCATTTATTAAATAGGAAGTCCTTTCCCTATTGTTTATTTTTGTCAGATTTGTCAAAAGTCAGATGGTTGTAGGTGTGTGACCTTATTCCTGGGTTCTCTGTTCTGTTCCATTGGTCTGTGTGTCTCTTCTTGTACTAGTATCCGCTGTTTTGGTTACTGTTGCCTTGTAGTATAGTTTGAAATCGGGTATTGTGATGCTTCTAGCTTTGTGCTTTTTACTTAGGATTGTCTTGGCTATCTGGGCCCTTTTTTGGTTCCATATGAATTTTACAAAAGTTTTTCTAATGCTGTGAAGAATATCAATGGTAGTTTAATGGGAATAGCATTGAATCGATAAATTACTTGGGGCAGTATGGCCATTTTCATGATATTGATTCTTCCTGTCCATGAGCGTGGAATGTTTTTCCATTTGCTTGTGTCCTCTCTGAATTTCTTATCAGTGGTTTGTACTTCTCCTTGAAGAGGTCTTTCACTGCCCTTGTTAGCTATAATAGCATCTTATTCTTTCAAGAGGACAGTTTGTTCAGTTTGTTTAAATTATTATCACGATCACAACCATTAAACCTTTATTCAGCAACTGAAGAATGTGCCACAATATTTCTCAGTTTGCAAAACATATTCTGTTCATCTTCTGTTTTCTACATCTGTAGATTATAAAGATATATAAATATACTTTAAGCCAAATTTGTAATTACATATGATGGGAATTGAAAACGTGGGTAATTTTTAGATAATCACTAAGGAATAAAATATGCTAAAAATAGGTTGTGAAGAATTGATATGATTTTCTAAGGATGACTTTAATGGAGAAAAGCAGTTATCCTACAATGGTTACTTAATATATAACTATTTTTATGATTATTCTGTTCAGAACATGAATTTATATTATTATTTGGGGCCTTTTCTAATCAAGTGAAGAAAGGTTTTTTTTCGTTTCAAACTTTTAAAAAAATTTTGAACATTCATAAATTACATGAACACTAACAGACATAAATTTGTTTTTGGAAACATTGAATAAATTCTGGATTCATCTATATTTTATTGATTTGTGAAACATCTCAAATTTAACATAGAAATGTTAAAAAGAAATTATATTAAAAGGTTTGTTGGAAAATATTCTATATTTATTAATTTAACATAGAAATGTTAATGTTAATTTAACATAGAAATGAAATGTTAATGTTAATTTAACATAGAAATGAAATGTTAATGTTAATTTAACATAGAAATGTTAATGTTAATAAATATAGAATATTTTCCAACAAACCTTTTAATATCATTCCCTCCTTCAACGAACTAATTTTTATGGTGGTTTACATTTCTTTTTCAATGTTGGTTTACATTTGACGTTAGGATGTTTATTAGTTAATACAACAAAGTAGGTGGTCTTTTCATTAATATTATCAGTCAGGCTTGTAAATAGTGCATGTTTTGTATAACCACTTAAAATTTATATACTGATACAGTATATATTTTGTTCAAGAATACTTCAAATAAAAACAGTAGTTATCGTTTGTTGAAGTGGAAGGATCATTATTTAAAAATCCATCCTTAAAAGTAAAATGACTTATGCTTCACTGTGTAGTGCATTGATAAATATTTAGTCTATAGTTTTTTCTATTGCTATGTGTTTAGCTAACAATTGTTTTTAATTTGGTGAACAGTACCTTATTAGGAATATTTCGAAAAATTTTGAAGCAATCATGAAATATTTAACAATTTTACAAACGAAGAAATATTTTTAAATCACCAGAAATATTTTCATTCAAATGAATATTTACAACCAAGATAGAGTCTTTTATTCCTTAAATGTGTATAAATTTAAACTTTAAAATACTTAATTGACTTAGTGCCTCAGAGAAAATATCTTAATAGTTATTAAGTGTTATGTGTACTAAGCATTATGCCAAATTCTATAAACACATCATCTTTTTAAATCATCACAAGAAATTGCAAGGCAGGTGCATCTAGTATATTTTTTTTTGCAGTAGAACTAATTGACACACAGTGAGAGGAAATAATGTACTCAAGTTCCACAGGTGATAAGTGGTACAGCTGAGTAGAATTCTGGGTCTAAAAACTAGTCCCTTAACTACTATATGTAGATGCATAGGTAGACTAGTAGTTATTTAAAGTTATATAAATCAAGAGAAAACACTACAAAATTTAGGTATAGGATATTTATGTAAAATATGGGCATTTCATTAGGAAAGCTTGCTGGAAATATGGGGGAACTTTAAGAAACAGTGAAATTCAAAGCTATCATTGTCCAAAAGCATGTGGTCTTGTGTTTTTACGTTAGTGACTTAGGTGCTATTCACTTCCAGTATTTTTCTCCTAATTGAGAAATACCCTTTAGGCCTAGATTCCGTGGACGAGGTGGGGCTTCAAGGTGGAGATAGTGTCTTTTTTCTAGCAGGTAATGATGTAAATCCACTTTTGAATGAACAGGTGCACCTATTTCAATTAAGGCGAATTAGTTTCCAAAGGCTTTGAGTTTTAGATATTATAGAAGGCTATTTAAATATGCCAATTTACATAAAATACATTCTGAAAGATTATGGAAAACAGTTTTGTATAATTCACTGAAACAATTTCACAGTCCTCTCAAATGATGATTTTGAAAATGACCTAAATGGCAGGCACCTCTTTGAAGCAGCTGGCATGATGTTATGTGGTCCCATGGCCCCTTACATTTTCAGATCGATACGAAATTCTCCAGAGTCCAACTTGAACCTTGCAGTATTCTGTTCAAAATTGCCCCTGTTCAGAAGCCTGCATATGTAACCTCTTACATTTTGTGTTTCACAATTTCCATTGAACTCTTCCTACACACCAGAATGGGCAAAAATAGGAATTTAATTTCTGGGAAGATTTCCTCTAAGAGCCTCTGTCCAAAACATCCAGTGCTGAAACAAGAAAAGGTGGTCCTGGCATATATTCACTAGTAATTTTTTTTTTTGTCTTCTTGTCTTTCCTGTTTTGTGTGTGAAGAGTGAAACTCATCAGTTCAAAGACTGATGAGTCAGAATGCTGTCATTTTGTATCCAAATAGTGGAAATTTAAATTGTTAAAATAAAAATACACAATCACTAACATTACCCTGATGAAATAATGATAAGCAAAGTAGTCTTAAATTAACAGGCTATAAGTGCTGGATAAAGAACAATGTTTTTAAAATATCTAAAGTCATATAATGAACAGAAGACAAATTTCCATTTATACCTGAAAGACTGGTTTTCAGAAGTTATAATAGAACTTGGGGATTTAAAGATTGTATTTGGATCGTTTATTTTACAGTTAGAAAGTGATGTAGGAAGGAGTTCCCAGAGGAGATGAAACAAATTGAAAACAGCAAAATTCCGTGACAGAGGCGGCTTGAAATAGAACCTTTTTTTTCAAAGCAATAACCGACCTCTTCGTCATCTATAGATAGCATTTTTGGCACAATTAGAAACATTTACTTTGCCAGTCATTGAAAGTAAAAAGAAAAAACAAAATTGGCTGAATGCTTTTAAATTACATTTATTAAATTTCTGCTTTCATACAAAGGCATAAAATTATTGTGTTTAATTTTTTTGAAAACATTATTATAAAGTTACATGCTTAGAAGTTTGTTTATTGTTTTCCTACAGCCATTTTATACCTGAAACCCTAAATTTTGGATATGAATGTATAACAAATGCACATGTTCATTCTAAACATTTTCTTTTCAAATAGTTTTACATTCCTTTAGGTTTCCTAAAGGAATGTAAATTCCTTCTGCCACTTAGCTTTTGCTATTTTTAGCAGTTTCTTAAAGTCTACAAATTCCTTTCACTCAATTTTTGCACTTAGTTCATAATGACTTCACATTTGACATTGATTGTCCACAAAAGGGGTTATTTTTAGTTTCAAAGGTGAACGTTATTTGTTTTAGAAATTCTCGCATATATTTCTTAGCCTAAAGATAGGCTTTCTAACATAAAAAAGTGGTAGTGTAGTCTGTTTACTGAGCACTTGTAGTGGAACAAACTCTGTGCTAAATTCTTGGTTTTTAATAACTAATTTATTTCTTACAGTAACTGCTAAATATGCTTTGAATTATAAACTATTTGCCAAAATTACAGATAGTAATATAACCAAATACCATGTGGATTTCACCTAAACTGGAAGTAATTTGGTGACTTCCTTATTTAATCTTTTATTTATTGTACTTGGCCATACTTACTGTATGTTTATGTATAAAAACATGAAACAATAGAACGTTTTACAAAGATACTACACTCACTGTCTTATAAATGGAGAAACTGAGACCCAGATAATTTTAGTAACTTATTCAAAGTTACCTAGCTGATAACTAGAAGCAAAACCCAAATAAGACCACAGATTACTACTTTTCTCAAGTTCTTCAACATAATTCAATATTGCTGTCAACTCAGAGGTCTCGGAAGATAAGATCTTACCATCCGAAAACAGCAAAAAGTAAATTTCATAAAATCCTGTGTGTACCAAGCAATGTATTACTAGAAATAAATATCTTTCTAGAAATAAATAAATAAAGCAAAATTATATTTTAAAGTTCTTTAGATTGTTGAGAAATCAAGAGCATTAAGGTTGTGTCTCCCCTTTACATTTACCTTTTAGTTTCTTTGGGTTTAAGTTTTTAGATGAAATTTTAAATTCTATTTAGCTCTCAGTTTATGTGTATTTAAAATTTAGATTTAGGATCTATTTTTTTTATAAGGGTGAAATTACACATGGAGAAATTTTCTGTTTATAGTGAGTTTTGACAAATAGAGTTGTATAACCACCATCCCCACAGTCAAGATACATCACTTCTCCCCTTCCCAAACATACCCCTGGTGACACTTTGTGGTCATACTCATTCTCCACCTCTAGCCTTTTATGATGACTGCTGTTACTCCCCCTATAGATTTGCCTATTCCAGAATGTTATATAAAGGAATCACACATCATGTAGCATTTGGAATCTGGCTTGCTTTATTTGTTATAATGCATTTGAGATTCGTTCATATCGTGGCAGATATCAGTAGTAGTCTTCTTTTCATTGTTGGATAGTATTCCATGACATGAATGTACCATTATATTTTATCCATTTGCCCAGTTAGAGAACATTTGGGTGTTTTCAGTTTTCATTATTATGAATAAAGCCTCTATTACCATATTGCATACAAATGTTTATGTGAACATAAGTTTTCGTTTCACCTGAACAGATACTATACAGGACTGGAATTTTAGTAAGTATATGTTTAACTTCGTAAGAAACTGCCCAACTGTTTTTGCAAAGTGGCAGTACAGATTTACATTTTCAGCAGCAAAATATGTGAGAGTTCCAGTTACTGCACGTCCTTGTGAGCACTTAGTGTTGTATTTTTAATTTTATCCACTCTGATGGGTGTGGAGTGGTGTCTTACTAAGGTTTTAATAGCATTTCTCTAATTTAATGGATTATATTACTTCTTATTTTTTTGTTTGTTTGTAAACTGTTTATTTTCTTTGGTGAGTTTGATCAAATCATTTGTCCACATTTGTGTTTTTGATTATATTTCAGATACAAGTCTTTACCAGTTATGTGCTTTGTAAATGTTTTCTCACTGTTTGTCATTTGTGTGTTTTTTGGAAAGCAGAATATTTCGATTTTCTGGAAATATAATTTGTCATTTAAAATTTGTAATGTAAATTGCTATTGGCATTAAGTATGTAAATTACATGGTAAGCAATGTAAATTACTATTGGTATTAAGTGTAAGAAAACTTTGCTTCACCTGTGATCACAGATATTTTCTTCTAGAAAAAAAAGTCTCTGAAGACTTTTTTTTTTTCAATGAATGTGTTTTGTTTCTTCTCTCCATATTTATTGTCCAACTACCTATGCAATGTTTACATTATTTAGTCAGGCCTTTCCATACACTTTCACGGATTCCACTGATGGATAAATTGGGTTTGAAATCCTCTTTTCTCCAGAACTGACAAGTCGTGCATCTTCTCATTGATATTATCTGGCTCCCCTGAAAACCTCTAGTGTGGTCCATTTTTAGTGATATCTTTCTGCTCTGGTTCCTCAAACCAATCTATATCTAAAGGACCCCTAGATTAAAGTTCAATTTCATTCTTTTAACAAATTAGATGCTAATTGCTATTGGTATCAAATGCAAGAAAACTTTAGGTGCAAATTTGTTAAAAGAATGAACTTGAACTTTAGTCTGGGGGTCTCTTAGATATAGATGGGTTTGAGGAACCAGAGTAGAAAGATATCACTATAAATGGATCAAACCTCTAGTTGGTTCCATTTTTTTTTAACTTGGTAGAAAAAGTCCCATTCTCTTGGAGAATTCATCAAATACTGAATCCACCCCTCTTTATTTTGTCTGCCTGTTTTCTGCCTTACATTGTGCTGGATGAAATCTTTCCTCTTGCCCCAATCCCCAGTGATCTTTTCAGTTGGTATTTCACAGAGTATGCAGAAGAATTTGACCCTTTTAAACCATTCCCTCCTTTCAGAAACACTCTCTTAGTTTAGATTTCACGACACCCCATCCCCAGTCTCTCTCTTCTTGTCATTTCACTGGTTCACCCCCTGGGATCTGAATGTCAGATTCTGTAGTTCCCCAGAGATGGTTGTCTATTGCCCTTTCACTGTATAACCTCCTCTACAGGACTGTCAATCACACTCATGGTTACATTTTCCAATTAGATACATAAATAGCTGTGACATTTGTATTTACAGGGTAGGGTGCTCTGGATAAGTACCATCATGTATCCTACTGTCAACTTAGAATTGTCACATTGATGGCTTAAATGCTCCCCAACTTGAAGGGTCAACATGAATCATTGTTTTCCCACAGCCCAAACTGGTCCTCCCATAGCATCCTCTATTCACCCTGTGCTTCTCATGACAGAAACTTTGGATTCACCTGAACATTCTCCTCTCCCTCGCTGTGCACATATAAACAAATAGTCTATATTTTGCTACCAAATATGACTGTCAAATTTGTTTATCAGTCTCTTTGTCCAAATACAGAATGATTTCTTGTACACACAGAGGATTCAGCAAGTACTTGTTGGATGATGGTGACTCTAATTGCCCCATGTTAAAAGACTGTTTAATCAAGAGCCATGATATGAATGTGAAATGTTGCTTACGTGGATGATGAAAACTTCCAGCTGAAGTTAATATGTAAATGTGCCCTTGAACAATGGGTACTATTTTGATGGATGCGATAAAGGAAGAACTAGTTTAATGAGAGACCGAGATTACAGAAAGAGTGAGTTACACATGTGGACAATGAAAATTATTTGACCAGTACGGATTCATATTGGGGAGTGGAGGAGAAAAGTTGTTTTAAGAAGTAGAATCTGCGGTGGCCCACACCTCTTGTCCTAGGAATTTGGGAGACAAGGCAGGTGGATCAATTGAGGTCTGGAGTTTGAGACCAGCTTGGGCAACAGAGTGAGATCCCATTTCTACAAAAAATTTTAAAAATTAATTAGGCATGGTGACACATGCCTGTAATCCCAGCTGCTTGGTAGGTTGAAGTGGGAGGATTGCTTGAGCCCAGGAGCTCCAGGCTGCAGTGGGCTCTGATTGCACCCGCTCTCCAGCCTGGGAGACAGGAAAAAAAAAAAAAAAAGTAGAATCTGAATTATGGAGACAATTAAAACATTTCCACTCTAGTGTCATTATATGCTCTAAAATATTGAGTTATGTATTTTGATTGTGCTGAAGTCAATTTTTAAAAATCAAATGGTATGTGAAAATAGTTAAAAGTAAAACAGCTTCACTGGGCTACTAATGAAAAGCTGTCCTCTGCCTATTCTTTAGTTGTGTTCTCCAAAGACAGTGTCTTTCAGGTTTCTTTATGGTTGCTATTGGTAATTATGTCCATATTCCCAAATATTATACTTTTGGTACTCTTTGATGATTTTTCACATTGAGATTTTATGTATGGCTTATTATTACAGAAGACAAAGATCTGGGCTCTTATTCCTGCTTTTACTCTTCCCCCAAACCCCCATTCACTCTTTTCTTCCTCCTCAATTCCAGTCTCATCTGTTCATCATCTTAAAGGAGTTATGCTTTATCTAAGTTTGGGGGTAAATACAAGTTTGTTGTTTATTTTTTTGCAGCACTGTACTATTTATTATTACTTTTTTCTTACACATGATTTTACAGTTATTTTAATGAATAATTATTTTGATTGTCTCTACCATCAATTATCTTTACAGTTTCTAAAGTAGTTGTAAAACTCCACTGAAAATTGGCAACAAATATAATAGTCTAAAATTCCATTTTTTTTCTCTGTTCTTTCCTGGCAGCCTCTATTTTTCTGCCACAAGTGACTAGTTAGTTTCAAGGCTTATGTACAGCGCCTTGCTCTCCAGTGCTAGAGAACAATTTCCTGGTCTGTATGCTTTCTCTTTCTTAGCATTTTTCTTCATTTTATGGAAGTATGCCATATGTCATGGTATAATTTACATACCATAAAATTTACTCACTGTAAGTGGATAATGATTTATAGATGTGCAACAATTACTACAATTCAATTTTCCAATGTCTTTACGATCACAAAATGCTCCCTTGTGCCTGTGCAGTCAGTCTTTGCTTCCACCCCCAGACCCAGGCAACTAACTTCCAGTTGGCTTTCACTTTGTATAGTTTTGCATTTTCCAGAAATGCCCTATAAATGAGATTCTACAAAACGTAGTCTTTTGTGTCTGGCTTCTTTCACCACATAATGTTTTTGATGCTCATTCGTGTGGTAGTATGTATCCACGGTTTGATTTGCTGAGTAGTATTTTATTGCATTCCTATAACCTATTTTATGTATCTATATAGCCAATTGATTGATTTAGGAATTTTCCAGTTTGATGCTGTTATGTGTAATATGACTATGAATAGTCATATACAAGTCTTCCTGGGGACATATATTTATTTCACTTGGGTAG
Source organism: Macaca nemestrina (assembly GCF_043159975.1). Lineage (NCBI taxonomy): Eukaryota > Metazoa > Chordata > Mammalia > Primates > Cercopithecidae > Macaca > Macaca nemestrina. The sequence goes on from NC_092127.1 coordinate 13,016,181, forward strand.
ACAACTAGCAGTGAAATTACAGGCCATATTTTGTGTATTATGATTTTTCAAGAAACTGTCAAACTAGCTTATGAAATAGTATATATTTTATATTCTCATTAACAATATATACAAGAGTTCCAAATATTCCACATCTTCACCTATATTTTATGTTGTAATTCTTTTGGATTACAGCTATTCTAATGGGTAAAGATAGTGATCATTTGTTGTAGTTTAATTTACAAAATTCACCCTAATAACTAATATGTTGAGCATCTTTTCGTGTGTCTGTTTGCCATTTAAATACCATTTTTGGTGTAATTTCTATTAAAATATTTTGCCCTTTCTTTTTTCCTTGGGTTGTTTGTCATGTAGTTTATTGGGAAGTGTTATTCCTTTATTCTAGATAGAAGGCCTTTATCAGATATATGACTTGCAAAACTTTCATCTACATTTTGGGATTGTCTTTTAATTTTCTTAATGGTGTCCTTTGTAGAGTAAAAATTTTCAGCTTTGATGTCACGTCTAAGAAATTCACAAGAACAAAACTTCATTTTGTTCTAACAGCTTCATAGTTTTAATGCTTACATTTAGGTATATGATATTTTATGTTAGTTTATGAGTATGGTGAGAAATGAGGGTTGTAAGTATTTTAAGTATTTTTATTGTTTTGTTTTTGTCTTTGCATATGATTAACCAATTATTCTAACATAGGCTATCCTTTCCCCATTACTTTGCTTTAGTCTTTTCACCATAAATGTAAGTTGGTTTTGTTTTTTTAATTTTGATGGGTGTTTCTGGATTCTCTCTTCTGATCTATCAGTCTATCTCTAAGTCAATAGCACACCGATATGGTTCCACTGTATGTACAAATCTCATGTTAAAATATGATCCCTAGTGTTGAAGGTGGGGCCTGGTGGGAGGCATTGGATCATGGGGCTGGATCCCTCATGAATGATTTAGCTCCATCCACTTGTTCACGAGTAATTTCTTCTTCCATTAGTTCACACAAGATATGTTTGTGTAAGAGTCTGGGATGTCCCCTTCTCTCTCTTGCTCCCTCTCTCATCGTGTGAGATACTGGCTGCCTCTACACCTCCTACCATGAGTAAAAGCTTCAGGAAGCTTCACCAGAAACCAAGCAAATGCTGGTGCCATATTAAACTGTGAGCCAAATAAATCTCTTTCTTTATAAACTGCTTACCTGGGTTCTGCATAAATTACCACAGTTCTGCGTGGCACCAGCATTTGGTATTCCTTTATAGCAATACAAAAAAGACTAACACACACACTGTCTTCATTCCTGTAGCTTTAGAGAAAGTTTGAGACCTGTTGGGATTTTGATAGGGATTGCATTTATTTATAGATTAACCTTAGGAGAAGTGTCAACTTAAAATTGACTGCTTGAATCTATGAACATGGTGGGTCTTTATTTATTTAGATCTTTAGTATCTCTTAGCAAAGTTTTATAATTTTCACTGTACAGGTCTTAGGCTTCTTTAAATTTATTCCCAAGTCATTTATTCTTTTGGGCTGTGAATGAAATTGTTTTCTTGATTTCATTTTGTGATTTTTCATTGCTAGTATATAAAATTCAGTTGATTTTTGTGTGTTGGTCTTGTATCCTGTGACCTTGCTAAACTTATTTATTAGTTCTATGAAAAAGATTCTGTAAATTCCTTAAGATTTTATACATTCAGAAACATATAGTCCATGAATAAATAAAGGTAGTTTTACTACATTGTTGTTTTTTTGAGACAGGGTCTCACTCTGTTGCCCAGGCTGGAGTGCAGTGGTGTGATCACTGCTCATTGCAAATCCAACCTCCCCAGGCCCGAGTGATCCTACCACCCTAGCCTCCCAAGTAGCTGGAACTACAAGTGCACTACCACACTCAGCTACTTTCTGTATTTTTTTGTAGAGATAGGGTCTTACTATCCTGCCCAAGCTTGTCTTGAATTCCTGGACTCAAGTGATCTATCTGCCTAAGCCTCCCAAAGTGCTGGGATTACAAGTGTGAGCCACTGTGCCTGGCTAGTTTTACCACTTTTTTTCCAATCTGGATGCTGTTAGTCAATAAATGAATTAATTTGCATTATTATAATAGCTATAGCCTCCATATTTGATTAAAGTAGTGCAAGCAGATTTCCTTGCCTTGTTCCATATAACAGGGGGATAGCAGTTAACCTTCCCTCAAGTAGGATACTAGCTGTGGGTTTTTCATAGATGTCCTTTATTAGGTTGAGAAGATTCCATTCTATTTCTAGCTTACTGAGAGTGCTTAATCAGAATTGAGTGTTGGATTTTGTTAAATCCTTTTTTGTACTTTTATGTAGATTATTATATCATTTTTTCTTTGTTAATATGATTTCTTGTATAAACTGATTTTCACACATTAGATTAACCTTGCATTTCTGGGATAAATCCCACTTTTTCATGGATTATAATCTTTTTCTGTATGGCTGGATTCATTTTGTTGTTTTGCTAAGAAATATTTTGCCTCTGTGTTTCTAATAAACATAAGCCTTTAAGAAATTTTTTTGTCTCCATGTGTTTCTTGGACTTTGGTATCAAGGTAGTAATGATCTCATAGAATAAGATGGGACATGGATTTTTTTGTTGTTGTTTTTCCTAATATAATTTTGGAAAGTGTTTGTATAGAATTGGTAGTATATTTTTTTAGTTATTTTCTAGAATTCACCTGTCAATTCATCTGGGCCTGGGCTTTTCTTTTTAGGATTTACTTACTAATTCGGTTTATATGTTAGGTCTACTTGGATATAAGGTGAGTGGGTGGAAGATTTCTCTGACTCCCTGGGAGGAAAATCTCTGTAAACAGCATGTAACTTTCTCCTCTGGTCACAAAGACTCTCAGAGAAAAAGCTTTCTATTGCTTTGGGGAGTGTGGTGGTGAGTGGGTGGGGTTGGTGGTTAGGGAGTATATGTCTGGTTGTCAGCTATCATTGAGCCAGGGGAGACAAGGGGCGTGGAGATTTGCTATTCTTTCTGTAGACTTTCTCTTAATATTCATTCTCTCTCTCTCTCTCTCTCTCTCTCTCTCTCTCTGTCTGTCTCTTACCCTCCCCCCATCCTCCCCTCCTTCCTTCCCTCCCTCCCTCTCTCTCTCTTTCTCTCTCTCTTTCAGTTCATCTTGTCCCTATTAATTGCTGTACCTAGGGTTCCTAAGTTTGAAACCCCTGTTTCAGTTTCTCCATGAAATGAGCCTTTAGGATTAAGCTAAGATTTAGAAGATGCAGTTGCTTGACTGGGCAGGGATGGTAGATAGGGGATCTGAAGGACAAAGTGGTCTTTAAGTAAACTTCAGTCAATATCTCCATTTTTTATCTGTCTCTTCATTTTGTGTAGTACCTGCTGAATAAATATGTCTGTAGATCTGGGGCTTAAGATTAGTTGCTCATAGTTATTCTTATCTACAGATACATGGTATTTAGCTTTCTCTCCTGTGGTACCCCCTCTATTGATTTTTCATCTTCAAAAAAGACACCAATATCTTTCCTCGTTATTTTCAACCCTGTTCGTTTTATCTCTCTGGTTATAATTCATTACACTTATTTTAGTAGAGCTTTGGAAGGAAGTAGAGCTATATACCTGCTTTCAATGGGTCAAGCTCACCTAGTTATATCAATGATATTTTAACATCACAAGGGGAAGGATGTACAGATTAAGTATTTCATTCTCACTGCTGCTGAATTCATGGTCCTTCAAATTGACTTTTGGTCACTGATTTTGCTTTTCACTTGGTACTTTTTGGCGTTAGGTCTTTTGCAGTCACCTCTATTCTTATGTATTTTTCACCATTGTTTTCCAGTGTGGCAGAACTTTCTTTCTGATGAACTGGGGACAGTATAAACTACTGTTGTTATTTTTTTTAGCTAATAAGAGGTTGGGGCCAAACAGGGAAATTCAGTAAGGCTGTGTATACAAGAGACACAGAGTGCAGGAAGAAGATTCTTCAAGGTTCTGAACTTTAGATTCCAGAGTTACAGGAAAACAGAACATATCAATGGTATCCTTATAGAGCTCTGTAATGAATTTGATAAAGTTTATATACTATGGATAAAAAGGGGTTAGAGATGTAACATTGTAGTTCTAATATAACTCTGTCTTTCCTGTTCATATCCGTAGCTATTCAACTTTGGGAATGCATTTCTGAAACCATCTGTTTTAATTTACGTTGCATTACATAGAGGAAGAAAAATGCAAATAAGTGTTTAGAAGATTTTCATTTAAAAATACACGGTGAAGGGGTCTTCATTAATGTAATTTTCACAAATTAATATTTACATTAATAAAAACTTGTTGCTTTTTATAAAATCACTTTGAATCAGGCTTTATGTCTTCCTTCCTTTCTTCATTTCTTCTTCTTTCCTTCTTTCTTTATTTTCTTCTTTCTTTGTTGCAGTTTGTTTTAGTAAGCTAGTATTTTAAAAACGTTTCTAATAGTTGACTTCATATTTGATCGTAATTGACTGTGAAAATAAATAGAGAAAAATATTCAGATTAAAGGGATGTGAAGTTCCTATCCTACCATTGACTTAATCTGGTGGAAGAGTTAAATATAAAAATAATTATTTGAAATGAAAATATTATACTGGTTTTTCAGTGTTCTCTCTAAAAGGAAAATTGTGTTAATTTTTTAAAATTTCTTGATTCAAACTAAACAGGGAACAACTTCTAAATTAAAACTTTATATACTGTAAAGAAACAAATGCAGCATTATAAATAATTACTTTTTGGGTAACTATAATAAGATTGTAATTAAATTACCTTTAATTTTTTAAAAAATGTTTTACTTTGAATTTAGAAACTAGTATTATTATTATTATTTTATTTTATTTTCGAGGCAGGGTCTCACTCTGTCGCCCAGTCTGGAATGCAATAGTGTGATCGTAGATCACTGTATCCTCGACTTTCTGGGCTCAAGTGATCCTCCCACCTCAGCCTCCTAAGTAGCTAGGACTACAGAGGTGCACCACTATGTCTAATTTTGGTTTTTTAAAAAAATATAGAGAGAGATGGGGTCTTGCGGGTCTCAAACTCTTGGGCTCATGCTATCCTCCCATGTGCTGGGATTACAGGTGTGAGCCACCATGCCCAGCCAGGAAAGTATTATTTATAGTTACTTCATGACACGAAAAATGAAAGCAAATTATCCATACCAATCCTCTTCTTTCATTTATTTCTTCACTGAACACCATTTGCCTGGAATGCTACAAGGGAGAAAGTACATGTGTCCGCCACCACGCTTCGGCTCATTTTTGTATTATTAGTAGAGATGGGGTTTCACCATGTTGGCCAGGCTTGTCTCAAACTCCTGACCTCAGGTGATCTGCCTGCCTCAGCCTCCCAAAGTGCTGGGATTACAGACGTGAGCCACCGTACCCAGCCGTACTTTGAAATAAATTCTTAATGGGTTTTAGTTACCCATTTAACTGAGAAATTTAACAGCTCAAGGGCTAGTAAAACTGCGAAATTGAATTTTTGTGTTTTAAGACACAGTATTTCTGGTTAAATAATTCAATTTTGTTTTACTCAACATTGTTTCATAGCAACAAATTCCCCACCCTGCCACTTTAGTAACTAATCTGGAATTCTTTAGAACCAAAGGCATGTAAGCAAGCAACAAGAAATTCATCTGGAATTAATTGCAGTACACAAAGCAGGTGTGCCTCAAAATTCACAAGTTCTTTGGGAATAACAGATTCTAAGGAGCTGATAATTAATATTCTTGAACTCTCAAAATAAATGTAAACTCTTATGAACTCTGTGAAAGGAGAGACATTGTTTACAAGTAGCATGCCTTGAATATTCCTTGGCACATAGTAGTCATTCAATAAAAATTTTAAAATCGTATTTTCCCTACTTTGTTATTTATTTAAAATACTGTATGAGATTCAAGTGGCTTCCTAGTATACCTGCCTTCTTCTTATGATTTTTACAAATATCATCATATTTATGCACACAATAGCTTTGCAAAGTATGTTTTATTATCTACATTTCATAGATGGGGAACCATAGGCTTTGAGGTGTTATTTTTATCACTAACTACATTTATTTAAAAAACTTCCTAGGACATCCAGAATGTATATAAGCTTTATTCATCAGTTAGTAGGATGCCAGGAGAGACCTTTGAGGAAGGAAGTACCAGATAAGAGTGATACTTCAAAAACAGTGATCAGCTGGTGTATATGGGATGCATGGGGAGGGAGAGAAGCAGCAGTAGGGAAAACAATTTGATCTCACCATAATTTCCTACAACAAGGTAATTAAAGTATGAACTTCGGGAATAGCAACAGCAGAGCTGGAGAGGAAAGTATGAATGGGCTTCTAATCTCTTTCGCTGTTGTCATTTACTTTAGCTCTTGTGACATCTCTTACTTTGATCTTCCTCCCCTTGAAGACACTCTAAGTAAACCCTTAAATACTATGGAAACAGGCTCTTTCTTTTTGGCTGTAATGCATTGTGTTTAAATGTATGGAATGGTATTTGCTGTGATTGTTTTAAGAAAAAGGCTTGTTCATGCCTTTGAGAGCTCCGGACTACAAGATGCCTAGGAATGTCTCAACTCTAGATGCAACTGATTCTTTGCCAAAATGAGGCAGATCAAGGATGGTGGCAACTGTTGATTTTTGTGTTGGCCCAGCATCTTGCATAAGAGGGGGCATATTGTAATCACTTTGAAAATCGGTAAAACATCATGAGTCCCAGTTTCTGAAACTTTATTCTGTCTCCTGATTTCCTCCTTGTTTTCCAGGTATATTTCCTCTCTGATAATCCTCTTTTTCTTTTTTGACTCTCTCTTTTCACTCAGTCTTTTCTAACAAACTTAATGGATCCTGATTATCGAGGCCTCCAGATCCTAAAAAGATGTTCTTTTAGGGGAGTAATAAGGAATCTGATGACTTCACCTTGGAATTACCTTGCTTCTGAACACATCACACCTATTTGAGAAAAGGTTCACATGTTTGGCTTAATACTGGTCTTTCATATAACCCCTTGCAGCAGGTAGAAAAACATGTTTCTAACTCTTCTGTGTAAAGGGACATAATTAAATAAAAAGAACAGAGGCAAAAAAAATATAGAGTTTCTTTGTAAATGGAAACATTAGAGGAAGAAAAAAATGAATCTCCTTCAAGTAATAATAATAAATTCAGCTCAAGCCTAACTGAAAAAAGGAAAAAATAAAATAAAATACAAATAAACTTGAGAAGAACTTAGGACAGAAACCTAGTATAATCAAGCACTGGGCTATTTGCATACCTTATTTCACAGTAGCTCGTTTCGTTGTTTCAGCAGTCTTCATATTTCAAATGAGGAAGTGAGCCTCAAAGGTTACAGAGATAGTATCTGGAGAAGGACAGATTGAAGCACAAGTATATCATTGCCCAAAACACATACGCTTAGTGTTATTTTATACCATACATGTATGGTCCTCCAAAGCTTGTTCTCTCTTAGAAAACCCAAAACTCTGTCAGACATTGTGTTAGATGTGTATCTTTGGGTCTGCATTGTGTTATCTTAAGTAGTGTGTACATTTGATTGGGGAAATTTAGATTTCACAAATAATATAGGTTTTAAGTGAGTGAAAATATTAAAGTATGCTTTGAGAATTGAACCTATTACACAGTTTAATAAATATCCACTAATATAATTACTGCTGACATGTTTACTATAAGTTCCACTACTACGGCTATTACTAACTATAGCTATCTTTGAGTGTCAGCGTATACAGTACGAGGCTATGTTGACATACGTTATTTAATGCCATCAAGTACCACAGGTTTTTTTTCAAAAACACAATTGAAATTAGTCATAGAAGAAGAAAATGAAATTTCAAAAATTTTTGTATATAAATAATATCAAAATTTGTGCTGTCACAGGTATACGCCAAATAATATGCTTAGCATCAAGGCTAATTATAAAGCTGTTATAGTATGGTTTTAGCATAACGTCAGACAAAAGGATCAATGAAACAAATCCAAAAGTCCAGAAAAAGAACCAACAACATATGTAGTCATGTAGTTCACAATAGAGAAAATGCATTATAAAAAATGAAAAAAAAAACAGTAGAAAAGTTATTATTTATACTCTTAGGCTGAAAAAGGCCTTTCTAAAAGTGAATATAAAATAAAATGAAAATATGTGTATGGCAGAAAACACTGCAAACAAAAGACAATAAAATAGGAAATTATTTGCAATATACATAATGGATAAAAATGGACTAATACTCTTAAAATAGTGCATGAATACACTAATGAGAAACAAACTGGTGCTTCAGTAGAAAGATGGGCAAAGAACTTGAACTGAATATTAACAAAGAAGAGATATAAATAAATGCTACATATTGCATGATGGCAAAAGTGAAGAAAATTATAATTCTTTTCAATCCTGGTGGGAGTATAAATGTGTACATATATTCAAGGAAGATGTGGTATTGCAAGTTGAAAGCCCTCTAATATATGCTCCATTTAGATAGCCAATTCACTTTGGAATAAAATTTCCTATCCAACAGAAGTGATATAATTCTGTCAGGTATATGTATAAATTCATTGCGCAGCTGTCTATATAATGGTGAATGTAAAAAGCAACCTATTCAGACAATAATAAATAATTGATGAGATAATTCATAGTAAAAACAGAAATTAGCACAGAAAGGAATGTAATAAAACTATAAGATGATGATACAGATGTATAACTTAGATTTGAAAGGAAGTTCATGATTATGACAAAGTAGGATACAGAATTTATATACTACACACACACACGGATCATATATATTTAAAATGTAATCTTTTCACAAAATGTATATATAGATTGCATGTGTGTGCATGTAGTGTTAAGAGTAAAAGATATGCAACACACAAAAAAGTTATCTTCTCCAAATTGCAGGATTAAGGTAATCATGCTCTTCTTTATACATTTCTGTATTTTAAAATTTAAATGATGAATATATGTAACTTTTTATAACCAATGCTAAATGTTCTAAGTAATCATACCTGAGCATTTTGGGAGGCCATATTATTAGCTCTCATTTTACCCTTTCATTTACTTCACTGCCCTGATTTCTGCATCAATTCCATTTCTGTTTATACACCCTCTGCTGATAACAATGCATACTGTGTCCATTAAAAGACATGTAGAGAATAAACTAGATTAATAAATTGCAGTAGTTCGTGTAATGGAAAACCAGTCAGCAGGGAAACCAATTGCTTTACATGATAAGGTTGAGAAGAAGAATATTCAAACACTGAAGATTATATACTATAGGATTTCACTTATGTAAATTGAAAAACTAAAAACTACTTATGTTGGTAGAAGTCAACAATTCTTGATTACATTTTGTGAAGAGAAATGAGAATAAAGATGGCTTCTAAGATGTGGTCAGTGTTCTGTATCTTGATCTAGATATGACTATAGGGATTTTTTCACTTTGCAAAAATTCATCACACCATATACTCATGATTTGTTCACTTTATTAATTAGAAGGTTTTTTTTTTCAAAATGGCATCTTTAATATTAATACTACATTTAGCACTAAACAGCATTGACATAAATCGATCTTTAAAATATCAAAGAAGAAAGTAAATTTTACTGAACAGAAATATTTTAATAACACATTATACTTTTTAATTTCAAAAGAATTTTATGAATAAACCTTTAGGGAAAGGATATAAAGTTGTTTTTGAAATTATAGGCAAGCAAAGGAAAATAATTTTGAAATGTTTTATATTTACTTACCTAGGAATACTATGTCTGAACTGCTCCATTCTCTTCTCTTTATGAAACGAAGGATCACTGTTGAGAAATGCCTATGTAAAAAGAAAATAATATGTTACCCTGGTCAATAAATAATTCTCCCTAGGAACATTTACTAAATCTAGTTGCTAGTGGTATTTTAGATTCATTCATTAACTCATTCTGACATTTCTACCTGATTTTACACGGTGAAATTCAAGCAAATTTCAACTTTCCGATGTGTTAAGAGGCTAATAAATTACCTATACAGCTAACTTATTATATCTGACAAGGCCCACTCTTACTTAACTGCAGGGTTTCCCAATAGCGGCACTATTGACACATCAGCCTGGATAATTCCTTTTTTGGAATTTTGGCTTAATACTGGTCTTTCATATAACCCCTTGCAGCAGGTAGAAAAACATGTTTCTAACTCTTCGGTGTAAAGGGACATAATTAAATGAAAAGAACAGAGGCAAATAAATAAAGGGTTTCTTTGTAAATGGAAACATTAGAGGAAGAAAAAAATTAATCTCTTTCAAATAATAATAATAAATTCAGCTCAAGCCTAACTGAAAAGGAAAAAAAATATTTTTTTTTCCTTTTTTCAGGGGAATGTTCTGTGCCTTGTAGAATGATTAGCAGCATTCCTTACCTCTACTCACTAGTGCCACGATTCTGAAAAGTGAACAAAAGGAGCAACAGGGGACTGTGTGATTGGAAGGTGCGAAGCAGAAGAGGCATCTGGGATTAATACCATTCATGGTTCTGGACTTGTTGATGAGCGGAATTTAAAAATCTATAAAAATATCTAAAAAATCTATAAAACCAGTGCCAACAGTCTCTTCAAACAACTCTCTTAAGTTAGTGGCCATGTTATATATAAATGTGACACATTTAATAATTTTATGAAGTTGAAAATCACGTGGAAATGCATAGACTTGAATTATGAAAAATGTTCTTTTACCCAGGAGCATACACTCATCAAATAATAATAATCAGAACTGTAATAATAGGCAAGAATAGATCAAAAGAAACATCTGATCACAATATAAGCCTTATCCAGAATGCTTGGGATTAAATGTGTTCTGGATTTTGGATTTGTTTGTATGTTTTTGAAATAGTTGTATTTTACTGGTTGAGCAACGTTAATCCAAAAATCCAAAATCCAAAATGCTTCAAATCTTTGACAGAGAGTCATCAATATATACAGAAATTCAAATGTATCCTTCCAAGGAATCAAAATTTGTAAATGTTTCACATAACCTCAGCAATCCATTTTACCTAATGTTTCAGTGAAGGTGTGAGAGTCAGGATTCTTTAAAGGGGGATTTTAACTTGGACTCAGGAAGGGGAACATCACACACAGGGGCCTATCATGGGGAGGGGGGAGGGGGGAGGGATTGCATTGGGAGTTATACCTGATGTAAATGATGAGTTGATGGGTGCAGCACACCAACATGGCACAAGTATACATATGTAACAAACCTGCACGTTATGCACATGTACCCTACAACTTAAAGTATAATAATAATAAATTAATTAAAAAAAAAAACAAAGGGGGATTTTAAAAGTGAATTTTATAACTATGTATTGGAATTTTTCCCAAGTCCAAAATTTTGTTTATTCTGCCACCTCACCCGATTTTTGCTTAAAAGAAAGTGTTTTTAAATAATTAGAGTATATTTTTTAAATGTACAGATTTGCCCACCATAGATAGCTGAAGAAAACGAAAGAACCTACAAGTTCACGTGTTATACAACTGTCATTTTTACATAGGAAGGAATGAGAATATGCAAGTTTCTTTGCTATTTTAGGGGAATAATAACTCAGCAACTAATGGTAGTATGCAGTTATTGACTTTGGTAACTACTTTATGAGAGATTAATGCCAGTTTATTATTTGTTTTCTTAGGACACAGAGATGATGTGTGTAATGAAAATTATGATAAATATTTCATTTTAAAACATTTTAGTAAATTTCTTATATTGTTAATCTGACCATTTGAGCAAGTAATCCTCCTTATACTTTACCTTATAAAATTATCTGTTGTAATGTACATGTTTTCAAATATGAGGTATTACTTGAGTCAAACTTTAAAGATAGTATATGGACAGTTAAAAATTTCATAAACTTTTAAAGATATTATATGGACAGTTAAAATTTATAAACATTCCTTGTTTTCCAGTTTGAACATTAGGTAATTTTTTCCCCTCTCCACCAAAATACAGATCTATCGGACAAGTAACCAGACTTGCCTACGACCCTTTGTGGCTACTTCATGAAAATATGATACAGGTTGAGTATCCCTATGCCAACACTCCAAAATCCAAAGTGCTCCAAAATATGAAACTCTTTGGGTATTAACATGACTTTCAAAGGAAATGTTCATTGAAGCATTTTGGATTTTGGATTTTTGGATTAACGTTGCTCAACCAGTAAAATACAACTATTTCAAAAACATACAAACAAATCCAAAATCCAGAACACATTTAATCCCAAGCATTCTGGATAAGGCTTATATTGTGATCAGATGTTTCTTTTGATCTATTCTTGCCTATTATTACAGTTCTGATTATTATTATTTGATGAGTGTATGCTCCTGGGTAAAAGAACATTTTTCATAATTCAAGTCTATGCATTTCCACGTGATTTTCAACTTCATAAAATTATTAAATGTGTCACATTTATATATAACATGGCCACTAACTTAAGAGAGTTGTTTGAAGAGACTGTTGGCACTGGTTTTATAGATTTTTTAGATATTTTTATAGATTTTTAAATTCCGCTCATCAACAAGTCCAGAACCATGAATGGTATTAATCCCAGATGCCTCTTCTGCTTCGCACTTATTATTGACCCTCTGGGTATTACAAGTGGGACAACTTGCATGCACTTGCACCTTTTCCCTAATGGGCATCTGCACAAGCCCTAGTCAAAGTAGAGAAACAAGAGAAAATTGAGGTTTTTTAAAAAATAATAACTATGTGTGTAAAACATAAAGTTGTCAATTCTCCCCTAAGTGCTCACCTCATGTTATGACTCTTCATAACCCAAAGAGAGTTATAGAGTGCAGGAGAAACCCCAAAACTCCTTGTCATCTTGTAATTTCTCCTAGAAAGAGATATCTTGTATCATCCTTCTTCTGTTAAGTCAGAAGGGAATGCCTTTTAGGCATATGAATAATCAAGGAAGGGAATGACTCCTGATTCTCTGTAGCTCCCTGACGTTGTCATTGCACACTCAACTTTGGCTTCCGTAGCATCATAAACTCCTCCACTGAATATCATATAGGTTGCTGTTTGCTAATGCATACATGCTGACGATTACTAATAGTTACTAGTACCTCCTAATTGATTCATCCAAGTTGGAATGCAAAATTATATTAACTTTTACGTTGGTTGAAGTTTTTATTACAGTTTAGTATCCATTTGTAAGGTACTTTCTGTTTTAAACTGCACCAAATCCTTTGAAAGATAAAGGAATCTGTTAATATTCAAACAAATGACCTCAATGTTCTAGAAAACAGTGGTGTATATAAGGCTTAAGAAAGCATTGAGAAGGAACTTGACTTTCATATGCATAACACTTCCACTTGAAAGATTTTGGTATGTCCACGGCTCAGAACTCATTCTAGTTTACTGGGACCTCTTCATATTCTTCCAAACTAGAATGTGAATGTGAATGTGCCATGGTTAGGTGGTAAACAGTCTTGTCACTATTCACTGAGATATTCACTAAACAACCCTATCAGTTAGGTGACAATTCTCACTTCCTAAGTTACTAGTCATTTAGAGTGAAAATGCAGAAGACGGATCTGAAGAAATACTGCCCCAGAACTTGGACAGTACTGAGGTAGAATAATGGTGTAAAAATTTCAATTTATCTAATAATCTCTGTACTGTGCATTTGTTTCCTAAAGATGTTATAATGACAATTCCACTCTGGCTGCAAGAGTCATATTACACTCGTATATCAAATGCCTATTTGGATCACCACAAAAACTCTATGAGAAAGGTACTGTTATTTCCATTTTACAGAGTAAAATGAAGTTCAAAGAGATGAAGCCTAATCTTACTCACTTAAATATGATCTGGAGCAAAGATAGAAATCTGGGTCTTTTTAAAAATCCTTTAAGTTCTAGGGTACATGTGCACAACGTGCAGATTTGTTACATAGGTATACATGTGCCATGCTGGTTTGCTACACCTATCAACTAGTCATTTACATTAGGTATTTCCGGGTCTTTTGATACTAAAGCTTCTTTTCCTTTCACACCAGTATAATAATTACAGTCTAGTGAGAAAAAGCGAATTAATTGCTCAATCTTCAAGCCATTTTTATTTCATTTGTCTGCCATAGGCTACTTTTGTCAATGATTGTTATAAATTAAATAATATATCAAAGGCATGCTCTATGCAGAAATAGGAGCAGTGAAGTAAATGAAAGGGTAAAAAGAGAGCTAATAATGTGGCCTCCCAAATGCTCAGGTATGACTACTTTAAACATTTTGTTTTGGTTACAAAAAGTTACATATGTTCATTTAAAATTTAAAATACAGAAATATATAAAGAAGAATATGATTACCATAATCCTGTAATTCAGAGAAGATAAACGTTTTTTGTGTTGCATATCTTTTACTCTTAACACTATTTGCACACACATATGCAATCTATATATAAATTTTATTTTGTGAAAAGATTATATTTTAAATATATATATGATCCTTCTGTGGGTATGTAGTATATAAATTGTGTATCCTACTTTGTCATAGAATATATCATGAACCTCTTTTCATATCTAAGTTATACTTCTATATCAACATCTTATAGTTTTATTACATTCCTTTCTGTGCTAGTTTCTGTTTTTACTATAAATTATCTCATCAATTCTTTATTATTGTCTCTATAGGTTGCTTTTTTTTTGAGATGGAGTCTCACTCTATTTCCCAGGCTGGAGTGCAGTGGCATGATCTCGGTTCACCACAACCTCTGCCTCTGGGATTCAAGTGATTCTCCTGCCTCAGCCTCCTGAATAGCTGGGATTACAGACATGCGCCACCATGCCCAGCTAATTTTTGTATTTTTAGCAGAGACAGGGTTTCACCGCATTGTCCAGGCTGGTCTCAAACTCCTGACTTCCTGATCTGCCTGCCTCGGCCTCCCAAAGTGTTGGGATTACAGGCGTGAGCCACTGTGCCCGATCTGCTAGGTGGCTTTATATATTTGCTATTATATAGACAGCTGCACAATGAATTTATACATATACCTGACAGAATTATATCACTTCTGTTGGATAGGAAATTTTATTCCAAAGTGAATTGGCTATCTAAATGGAGCATATATTAGAGGTCTTTCAACCTGCAGTACCATATTTTCCTTGAAGAGATGTTCAAATTTATACTCCCACCAGGATTGAAAAGAATTATAGTTTCCTTCACTTTTGCCATCATACAATATGTATTATTTATATTCCTTCTTTGTTAATATTCAGTTCAAGTTCTTTGTCCATCTTTCTGTTGAAACACCAGTTCATATTTTCATTAGTGTATTCATGCAATATTTTAATAATATTAGTCCATTTTCATCTATTATGTATATTGCAAATAATTTCCTACTTTGTCTTTTAATTTGTTTGCAGTGTTTTCTGCCATACAAATATTTTCATTTTATTTTATATTCACTTTAAAAAGGCCTTTTTCAGCCTAAGAGTATAAATATAATCACTTTTCTACTGTTTTTTTCATTTTTTAATATTGTATTTTCTCTATTGTGAATGTTATGCTTATGTTTTTCTCCAGTTGATCTTTGAGGAACAGTGTTTTTTTTTTAATAAATATAAATATTGTTATAGTTATTTCTCATTTTGAACTTTTACAATACTAATTTGTTTGCCTTAAAACTTCAAATAATACTTAATTGAAAGTCTCTGTCTACCATCATCCCTTTCTTAACAGTTTGGTGAATATCTGATGTGCTCAGTCTAGGTCACAACCTGTCTTTAATCCCAGCTGACTTGTAGTGGAGAGTTCCAGGAACCTTCCAATCACACGCAGGTCCCTATTGCTCCTTTTCTTCAAGGGCTATTCAACAAGCAGACAAAAATAAACTTATCTGTTATGTTTTACTGCAGGTAACAGTGACCACAGATACACCTGTACACTGTTTTCTTTTTTTCCCCCAACATTATTGAGGTGTGACTGACAAATAAAAATGGCATATATTTAAGGTATATGATGTGATATTTTGCTGTACATATACATTGTGAAATGATTATAATAATCAGGTTAACACATCCATCACCTCACGTATTGTGTGGTTTTTATAATCACTTTTATAAATGTTCTCTTCAGTAGTAACCTTTTTCAATTCTGAAACACTTTTGATTTTTGAATTTTGTGTCATAAGAGATTTTTTTGGCAAACATTTTATAAACGTTTAATTGGGAAACTGTGAGAGGATGTTTTGTAACTTTCATTTAAACTAAGACCTCCTCTCCACCTCCACCCTTCCTGTATTCAGTAGATTTTCTATGGTTGTGTGGTATATCAGGAATCATCCCATATACTTCAGAAAGTAATGGATTAATATAAATATTTTTCTAATATAGACCTATAGAGATTACGTGATATACTCAAATCACACCATAAATGGTAGTGAAATTGTAAACCCAACATTCACAGCCAACTTCATTATCTAATAGGGAGCAGCACATTTCATATTCATAACTGACTTGTTTTTAGGAGGCTCTGTTATAATGAGATTAGAAAATGAAATTAGATTATGTTCTCAATATATAGTACAAAAAACACTTACATAGAATAACTTGGATTATTAAAAATAGAAGTGAAAAATGCCTTTCAGATTAAATAGGATTTCAATTTTAAGGCAAATACGTTCATTTTGTGCTTCAAAAATTAGATAGGAAAACTGTAATTTGTTAAAATGTAAGTTCTTGATCCATCCAAGAAACCATGGAGAGGTGGGGGACAGTTACCTGCATTTCTGACAGTTCGTTCATTGACTCTTATTCCCACTAAACTTTGAGAACCAATGTCCAAAGTATTTACTTATACATTTATATTTAAAAGCTGGGATAATCATGACAATATAAAATAAACAATTGATGTTGTATTTTATTTGGCAGATAGATAAAGCTATACAAGTTTCCTTTTTCCTAATTCTAAAGTGTAATTTAGAAAAAAAAAATTGTATTTATTTCGTAGATATGGTAACTACTAAAATATAATTTGGAATATTCTACTTAAATGAGTACACTTATATATGCAGTTGGCCGTCAAAAAGAATATTTAGTTTTCTCTGAACTATTTCATTTCTTTGAAGGTGGTATTAATTTTTTTTTTTTTTTTTTTTGAGACGGAGTCTCGCTCTGTCGCCCAGGCTGGAGTGAGTGGCGCGATCTCGGCTCACTGCAAGCTCCGCCTCCCGGGTTCCCGCCATTCTCCTGCCTCAGCCTCCCAAGTAGCTGGGACTACAGGCGCCCGCCACCGCGCCCGGCCAATTTTTTGTATTTTTAGTAGAGACGGGGTTTCGCCGTGTTAGCCAGGATGGTCTTGATCTCCTGACCTCGTGATCCATCCACCTCGGTCTCCCAAAGTGCTGGGATTACAGGCGTGAGCCACCGCGCCCGGCGGTGGTATTAATCTTAATCATACAATTTTCTCTGAAATATTGAGAGATTCTGCCAAAATATAAATCTTACTGTGACATTGTTGTTGAAATTCCTTTCTTCATGTGATTATTTGTTCTAAAATAGCTCCCATGAAAGTAAAATTCCTACTGTCAAGCATCCTGCTTAATTATATTGTATTGTTGCTGTAACTAAAAATAAAGCAAAGCATTAGGGCGGATTTCAGTGTAATTTTATCTGTTTAGGAGGGTGATACAAATGAATACATTTTCAAACATACAAATTGACCAATTTAAAAAGCTATGAAGAAAACAAATAAGCTACTTTAAAATTATTTTAAAATTATATCACAAAATTTTTTCCTAACAACAAAATATGTATTTTTAATTGTTTTTGTTCATACAAATTAAAATATAAATATAATTTTACTAAGGAAAGTGAAGTAATTTAGGAGTAATTAATAATATTTTTGTTAGGGAACAGAGCATAGATAATATTAAACCTAACCGTTTTAAAGTACATTTGTTTCTAAATCCCTTAAGCTGGTAAGTCATTGATCTTGCATTTTTCTTTGACAGGCTTTTGCAAGCAAAGATCTGGAGGAGCAGTTACGGTCTGTGTCCAGTGTAGATGAACTCATGACTGTACTCTACCCAGAATATTGGAAAATGTACAAGTGTCAGCTAAGCAAAGGAGGCTGGCAACAAAACAGAGAACAGGCCAACCTCAACTCAAGGACAGAAGAGACTATAAAATTCGCCGCAGCACATTATAATGCAGAGATCTTAAAAAGTAAGTATGGGAAATAAAATATATAGTAAGCCTTATATATCAAACGAGTGGAAGTTGCCAGCCTGGTTCTTTAATTTCAATGTTTGTATCACCAAATACACCTTTAGGGCGGAAAGCAAATAGAAAATAATTACTTCAAAATATAACATTTTGTGATTTCACTTTGAGTATTAAGATGATTTCTTAAAATACAAGATAGAAAGGTCCATGCATAACAACACACATTAATTTTTTCAGGCCATAGCCATTGGAAAATTTTTAAAACAGATAGCTATATTTTTACACACTGTATATGTTTATTAACGTAAACATTCTTTATCTTATCATATAATTATATCTTAATTTCCAATCTGATTTGGATTGAGAAATGCTTCATTTGAAATCACCTTTTCAGATGCCACTTGTTGCCTTGCTGCTTCATAGATAACTGGCTCAGAGTGGGACTTAAGCTGATGAGGTATCTAGCATAAAGCTTCACAGAAAATGATCATGTTGCATAAAATGTCATAGCATCAATTGGTAGGGTAGGACTGGGCACAGAGGCTCATGTCTGTAATCCGAGCCGTTGGGGAGGCTGAAGTGGGAGGATTGCTTGAAGCCAGAGTCAGAGACCAGCCTGAACAACACAGCAAGACCTCATCTCTATTTAAAAAAAAAAAAAAAAATTAAAAAAAATTTTTAAAAAGGTGGTGGAGTAATTTAAAAACCTACTTGCCTTCAGTTGGTAGCTCTTAATCACTATAAAAGTTTGATATTGAAAAGTATTTTGAGAACAAAGGCAAACAAAATGGCTTCATGGTTGTATAACCAATAGTTTATGTCCTTTTCCAAAAATTCTATTTTAGGGGAAATATGGGAGAAATAAACTAGTATACTTAGGAAATACATCATTTGTAATGCAGAATTCAAAAAGTCAACAGTATTATAGGTGAGCTACTAACTCATCAGAAACAAAATTCCAGAGGAGAGCTAAAAGGGAGAGGAAACATTGACTTTGCTGAAGAAAGTTCAGAATGAGTCCCAGTTGGTGGAAAATAGCCTTGCATTTCACTGCGATGCAGCTGCGGCCATGACATTACTCAAGGTTGCCAAACAGTCTGCCTGAAAAGGATTTTTGACTTGAATCTAAAACCATAGCTGTTTTCTCATATGCAACTCAGTTTTAAAGAAAAATAAAATTATATTTATATTTGCATTGAGAGCACATAAATGGTCACACTATAGAGAATGAACATGACTCTCTCCGCACATCTTATAAACTTTCATATATTAAATTACCATTTGCCTAGGAAACAAAAACCAAACATTAGTGTTGTGGGATACTGATGTACTTTTAATAAAGCATAATGCTAATTTTGCTCATTGCCTGGCTATAGAAATGAGCTTAAGAAAATATTCTTAGCTTGTCTTTTCAATGTTGTATCATATTCTTATTCACAAGTCAATTTAGGATCCCATCAGCTGTCTCTTTAGTTATATATTGAACTTAAATGTTAAAATCTGAAATCGAATGTGAGGGACTTGCAGCTGCTGTGGACTTTTTTATCTTGGTGGTTTCCATAAAACTTACTGATTTCCCTATGACTTGACAGGTATTGATAATGAGTGGAGAAAGACTCAATGCATGCCACGGGAGGTGTGTATAGATGTGGGGAAGGAGTTTGGAGTCGCAACAAACACCTTCTTTAAACCTCCATGTGTGTCCGTCTACAGATGTGGGGGTTGCTGCAACAGTGAGGGGCTACAGTGCATGAACACCAGCACGAGCTACCTCAGCAAGACGGTGGGTATTGCCCATTCCTGCTACCCGTGACAGCCCCTTCAATCAGAACCTTTCACTTTAGGGATGATGTGCTTAAACTTCTGGTTGCTTTAAAGTAACTTGGTTCAACTCAGGGTCTCCTATATTTTCTTTGGGGGAATGAAGTCAATTTTTTAGTATTTTGTGTTTTTGACAATACAATGTCACAAAGAAAGTAATTGATGCTTTATTGCTTGGCAAACTCTTCACATAATGGAGTCAAAGCCTCACGAAGAAAACAATAAATATGCAATGTATGTGTGTACATGTATGTATGTGTGTGTGTGTTGATCTTTAAGAATAAACATTTTCATTTGGCAATAAAATACTTTTAAATGGGTAAGTTTTCGGATGGTGGAGATAACAGTGCAAAGTATGCATTCAAAGTGTAAAATTAAATGCGTGTGTTCTGTGAAACAGTGGTATAGTATTGAAATAAGCCATCTCACTGAACAAATTGATTGTCTTCCTGACGAAAGCAAAGGAAATAACTCTGACACCAGATCTCAGATGTTTTGAATAAACTGGGAAGTTTATCTCATTAAATGGTAAGCTTCTGATAACCAGGAAATGTCTCTTAAGGTTGGCTTTGGATCAGGGATTTTCAGAACAGACACATAAACCCACTTTGTGGGTCTTATGTGGTAGAGGAGGCTGGCTGTGGAACACGCGTATGTGCTGGCGATAACCGTGAGAGTGTTGTTTGAAATCGTGTGCACCTCTGGCCTCTGCACAGAAATGTTTGGAGAAATCCAGTCCTGTGGGTTGGGCTGAAGCAAACTTTTCCCGAAAGACAAAACTGTGGTTGTCCTAATGGCCTTTCTAAGCTGTTTTTCAAGTTAGACTCACACACGTAAATCTGGCTAAATTCAGAACTGTTCTTTGACCTGGAGAATGAAAAATGAAATTGTTTGAAAGATGTGGTGTTATATTTGATTTTATGATGTGGTATGACAGAAAATTAACATTTTAATTTTATGCAAGCTTAAGCTGATCTACATGGTTTTCACTAATAAAACCTACTCTTATTTCAATATAATATTAATAGAAATCAGAGTTAAGATTACTATCTCAATTCCATGAGCTACGTTTTTTCAGCTAGTTGAATATTTCTATAATTTTTACTGTTATGATCATTTGGCCTCTGAGTTTGGAGACAGTGTCTTATTATACAACCGAAATTAATTGCTTTTTTTTTTTCCAAAAATTGAGTTTCTTTATATTGCTCAGCCACTTGATAAAGAAACAAGCCATTTTAGATTAAGACTTGCAAGAAGACACAAAAAATAAATTATAAAACTAAATTTTCTATTCAGCTTGCCTCTGCCTCAACTCTAAAGGTTAAAAAAATTAAAAGGTGATGCTTTGGGGCCTTCTATCATTTCTATTAGTATCATAGTTAGTTAAGCTTAGCCAGATGAAGTTCATTCTGATTATTTCCTAAAAGCACAGCAAAATAATGTAGGGGTCATTCCAACATGTGTTACCAAGGAAAACAGTATGACTCTAAATATAGTCATGCATTTAGAAACTTTACCAGAAAAATGTACAGTTGTGGGAACATGATAATATTTCAGTGGTGGACAAAATTTTAATATTTTTAATAGACTAATATATAATTGTGCTATGGGGCATAGCAAAAGTTATCCTTAGTTCATTTATCCTCCCTGAATCTTTATCAAACAACAATAAAATAAACAATAAAACATTATAGTTTTGTATTTACTATTCTAAATAAGTTAATACTCCTTTAACAAGTTCTATTGGTATATTCTTGTTTTATCATAACCCTGAAATCAAACAGGATTCTTTAAAATCCTCTAAATTTTAGAACTGCATACTTTAAAATAAATTAAATAGAAATACTTAGGCCAAGCAGATATTCTCTGAAAGGTAATATTCATTTTTAAAACATATTAATAACTAAAATGTTGTTTTTATCTTCAAGCCAAACCCCTTAAGAGGAATTTTGGTATACTGAATCTCTTGACAAAAATATCATTTTCTTTTAAAGTTAGAGAAAATAAATATGGATGATTTAGGAATTGAAATATACAATTTTTAGAATGCTATTAATTTATATTTTAAAATAATCCAGTTAAGCAATATGATGTATTCTAGATTATATTCCTAATATGGTATTTGATTTAAATCAAATAGTAAACCAAGATGCTTTGGATACTCTTTCCAACTAAGGACATAGCCTTCTCTCTGCTCTTCCTCTTTCCTCTTCCTTTCTTCAAAATCTTTTCTATAAATTACTTTCAAGCATATTTTTTAAAAACATAGATCCAAATGTATGGCTTGGCATGGTGGCTCATGCCTGTGGTCTCAGCTGCTGAGGCAGCAGAGGGAGGAGGATTGCTTGAGCCCGGGAGTTCAGGGCTGCAGTGAGTTACGATTGTACCACTGCACTCCCAGCCTGGTTGACAGAGCATGACCCTGTTTCAAATACACAAAAAAAAACCCCACAGATCTGATGTCAGTCTCCAGCATGAAGGCCTTTCAGTGATTTCTCTTTGCTCATAAAATAATACAAAAATCTTTTTTAAAGGTTTTATTTCTTGATATATCATAGTTATACATATTTTGGGGTCATGTGTGATGTGTTGATACCTGTACAAAATGTGTAATGATCAAGTCAGGGTAATTGGGATATCCATCATCTCAAACATTGATCTTTTCTTTCTGTTGAGAAGTCTACAATTCTTCTCTTGCAGCTTTTTAAAAAATATACTATATATTGCTGTTCACTACAATTTTCCTGATGTACTGTTGAATACTAAAACTTATTCCTGCTATTTAACTGTGCTTTTGTACCCCTTAACCATCCTCTCTCCATCCTCCCTACTCTTCCCCTTCCCAGCCTCTGATAATCAGTATTCTTCTCTCTACCTCCATGAGATCCACTCGTTTAGCTCCCACATAAATGAGAACATGCGGGATTTTAAAGACCCCATCTTTATTACAACCTGCAATCTCTACCCTATAGCCCCTCTTCAGCATCATCTAATGTAATGATTCTTGATCCTGTGCTTCCAGTGCTCTAGGCTTTCTCCAATTCCTGGGCATCATCGTGTTTCCTCTGCTCCTGGGCCTTGGCACACACACCATTAAGTTAACCTGGCCTTCTTGTCTCCTCTTTCCTGAGGTGCTAGTTCTTCAGATCTCAACTTGGGTGTCCAGTGGCTTCCGCAAGGCCTCAGGCAAGACTTTCTGACCTATTTAGATTAGACCCAATATTTGTAGTAAATGCTTTATAGTTTCCCGTACTTTTAAAATGGTATTTATTACGGCCTGTAATCGCATAGTTTATAATTATGTAGTCGTTATTACATGATTAATGTCTCCCTCCTCTACAAAGGCAAAAACAGGTCTGTTCACTACTTATCCAGTGCCTGCCACAGAATCAGTGCACAAATCTCTTTTAGTACCACATAAAACCTGTGGACCCTTTCATGAGAACAAATGAAAATATAGACATATCCACAGCATTTTCCCCCACAGTTTTGGGGTGTTGATTCCCTGACCCCTAGCATTTTCCCTTTAAACCAGGCTTTAAAACTGCTGCCTTGAAGATGAATAATAATAAAATAGCTGATTAACACACTTGTATAATTTTCAGATAATGAGTCTTTTTGCCAAACAAAAGTTTATGCTATCAATTTAGCTTCATCTTTTAAAAAATATCTGTTTCTGGAGAGGAACAGAAAAGATAACTATTGGGTACTGGGCTTAGTTCCTGGGTGATGAAATAATCTATGCAACATCCCCCCATGACATGAGTTTACTTGTGTAACAAACCTTCACATGTACCCTCAAACCTAAAATAAAAGTTTATATATACATAGACATATGTATATGTATATACAAATATACATACATATATCTTTTCTCCCTTATCTGTAAAAGAAACATATATAGTAATATAGTAACATATATTATTATATACTATAATATATAATAACATATATAATTATATATTACAGTATATTATATATTATATATTATATATATGTAATATATATACATACATATATAATATATGTAATATTATATATACATACATATATATGTAATATATACATACATATATAACATATATGTATATATACATACATATAATATAATATATAATTATATATTACAGTATATTATATAATATATAGTATATATAGTTATATAGTATATAATATAATTATATAGTATATAATATAATATATAACATATAATTATATATTATAATAAATATATAATACTATATATTATATAATTATACATATAATTATATATAAATATATAATATAATATATATTATATATTACTATACATAGTATATATAGTATATATAATATATAATATATATTATAGTATACATAATATATCATTATATATAATAATAAATATGTATTACTATATATCTGTTTCTTTTACAGATAAGGGAGAAAATTCTTCTTTATTCTCTCATTCATTAGTTAATATGAGCAAAAGCCAACACTACATTTTTCTTACTATTGGTCGACCAAATAAATGCATAATTTACCTGTGGGCCAAATAGATACCTAAGCATACCTTAGGTAAAATGTAAACTTGGAAAACAGAAAATCAGTATATTGTTAGTAAGCAAAGTAAGTAAATTTAGTCTTCCATTAACCATTAGTGGTTTTTCTGCGACCATTGCATATTCATTATCTGCGTTGGTCTAATTAGGTGTCACATTCACCCAATGGGTATTGGAGTGAAAGTATTTATTCAGGAGGAGGTGTGTATGCTCAGTAGCATAAAAATTACTCTATCAAGAGGGAGGTGTTGGAGAGGTTTAGGCTTTAGAAATTGCAAGGCTTGGCTGGGCCCGGTGGCTTACACCTGTAATCCTCGCACTTTAGGATGCCAAGACAGGCAGTTCTCTTGAACTTGGGAAATGGAGACCAGCCTGGGCAACATAGTGAAACCCTGTCACTCCAAATAAGTATAAAAATTAGCTAGGCCTGGTGTTGTGCACCTGTAATCCCAGCTACTCGGGAGGTGGCTGAGGTGGGAGGATTGGTGGAGCCTGGACGGCAGAGGCTGCAGTGAGTAGAGATCGCACCACTGCACTCCAGCCTGGGTGACAGAACCAGACCCTGCCTCAAATTAAAATAAAATAAATAAAATAAAATAAAATAGCAAGGGGCCAGGGGTAAGATGAGCATTTAGTGTTAAATGTAAGCTGCATATAGATGAAATAATTTTACCCAGTATACTCAGTACTTAAACGTCAAATATTTGCTATAAGAAAATTGTCTACTTTAGATCACATGGAATCATTTCTTGCTGTATTTCATCTCTTTCACCTCCCAGCTTTGCAGAATTTAGGCTTATTTTTATAATAATTTATAATGTTGATATGCATTTTCTCAGCTTCTTCCCCATCATCTGCTTGTGTGAAAAATCAGAATTTGCCTATGAAATTTCTGAAGTTTTTCTGCTTTTTGTCATTGGTTGATTTTTTTTTTTAGTTTTTTTCTATCCTTTTGGTAGGCTATATACTTGCAATAATCACAATATTTATACATTCTGATCTGTAATCAGTCATATTTTAAAATTTATGTAGCAATAATTTTTATTGTGTCATTTTAATTTTTTAAAGATTTGAGGATTTTGAGAATTAAAAATGTGTAGTTCATCAAAACTATGCTATTTCTCCTGAGAATTCTGACCTAAGACACCTTCTCTCCAGACTGTAACTCTCCTTGTGTTTTCTCATCTAATTTTTTTTTTTTTTTTTACTTTTCCCCAAAACTTTCCCTCCATTTCAGGCTTCTCTGCTGATTTCTCCACTGTCCACTCAACCTTGTGCCTTGGCTTTCCCTCAGACCGGTCGGTCTGTCTCACTTAACAGTTACAACCTGTTCCCCACCACCTTGTACAAATAAGCAAGTAAGTGAATCCTCTTCTTTTTCCAGTATTCTCGGTCTTAGTAAATGACATCATCATTCAGCCAGTTGGTCAAGCCAAGTTATTCTCCCTTTCACCAAAACTAATTGCTATTCGATCTACCTTGCAAACATCTCTAGGACCCATCCAGTGTCTCCGTGCTGCTAATCCCACTCTGATCTAGGCCACATTTACCCCTCACCTAGACCACTCCTCTTGGACAAGCCTAATAACTGGCCTCCTACCTCCATTCTTCCTTTCCTCCAATCCATTTGCCACTTTTTAGCAGTGATTTTTTTTTTCCTTTTTTTTTTTTAATTATTTTTTATTATTATACTTTAAGTTCTAGGGTACATATGCATAACGTGCAGGTTTGTTACATATGTATACTTGTGCCATGTTGCTGTGCTGCACCCATCAACTTGTCAGCACCCATCAACTCGTCATTTACATCAGGTATAACTCCCAGTGCAATCCCTCCCCCCTCCCCCCTTCCCATGATAGGCCCCGGTGTGTGATGTTCCCCTTCCCGAGTCCAAGTGATCTCATTGTTCAGTTCCCACCTATTTTTTTTTCTTACCGCTAGGTCAGATACTGCTAAAAACTCCTCGATAACATTGCCTTATTGGGATGGAGCCAGCATTCAACTAGTGTTGTGATAAGCTTGTCTTTTCTGATTGGGTTGCTCAGGCCAGCATCTGGTCAGATTGATTGGTACAAATGTTCTAAGTTGTTAGTGTTTTGAATGAAACTCTTAAAATCCCTTAAACTTAATTTCCTGGGCCCTCAGTGATCTGGATGCTACTTAAATGTCCAGCCTCAAATGTCAATGCTTTTCCCCGCAAAAACTACTTACCACTAAGACCCAAATTCTTTTCACTTTTGGGGTTATGTCAATATCTGTCACCTCCAGCATTGTAATGCTGTACTCTGTGTTTGAAACATCTCCCTACACTTGATCCCATATCTCAATGTATCTAGTTAATTTCTACTCATCCTTAGGCCTAAACGTAAATGTAACTTCCAGGACATTCTGTCATGTGCTTCCACAGCATCCATCGTTGCTGTTACTTCCAGAACACTCTGTCGTGTGCTTCCACGGTATCCATTGTTGCTGTCTCTTAGCATCGTTACCCTGTCTCTCAGATTGTTTTATCTTTGTTTTATTCCCTAGGTGGTTTTTTTTTTTGTTTTCTGGTTTTGTTTTTTTTTTCTTTAGATGGAGTCTCACTCTTGTCGCCCAGGCTGGAGTGCAGTGGCACGATCTCTGCTCACTGCAACCTCTGCCTCCTGGGTTCAAGTGATTCTCTTGCCTCAGCCCTCAAATAGCTGGGATTACAGGTATGCACCACCACACCTGGCTAGTTCTTTGTATTTGTAGTAGAGATGGGGTTTCACCATGTTAGCCAGGCTGGTCTAGAACTCCTGACCTCAGGTGATCCGCCCACCTCTGCCTCCCAAAGTGCTGGGATTACAGGTGTGAGCCACTGCACCCAGCCTTATTCCATAGGTTGTAGACTCCATGAAAGCAAAGATTGTGTTTGCTTATTACACTGAACAATAGCACACTAGTTGGCACATAGCAAACACTTAGAAGTGAATAAAATGAATAGGTGAATAAAAAGAAACAAATTTGGGGTCAAAGGTCAAATTTTGAATATACTGATTTGAAAGAGCCTGAATGGTGAATAGTGTTTAGGTGGAGATACCAGAAGTTTTGATGTATAATTCTAAAATTTTAGAAGAAGGATTGGGTCTTTAAATATAGATTTGGGAGGAAGCATCATTCTGATAAATGTCATTTAAAGCCTGGTGTGCTTATTAATTCTTAGGGCATTCATGTGTCAGAAGAGAAGAGCAAACATCAGTACCAAGGGAAAGTTAACATTCATCATTGACTGTGCCCTGCATTTCCCTCGCTGTATTTGTATTATCATGCCCTTTTCCTGTCCAAAGGATTCACTTATATTTTTGTTTATAGTGTAAGGGATAATTTTTTTTTTTTTTTTTTTTTTGAGATGGAATCTTGCTCTTGTCACCCAGGCTAGAGTGTAATGGCGTGATCTTGGCTTACTGCAACTTCCACCTCCTGGGTTCAAGCGATTCTCCTGCCTCGGCCTCCCAAGTAGCTGTGATTACAGGCACCCACCACCATGCCCAGATAATTTTGTATTTTAATAGAGATAGAATTTCACCATGTTGGACAGGCTGGTCACAAACTCCTAACCTCAAGTGATCCACTCATCTCGGCCACCCAATGTGCTGGGATTACAGGCGTGAGCCACTGCACCTGGCAAATAGTTTTAATTTAAATTCAGTTAGGCAAGTGCATACTGTACACCCATTATGTGGTGCTTCATACTAGGTACTAAAAGCATACTATGCATGAAGTGTAGGTGTATAATGATGTATAGATCTTGCCCTAATAGAGCTAACAAATTAGCAAAGGAAATCAACATTTATCAAGTAATTAAAAGTAGTTTAAGTGTTGTGCAAGAAAAGTACAAAGGCTTATGGAAATGCATATCCGGGATGTTTACAAACCAAGGGAGGTCGAGGCCTAAAATTTCTGAAAGCAAGAAGGCAGTGTTCCCACATAGTTACTAATATTCCAAGTTCTGCAAACATGTACTTAAGTAGAACCTTTTCCTGAGTTTATTCAATTTATTGCATTATCAATGTAATATGAATGGGAGTGTGTGATGATTTCCTTCAAATATAAAAGGAAATTTCTTATTGCTATATATTCTTAAGGTTAAAAAAAAAAAGAATTTTCATTTTGTTAAAAGAGTTCCAGGCACATTTTGTAGCAAAGTCACCAATTGGAATGATATAAATTGTAAGGACAGTGTACCTTAGGTAATGGTAAACTCATGTTTTTTTATAGATACTTCATAGAAATGTTTTTTCTTTTTATGGGGCTCAGTGAAGGGGAGGTTATCAGAGTGTGTGAGGAAGCCAGCTGTTCATTGAAAAGTAAAAACATATGCACTGTGCATTCCAAAGTGTACTAATCGATAAAAACTGCTTCAAAGTTCTCCACACAAATATCTAAGTGGCTTTGAAAAGTTAAGTAGATTGGATGTCTTTTCCACCTCTTTCATAAACATACACTTTGAGTATATTTTCTTATGAGAAGTTGTATATTTAAGAGATACAACCAAAAAGTAGAAAATGAATTTTGCAGGGGATAAATTATTTGGTGATGAAAGCAGAGGAAAGTCATCTGCTTTTGAGGCACACATTTGGATTAAAAAGTTACTTGAATATTAGTATTTACCTTATATATTTTACTAAATCTAGGAAAGAATAAAGAAAAACAACTCAATCTCTGGAGTCTCCTTGAAAATGGTGGGGTTAAACCAAGCTCAAGAAACTAGAAGTTCTTTGCTGTGTTCATTAGTGCCAGACTAAAGAAGCCAGTTTAGTTTGGAAGCTAGGTCGCTGTGAGCTAATTCTGATATATAGAGGCAGCATTATTTTAAATTCTACATTGCCATCTTGAAAACAAGCAGCTACTTCATTTTCATTATTTTATAAAGCAATAATATGAGCATGTATATTAGGAAAGACATGCTTGATTATATTTAAGTTGGATGTTTCATAAAATTTTACAACAAAAAATACTTAAACCTAAGTAAAATATGCAACTATATAATGAAATTAGAGGCATTATTTTGCACTGCAGTCAGAGATATTTCTTCCATCAATTAAACAGAATACTGCAGCAGTCTGGAAAATTAATTTATTACATTCCTATGCATTCAGCAAGTGGAACGTGATTTGTATTGTATCTTTAGCAAGTTAATATTTGGCAAGCACAGTTGTTAGAAATCAGGTTTTATCCTGATGTGGAAAAAGAACTCTATACCAGTACCAGTTATCAGAAGTTTCTTTAAGAATAACATTTGCCTTAAGAACATAATTAATGCATCTGTGAAAAACACCTCTTTTTTCCAATCCAAGGTACAATGAGATTCACATATTTTGTTCAGTATTTCTAAAACTCTTCAATTGAGGTTTTTATTTTAATTGTGGTACTGTGTATACTTTTTATGCATAACAATATGTTAAAATTAATTCAGTAACAGATTTAAATCTGTTAGGCTATCTGTTATTCCATATTCTTTCCCAAACCCAATTTAAGTTCCACAGGCCTTTTATAGCTAGCCATGTGGTTGCAATGCTAAGTCAAAATGCTAAGACTTTTTCCCATTTTGGGGGATTATTTCTTTAAATGTTGTGTAGTTTTAAAATCTGATTTCACAGTTATTAATCATATTCTTCAGGGGGTACATATATATGTACTTAATGGACTAAAGTTTAGAATATTTATATTTAAATTAAATATGGTAGTGAGATTTGTTCTGAAGAGAAGCTGGTTATATTTAGGATATAATGGTGTTTTAGAGGAAGGCATTTTTTGTGTCATATTTGTATCCACACAAACATTGCTTAGAATTTAGTACTAAATTATAACTCAAGATCTTCTCAGTAAGGAAGTTCTACCCCTTTTTCTTGAATAGCCTGCAAGATAAGTACAAGTAGGAATTGTTGCTTTACAGCTGTTGTTATGCTGCTGTAAACAACCTATTGTTTCAAAATGTGGCTTTATTTGATGTCCATTCTTGTTGGTGAGAACTGACTATTAAATATTCCTATTAAAGAATGCCAGTAGATTACAACCGGGAACTTCTCAGTTGGAAACACTTTCCATTTCCTCTTGTTTATTATAGTTTTACAGAATATACAGTCAGATGTTTTTTCCAGTTGCCAGCCTTGCTTAATTACTGTTTTTTATATGTCCTTTTGATCTTCTCCAAAACCAGCAGCTGGTATTATATGCCTAAAGTATACATCAGACTCCATAATGAATTGTATTATTACAACTTTTTTTGTGTCCTACATTGGACACAAGTTAATATCATTTATTGTTCCAGAACAATTCACTTTATTTTATAAAACTGTTTTAGAAAAATTATAGTTTTCAAAATATCAAATTATAATAGATTATATCATCAGTTAAATACATCATCAATCAGTATTTACTAAATAAACATACATACTTGGAGTTATTAGCTAGTGCTGAACATAATACATAAAGTTTATGCTCTATGAACTTAAATGTAGAACAGAAAATACTATTATATACACAATAAAGCACAAAATAGTCTGACAATAGTATCATGATTCATGTTTTCTTAAAATAATCTACTTACTGTTTCAAACATTGATATGTTTAGCTAGATCTAAACTCTTTTGAGAGAAAATTCTAGTTACTGTGTTAGTTCAGATCATTATTTAATGGCAAGAACAAATCGCATAAGGGAATTAAACTCCAGTGTTTATGGTAAGCTATTTGGTATTTCAGAAATTCTACCATAGTATCTCTTTCTGTGTATATGTATTTTCTCATTCACCCTCACCATGAGATTTCTTTTTTTTTTTTTTTCCTTTTTTCTTTTTCTTTTTTCTCTTTTTTTGGAGAGGGAGTCCGCCTCTGTTGCCCAGGCTGGAGTGCAGGTGCAGTGGCACAATCTGGGCTCACTGCAACCTCTGCCTCTCAGGTTCAAGAGATTCTCCTGCCTCAGCCTCCCAAGTAGCTGGGATTACAGGCATCTGCCACCCCACCTGGCTAATCTTTGTATTTTTAGTAGAAACGGGGTTTCACCATGTTGGCAAGGCTGGTCTTGAAGTCCTGACCTCAAGTGATCTGCCCACCTCGGCCTCCCAAAGTGCTGGGATTACAGGTGTGAGTCACCACAGCCGGCCCTCACTGTTAGGTTTCTGATCAGCCGCATAGAGGCAAGGTCATTACTGATGACTGTTATCCTGAGATTCTAGCAAGGAGCTTGATATCATGTAGGTACTCAACAAATAGTTATTGAAAACTAAACAAGGAAAAGATTTTAAATAGAAATTTTAAAATTTGGAGTTTCTTTAACAAAAATTTAAATCTTGGCTGATGTGAATGATGATAAAAAACAAGAAGAAGAAGAGGAGGAAGAGAAATCCAAACACTACACTGAAATCACCATTATCATTATCCCTATTTTATAGGTAATGAAATGGAGGCTTGGGGAAGTTGGCTAATTTTTCCAAGTCTCGGAAGTAGTAAATTGAAGATCCAGGACTCTGATTAATGTCTGTTTCTCAAGACTAAGTAAACTCTTGTTTATTCTTACATATTTAGTGGAGTAGGGAAGTTGCCAGTGATTTGAAAAATGATATGTATTTATTTTGGGAGGGGGACATGCGCGTTTATAATACACTTCTAATTATTATTTTGTCAGTTCAAAAATGTATATTTTTGAAGCATATAGTATCTAATTAGGAAAAAATGCTTATGGAAATCCTTAGTAACATAGGGATTAAATATAGCTATGTAAAAATTAACGAAGGGGTCTGTAAACAAGAAAATAGAATTTACTATATTTATTGAAAAGGCAGTCGAAACTGTAATCATTTATACACGATAACAGTAAGTCAATCAATATATACACACGAGACCAGTACAGAAAGAATCTGAAAAATTGAAGAGGCCTCTTTAGTGTGTGACAAGAGCTAGTATAGGTATAATTACATCTTAATACATACCCAGACAGCATACTCCCAGTAGATATTACTAATTTTCCTGAAGTTGATAGATAAATAAAACTCAATTATCAAGACTCTTTCTACTTTTAATATTATCAAAGGTATCTTTCTCTGGACTCTTAAAATTTTTTCACACTGGTGTCAAGTAGCAGGTCAAAATTTGGGGATAGAGGATGTGTTTCAAGAGAAGAAAAAATTTTTTTGACTTTAATTTTTCAGTCTCTGTTCCTTTTGATAAAATTAACTGAATTCAGCCTGCCAATTGCCTCTTAGACACATAAAAGAGAAATGAGACATCAGTTATTAAGATTTTGATTTTTATTCCTTTATTTTATGTTTTGATTTCCTTTATTTCCTTTAAGTAGTTAAATGGCAATACAATTTTTCTCTCCAACTGTACTTCCATTTTATCACTTGTAAAAGTCTTCACCTTAGAGGAAAAGACAGTTCTCTAAACAGTGATTTGGTTTTAGTGCTGTTTTACCTGCCTCCTTATTCTTTTAGTCAGTATATTCAAAAACACATTTCTTGTAGCCTTTGAAAGCATAGAGGCACACTTAGTTTTCCAGGAAGACGCTTTCTTAATGTGAATTAGCTATTCTTCATCTCACCAGAATGTTCTTCAAAGCTGCTGTTCCTGAATTCATGCTTGGTACCCATGGGTGGATCCTGATTTGTGAACATTATCTACCTAGGCGTGGATGAGGTCTCTCCATGATCACTGATACTGCTCACTGCAATCTGTCTACCATTTGGAAAACAGGCTGGGGCAGAATTTGGAAGGGCAGCCATCAGTGGGAGCAGGAATGATGCTACCAAGGGTTAGGGGTGGGAAAACATAAAATCTTCTACAATGGCTGTTAGTTATCTCAAATAGTGCCTTACCTTCACTATCAGGCTCTGTCCTGCCTGGTTTCACTGGAGACAATGCCAAATCCTGCAGTGCTTACTTATTTGTTTATGCATTGCTATAAAGGAATACCCAAGACTGGGTAATTTATAAAGAAAATAGGCTTAATTGGCTTATGGTTCTGCAGGTATAGGAAGCATGACGCTGGCATTTGCTCACCTTCTGGTGATGTCCCAGGAAGCTTGCAATCTTGGTGGAAGGAGGTGCTGGTGTGTCACATGGCCAGAGTGTGAGCAAGAGAGGGAGGGGAGAGGTCCCAGACTCCTTTAAACAACCAGCTCTGGCATGAACTAACAGCAAAATCTCACTTCTTACCAAGGAGATGGTGCTAAGCCATTCATGAGGGATCTGGTCCCATGACCCATTCGTCTCCCGCCAAGTCCCACCTCTAAGATTGGGAATCACATTTCAACATGAGATTTGGAGGAGAAACACATCCAAACCATATCAGATTACAAACACTGTGTGTATAAGCACAATTGTTTCTGCTGGTCTGAGCCACTTGAGCCCTTTCCCTCTAGTCACATGGAGTACTTCTTGTCCCCCATATCTACTGCTGCTTCCTTCCTACAGCCCCTGCCCTGCCACAGCCCTTGGAACCACACCAGGTGCTGGTTATCTCCTGTCAATTCCTGTTATATTTGATTTCCCAGAGACATGTGGCCCTGTGACCACATACACCTGTTTGAAGCTCTCCTCTCTTTCTCTGGCACCCCTTGACAGTCTCCCCTCCTGATGCTCCATCATTGTTATGCTTCTTCCCAGACATATTCACTAGTACCTTTGCCTCTTCCCCCCTCATAGATGTTCCTGTGCCCCGGGTTTCTATTCTTAGACATTTTCTCGTTTCATTTAGAGTGCTCATCAAGTAATCTCATCAACGTCCAAGACTCTAATTACAGCTTAAATGTTCATGACTTTTCAATGGCTCTCCTAAACTCACACATATGTGACTGCCTACTAGATCTAAAATCTTAGGTACACCTTCCTACCATCTACATTATTAGAGAGCTTAAATAATCAAATTATAAATTATACAAATATAAAAAATAAGTAATTTTATAAGTTTATTAAAAATTGCTTCTTTTTAAAACCACTTTATATGTCTTCTGTAGTGCTAGTTCTTAACACACATTCCGTAGACATCTTAAAAGATAGAAAAATTGTAGCTTATGAAGACACTGCAGAATTCTCTCTTAAAATAGGTATATATTGAGCAAAGGATTACTGGCATTGCAGTATTTCACCTAATCAAAGATTTTATCCAATCTGTGTAAATGAATGTCTTCTTAGAGGACAAACTGGTCAAAATCATAATAGTGGCATATGTTCAGGCCACATAGTGTAGTTATCTACACAGAACAGACAGTATTGTGGAGAATACCTAGAATCCTGAGAATTTATACAGATAGTAATAACTTACATCTGTATAGCAAATAATATACATATCAGATTCATTTAGCTTATATAATCCTTGTAATATCCCGAGAATAATGTCCAGATGTTACCCTCAGTTTACTGATTATCAAAAAAAAAAAGCTTGGAGAAATTAAATGAATTTTCCAAATGTATACTGTTTACAAATGGGAGAGCTAATAAAAGTCACCTGTCTGGGTGTAACCCTGTACCTATTTCTTCTAAAGCATACTGTATGTATCCCAAGAAAGTAGCTAAATTTTTAAATAAATATATAAGGAATACATCTTGAATGAAGACAATATGCATTTTATAATTTAGATATTTCTGTATTTCATTATTCAGAATTTATTTTAAAAGTCTCCTTGTTGGTGTGGACAAAATTGGCAACTAATCCTATCCCATAAATATTTTCAATCTTCTTCAGCTGATGGCGTGAAATTTCAGGAAAGGCCAAGTCACGAGGCTTTGAAGTTTGTCATCTTTTTTATCACTGCTCAGATTGCCATGAAAACACCGAGTAATACGTGGATCAATTATAGTTAAATGACTGCAAGTTGATCTTATCAAGCAGTTAGTGGGCAAGATTTCACTTTTGCCATTTTTACTGGTAATTTAGAGTGTAAGAACCCTAGGAATTTAAATCTACTTAGTTTTACTTAATCAATGATGTATTTGTATATTTAATTTAAAACATTGTTTTTGGAGAAAGAAGAGAAAAAGAGAAGTTCTTCATCCATAAATAAGGTGTTCAGAAGGAGACCAGTTAAACTAAATTTTGACTATAATTCAGAATTGTGTAAAATTTCCTACCTTGTTTCAAACTCATTATTTTCATAATGACTTTATCAAGATAGCGGAGACATGACTTTATCTATTAAATTATAAATTTTTTTTTCTTTTAAACGTAATCAGTTTGTAAGAAATAAATATAAAACTACATTGAGGTAGAAATTTAGTAAAAATTAACTCTTCATCTATGTAACTTATGTCTGTGTATTCAGTTTATTTAAAGTAGGACATAACCAAGCATTTCTGGGTTGTGTGGCCAATAGCTTTGCTCTTAAATCACAAAGATGCTTCTGTGTGTGACACTTTTTAAATCCTTAGGATATTTTAAATGTTCATGTCAAAGAATCTGTAACTTTGAAACAGTTCTTTTTTCTTGAACACATTGGTCTGTCATGTCTCTGCTCTGTAATCATTAGTTGGTTATCCTAATTCTAATACGCTTCATAACTAGTGACATAAGATAAACATACAGAGTATTTATTACTCTGATAAAAGACACTGGTTAGGAGCAAGACAGTTTTTACTTTGTAATCATAAAAAACATAGCGTCCTGCATACATTATTCAGTATTACTTATATAGAGCTAATCTCACTCTTTTTCGGACTCCAGTATTAACCATAAAAGTGCTTTATAGCATCTATATAATTTTTTCTTCTTTTTGTCCCTTCTTTGTAGTTATTTGAAATTACAGTGCCTCTCTCTCAAGGCCCCAAACCAGTAACAATCAGTTTTGCCAATCACACTTCCTGCCGATGCATGTCCAAACTGGATGTTTACAGACAAGTTCATTCCATTATTAGACGTTCCCTGCCAGCAACACTACCACAGTGAGTATGAATTAAATCCATTTTTTCTGCATCCTCTACTAATATTACATTATTTTCAAGTAAACATAAGTTTATTATAAATAACCTTTGTGAAATTTACTATAGCATACTCTGCTTCAAATACAAAACAAAGACAAAATTTTGTATAGTATACCATGAAAATAAACTGAAAATTAAAATTCAGTGGGAAGCGCATTTTAGAGGCAACGTAATTCACAATATAAAAGAAGTATGTCTGTGAAATAAAACACATTCCACCAGGGTTCATAAAATATCAGTAAGGTAGCTTAATTGATTTAACATCCCTGAAATCAGATATACTAACTCATAAATCATATTAAAGCTCAAAACATTTCAGCCTTGATAAGATTTTAGGCCAAAAAAAAAAGTAAATGTAAATAATTTTATATCTATTAGCATTCAGTTGCTTTCTTCAATCTCAAATATAAAAATATATATGTGTGTGTGTATATATATGTATATATACCTCCATGTTTCTTATTTCAGCAAGATTTGAATAGTGAAATAGTGATTAATTACTTGAAAAAAATTATCTTAATATCATTTCAAATTGATATTCAAACCGTTATTTGTTATTCATGTTTCCTTTTTTTTTTTTTTTTTTGGAGGGGCAAATGGCCACATATACTTCATGTGATCATATAGGAGAACTTATCATGTTCTCCTATATGATCATATTCTGACCCTGTGAATAGCTGATTATGAATTCATATGCATTACTACCTAAGACCTGAGAGCTTTCTGCCCCAAAGTAGGGATGCAACCTTTGTTCCTTAGGATATGCAGTGCATGTGGATGAAACTTACATAACTCTAACATTTGTAACAAATGTATAAATAAATTGATCAGAAAACATATATATTACAAAAAAAATTCAGAAAACCTTGCATTTTTTAAAGACTCAACAATAAATGTAATATGCAAACCATGGTCTTCCTCACTGAATCAAGTTGTACTGCTCTGCTTAGTGTGGCAGATGGGGGACGCCTTGTTTGTCCAGGGACAGTTTAGGAAAACCTGGAGGATAGCCTACTTTGAGTGACAGCTGTCTCCTTTTACGTGAGAAAGCAAAGATCTTCCATTTATGAATAGATGTATGCTAATACAAGCAAGAGACCACTACCACCTGAACTCAAGAGGATGCTGTATGTGCAGTTTCATCCCCCAGGCCCGAGAGTTCTGTTCACGTTCCTCAGCCTGAGCAGAAACCCTCAGTGACTCCTTCATTCTGAGAGTTTTAGCCATTATCTCCATACTCATGGTTTCCAAAGTGACGTTTGAAGATCTAACCATATTTTTGACTTATAATATTTTATCTAAATCTATCTTCTATTGCTATGTTTGTAATTATATTAGCTGTAAGTACAAATAGAAAGACTTGTTAAATCCTTTATTTCTACATTATTCATGGCAGTGTTTTCTCATTTTCTTTGAGGCCTTGAAATCACAGTTGTCATTACTTCTTCTGTTCCATCTAAACATGATTGATTAGTTTGGAGGAGGAGGAGATATGTGTTCCAAGCTAAACTTATATTTCATTTCCATCACTGCCATTATCATCCACTTCATTATGCATGTCTTTGATTTAATGCAGTGATGTTCATACTAGTTTTCAAGCATCAAGTCTTTCTCCTGTTGTATAATGTCACTGTTTTATGAAGTAAGCTTTAAAAGGCATCATTTCATTCATCTCACCAGAAACAGTGACTTTCAATTGCTCAAAGAACTGAGCAGAAATATCTCACCATCCTATTCTGGTGTCAGCCTTCCTTTCTTGTTTTGTCTTCCATTATTCACCCAGTCTGTGTTTCACCAAGTCCTCTTCCCAGAACGGCAAGCTCATTTCCTGCTCTGTATCTCGTTTCTGTTCTGGCCCTGGCTTGTTTTCTGCCTTTCCAAAGCCCTCTCCATTTCTCAGAGTTCAGGTAAAGGTCTTTCTCCTGCATTTGTCTTGTCTAAATACCACGGCCACCTTTGCTTCTTGAATACCCATAGCACTCACTGAATTAACTTCATCCTCTCGTGGCTTTATCAGGGTCTGCACGTGGAACTGGATTATGAGAGTGTTTCCAGTAAGTTTATGTCCTCTGCAACATTCAGCTAACAATACTCAAAAATACATGAGCTGTTCCTGTGCTCTCAGCCCTTTACCTGCATTGTCTGATTTAACCCTTAA
Organism: Macaca nemestrina; assembly: GCF_043159975.1. Classification (NCBI taxonomy): domain Eukaryota; kingdom Metazoa; phylum Chordata; class Mammalia; order Primates; family Cercopithecidae; genus Macaca; species Macaca nemestrina. The sequence goes on from NC_092127.1 coordinate 13,054,816, forward strand.
CAAAATCATCTAGAAGGTCAGCAGCAGCGTTTGCCTGATTTTACAGATGAAGGAGGAAATCACACTCCAAAGCTGTTGGCTAAACAATGTACATAAATGCTTGTTAAATAAAATGACTTATTTCCTGGATGTATTTTATAGCATTTGCCATGTTTTCATGATTACTTATTCATATAACAAGTATCCTATACACTATTTGAGGTCAAGAAGAGACAGGAAGCTACAGCAAAAAAAGCCTAAGTCTTAGAGTAAGCCGTATCTGATTCTGAATTCAGATTTGCCATTAATTCATTCTTTATGATTGGCTAGGTGTTTTATGGCTCTGAAACTCAGTTTACTTATATATAAACTGTAAAGATGTAAAGAGGATTGAATGAAGTACTGAATGCTTATGCAGTGCTTAGCCAAGTGTCTGGTATCCAGAAGGTAGTCATTAAAGGGCAGATTTATTATTACCATTAATATCCAAGTCTGATTCATTTCCTCATCCATGTGTTTTCCAGTATTTTTAAAACCACTATTTACAGTAAGAAATACATTTTATATTCCAAACCAGGATGTGTGATATACACACACATAGTGTGTGTCTGTGTATATATATATATATATATATATGTGTCAATATTAGAGAGTTTTAAATTAGATAGCTAGATAACTTCACATGTAATTAATTATGTATGAGCATAAAACTAAAACAAATTATCATTTAAAAGTATTGTCCTTAATTATAGTGCTGCTCAAGCTTTCTCATTATCACAACCCCAAGGATCTTTTTATAAACATTTTTTTCCTAATCACTTTCCCCATAAAATTTTAATATCACAAATATACTCTGTCCCTCTTTACACTATATGTATATCTGTGCTTTATATAAAAAGGAAGTATGAAGTTTACTTTTCTATTCAATATAGGGTTAAAAGACAAAATAAAATGTTTAAATTAACATTTAAATTAAAAATTTTTTCTCTCTTAACAGCTAACATAAATTTATAATTGTATTTGCCAAGAAACTTAAGGTAATCTATTTCAAATTACATATGCAAAGTAGCAATTCATATCAACATATAATACAAATATAATAACTTATAAAATCATTCAAAATCACTATTTTTCCAGCAAAAGTAAAATACTTTTTTAAATAACTTCTTTAAAAATGTTTGGAGAGCTTAACTATTAACTTTGCTCAGTACGAGAAAACAACTTTTAACTTTATATAGCTGATAAATATTAATTTAGATATTGCCAACTTTTTCTTTACATCATTTTACATGTAATGGTATGACTAACATTTGTAGAATTAATAATAAAATATAAATTATTATTATTTAATTCTCAAAGCTCCAGTCACACACGAAAACACCAAGGACCAAGCATAAGCAATATCCACTGGACAACCAATGGCAGCCAATAGGCCCACATAGGTACCACTTAGTAAATGACTTTGAAATCACTCAGTCAATCAAGAGAAAATCCTCCAGTCACAGCCATCTAGTCACCACCATTTCATAGCTCATATATTGCAAATACTTGGGGTATGTTCCATTGCCAATGCTATTTGTGTAATGGCTAATAAAATCCAAGAGAATTTAAGTATTAAGGAATATTATTTTCTTGGGTTTTGGAGAGACAAAAATCATTGAGATACTAAGATTTCAGCCCCACCCCGGCCTCATACCCAATTTTTACCCCCTTAGGGATGATTTTACTTCTTTTATGAATATTTGCCATATTACATGTGATATACGCAAATATTTTTTCTTTTCTGTTTTTCTTTGTGAAAATATTGGTCTCAACCCATTATGAATTATGGCCCACAATTTAATAAAAGCTACACTAGTGATAATATATATATGATGGACATGTAAGTATGTTATGAAATTCTAACATTAGTTAAGATTTAAGAAGAACAGTCACCACAACAGTGACTAAAATTAAAAACACTGACAAAAACAAGTGTTAGAACGTGGTGCAACCAAAACTCATATGTCATCAATGGGCATTAAAATTGTTCAACCAATTTACAAAACAGTTGACAGTTTCTTATGAATTTAACAGCTACATATTTATACACAGCAACTTGTGTACAAATGTGTTCTTTATTAGTCAATAACTGGAAACAACTCAAATGCCCATGAAAGATGAGTGGATTAACACATTTTAGTATATGCATACAGTGGAACATTGCTGAGCAATGTAAAAAGAATGAACTGCTGATACACACAAGAACATAAAAGGATCTCAGAGACACTGAGTTGAGTGAAGTACACTAGGCTAAAAACAGTACATGCTGTATGATTTGATTTACATGAAGCCCTTAAAAGAGGCAGATGTACTCTAGAGTGAGAGAACACAATTCAGTGTGTGTTTTGTGTTTGAGGATGTGGATTGAGATTGACTAGGAAGGGGCATAAGAAACATGGTGAGGTGTTGGAAATATTCTATATTTTGATTGTAACAGTAGTTAATGTGGATACATAAGCTTATGAAAAGATGATAAATTCAAACTAGCATTTTATTGTACGCAAATTACTCCCCAATAAAATTGATTTTTGAAAACCCTAGGTAAAAAATACCTTATTAAGCATAATTTTTAAAGTAGTTTAGGTTTAAAATAGTAGATTTCTCTTTTTTGTTGTTGTTGTTGTTTTTTTTTTTTTGAGATGGAGTCTCACTTTGTCAACCAGGCTGGAATACAATGGCACGATCTCAGCTCACTGCAACCTCTGCCTTCTGGGTTCAAGCACTTCTCTGCCTTACCCTCCCGAGTAGCTGTGATTACACTTGCCCGCCACCATGCCTGGATAACTTTTGTATTTTTAGTAGAGATGGGGTTTCACCGTTCTGACCAGACTGGTCTTGAACTTCTGACCTCATAATCCACCCGCCTCGGCCTCCCAAAGTGCTGGGATTACAGGCGTGAGCCCCCATGCCCGGCCAAAATAGTAATTTTTTAAAAACCTTTACAATAACATGTTAAGTCAAATCTTTTATTCATTAGGGAGAGAGATTTCCCAGAGTCATCCATAAGCTGTACGTGGATTCACTAAGATAAAGAACACTTCTAGATCCTGTTAGAGAAGAAAAAGATGCACTTGGCTGGCTCTGAACTTAGAGCACGTAGAGTCAAGTAAGAACAACAAATATTATAGTTACATTATTATTGTTTTATTTTACTAAATATTACAAAGCACCAAGCCTCTGCCACACATTGCCTCATGTTCATACAAATACTGCTGGTAGCTCCATTCTTGATACACATCACATAGTACAGAGCGAAGGGTATGGATGCTGTAGGTGGCTTCCAGTTTTGAGAATTTATTCTCTGATTTCTCTTTGAGTTTGAGTAGGTTCTCTAAACTTTGTTGTGACACATTTTTTTTTATCTACGAAAGAGCACATAAGAATGTTATGTATAACATCATACAGTATAATATTTATAAGCTAATCTTCACTGAAATCAATCTGTTCAATAACATTATACCATATTATATATTAATCTGATATTGTATAATAGCATAATGTAATACTAATAACTCCTAACTCAAGGATGTTGTGATTTTTATAACCAGCAATTCTTGTTAAATATTAGCACAGTGCCTAAAACATAATAAGCATTCAATAAATGATTGCTGCTATTTTTACTAACATCCTACAAATTTGGAAATTGAGTCTTAGAAATGTTAATGTGTGCAATGCTAAGCAGCCAGAAAACTGCCAAGAAAATATAAAAATTAAAATCATTTTATTTCTGACACCCATGTGTTCCCCCCAATATCTTCTAGCATTTCTAGTATTTACAGAAAAACTTTCAAGTCTCAATATCAGAAAGTATCATAAAAGCCAGAGGAAGTAGCAATTCTCCCTAGCAGACACAGTTAGATACCAATTTTCATATTGGTGTTCTAGCAGATTATTTTTTCCTATTATTTCCTCTCATATTTTCTTCAAATTCAACTCCATGTATTTCCATGGCCCTTTAGTAGAGACTGTCTTTTCATGGAGGGAGCCATTTGTGATTAAGCAGCGATCCCCTAGATTTTCCTGCTTGGTAGTAGTATTTCTTTATTCATTCATGAGACATTTATGCCAGGTCTTCTGACTCCATAACACTGTACTAGGAAATGTGGGGTACTTTTAAAATGAGTAATACAATTCTTTAGCTAAAAGAATTCATGCACCAGAGTACAAACAAACATATTATTTCTAATATAATAAGTGTCTAAAACACTATGCTGTACTTCATTCACTCATTCAACAAATAGCATTTGTGTTTCTACTAGGTACTAATAAAGTGCTAGACTATAGAGATAGAAAGATACACAGAATTGTTACTCTGGAAGAAATTCCATTCTGGAGCCAGGCATGTAAACATACGACTGAAATCAGTGAAATAAGTGCGATGAGGAAGCGTCCTGGAGACATGGGTACAGTAGAGAGGGTATACATGAGTCTGGAGAGGTCAACAGAATCACATATGACAGCCTAGGATGGGCTCTTTCTTAAAGTCTCTTGAGAACCACTAAAAATATATATGCAGAGATGTGGTATCTGCAGTTTTGTATTATAGAAAGAACAGGCTGGTGGCAAGGGAGTATGTGGATTAGAGGAAGCAAAATGGGAGGTGGAAAAATTCAGGAGTAATCTTTTGAAATAATCAAAGAGAGAAATAATAAAGATGGTGGCCATGGCAGTAGATATGGGGATGGAAAGAAAAGAGGTGGAAAAGACATTAGAAATACAGGAACGCATATGACTTGGGAACCGTATATGGGGAATGGTAAAGAGGGAGAAGTTGAAGATGAAACTGTATGGATGATATTCAAAAGACAAGGAGCACCTGTTCGTAGGAGGAACTAAGGAGAACTGAGTTTTTACACGTTAGCTTGAGTGCTTGTAATATTTGTAAGACATCAAAGTGCTAGAGCAATTGGAAAAGATGACTTCAACCAAAAGAAATATAGGAAGTAAGAAGACAAGAGGAACCACAGATGAAACTGTGGGGAAATCAATATTTAAGAAACAGTAATTGGTAGAACAGACACAATAATCTGGAGAAACAATCTGTACAGGAGACTGAGAAGAAGCAAGCAGAACAATCAGAATAACAACAGAGAGAGAGAGACCACAAAAGCCAGTAGAGACATGAGTTCAAGGAAGGAGGAACTGGTAAGAAGTGCCAAATATTAGAAAGGTTCAAGAATGACTGGGACTTACTCTATTAGCTGGACAACATGAAATGTAGATGTTTATTTACTAATAACTTACCATAATCTGGGCACAGTAAGGGAGAATGTGTTTTGAGAAAGGGGGAGAGAAAGCAAAAGAGTGAAAGAAATTCGCATTTACACATGAGAAACTAAATCAGAAAGGGTAAGTAGATTTCCCCAATGTCACACAACTAAAAAAGTTGCAAAGCAGAGATTTGAACTAAATTTATTGGAATACAATCCATTTCTTTTGAGGTATGGTTATTACTGCATTTTTATTGTTTTTAATTGATACATAATTATACGTATTTATGGGGTATATGTGATATTTTGATACATACATATAATGTGTAATGGTTAGATCAGGATATTTTGGATATCCATCACCTCAAACATTTATCATTTCTTTGTGTTGTAAACATTTTAAATCTTCTAGCTATTTTGAAGTATATAATAAAATGTATTAACCTTGTTACCCTGCTGTGCTATGGAATATTAGAACTTGTTTCTTCTATGTAACTGTACTTTGGTATGCATTACCAACCTCTCTTCATTCATTCCCCCTACAATTGACCCACCCTTCCCAGCCTCTGGTAACCATCATTCCACTCTTTACATCTGTGAGATTCACCTTTTGACTCTCATAATGAGTGAGAACATGAGATATGTGTCTTTCTGTGCCCAGCTTATTTCACTTAACATAATAGCCTCCAGTTCCATCCATGTTGATGCAAATGACAAGATTGCATTCTTTTTTTTTTTTTTTTTTTTTTTTTTTTTGAGACGGAGTCTTGCTCTGTGCCCCAGGCTGGAGTGCAGTGGCGCGATCTCGGCTCACTGCAAGCTCCGCCCCCCCGGGTTCACACCATTCTCCTGCCTCAGCCTCCCGAGTAGCTGGGACTACAGGCGCCTGCCACCTCGCCCGGCTAATTTTCTTGTATTTTTTAGTAGAGACGGGGTTTCACCGTGTTAGCCAGGATGGTCTCCATCTCCTGACCTCGTGATCCGCCCGTCTCGGCCTCCCAAAGTGCTAGGATTACAGGCTTGAGCCACCGCGCCCGGCCGATTGCATTCTTTTTATGGCTAAATAGTACTCCATTGTATATGTATACCACATTTTCTTTATGATTAACTTCTACAAATTAAAAAATATCAAATACCAATGGCAAAACAAAAACAAAACAAAATTTGCTCTTCTACCAAAATTTGAATGTAACAACTCTTTTGTCATATTTACTAAAGATACAACTGAAATCCCCAGTCATCATTCTTCACTCTTCATTCCCAGAAGTAACCACCACTCGAACATTGTATTATTCTCACTCTTCTCTATTTTTATGGCACTGGATGTATTAACATACCAGGAGATATTATACAGTGCAGCTTTGAGTGTTTCGTATTTTAAGTTAAAATGTTGGCATTACATTTTTTCTCTTGAGATTATGTTTTACAGATACAGTCATATTGCTATTTATAGACCTGGTTTACTCATTTAATAACTATATAGCATTCCATTAAATAAATAAACACAAGTTTTTATTTTTCTTTTTATTCTGTGACAATGTACTATAGGGAAGTCAACATACACTACAGATTAGCAAGAGAGTACAATCAAAGAGGAGAGAGTGGTGTCAGATAGACAAGGACCTTGAAGTTAATACTGCTAAATTTATTAGTTACTTGGTTAGCATGGACAATGTCCCTAAAGATGTAAGAAAATAACACGTTCTGAGGACAGTTAATAAACCAGATTAATTTGGATCTTGAGCTGTGAAAGCAATTGGATATTAAATGAAAAGACAATGCTGTGATTCTAAAGCTTTGAGCACCAGCCTAGGGAATGTCACCTATTCTGTAGAAGTATTAGGGGAGCAGAGGTTGTTTCTGGGTAGAGGAATGAATGACAAGACAAATGTTCAGCATAGCCAAGAAATCTTGAATTATTTTTAATGGATAATAAATATAGAAGACAGGTATTATTGCAATTTGGAAGACAGTCACATTATGGTGGAAAAGAGAAAAAGGATGGAAAAAGATGAGAAAAAAATGAATAAACCTAGCCCGAAGGCTAATTTGCCTATTTATTTATTTGCTGCCTTTGATTTCGTTTATTAAAATGTTGACATTGTTTACTCAGTAAAAGTTACTTGCTTGCAAGAAGTTACACTTACTAGGGTTTGTTTAAGAAGATTTTATTCTTATGAGAATACATCTTATTTCCAAGGAATAGAGTAGATTTATAGCCAAGGAAACCTTCGATTTGGAACTTGAGGTCTCAATGTCTTTGGTCTATTAATCTTTAACAGATCCTCAGTCCAAATGCCTAGACACTTAAATATCCATGAGTTTTACTTTTAGCCATAATGCTTCACTCTTTCCTTTTTAATTTGAAGGTTATACATTATGGCTTCACCAAAAGAGAATGAAGCAAAATAGCATAATAACATTAATTTAATAAACTGTATCAGAGCAGAAATGGAGAGATAGCTGAGCTTCCAGTTAATTGGACCACAGTCTTGTACTAAATTATCAGAAACTACCGTTTTTCAGCATTTTAAAATATGCATCTTTAGTCAGCCCTGAGAGTATTCTCTTTGCCAGTTCAAAATCTTTGTGTCCATATGCAGTTATTTTTGAAATCATAAGTCATATGTCTGTTCATCCTCTTTCCTACAAAGCTCATTATGTAAACCTTGTCTCACACTTCAAAGGATCACCTGTTGATATGAATGGATTTACCAGTGGAACTCAGGAAAGAGATTCCAGGCTGTGAGCATTACTGTTTTTCTAAAGGGAAGGTAACTTTGATAAATAGTTTGCCTGCCTTTGGACAGTCTCGTTTCTACCTTCTAAAATACGATAATTGAAAGCATCGCATTCCTATGACTTGCTGATAGATTGTGAGAAATAACAGCAAAATATATACAGCTGAGGAGATTGCATCAATATATCTCTGCACTGAGATTATGGCAGTGATTTGCCTAGAATTGGTTGCTATTAGATCAAAGATTGTCATAAAGTTTAAAGTTACATTCAACCAAACACATGGACAATTTTGGTTAATAAATATCATATTAGACCAGATTTACCAGTTTTTTTCTAAAATTTAATAGACGTTTTTTAACCATTTTGGTTTACAGAAAAAGCAGAAAGTATAGAGGTTTTTCATATAACATCTTATCCTCTTCCACGAATTTCCTCTATTTTTAACATCTTGCGCTAGCATGGTACATTTGTTACAGTTGAGGAACCAGTACTGACATGTTATTGTTAACTAAAATCCATAGTTTACGTTAGGGTTCCCTCTTTTTTGGGTGTAAGTTCTGTGGATTTTGACAAATGTATAAATGACATGTGTCTATCATTACAGTATCATGAAGAATACTTTTACTGCCCTAAAAGTCTCCGTGTTCCACCTGTTCATTTCTCCCTCCCCTGTATTCCTGGCATCAACCAGCCACTTTGATGTCATATCAACTCTTATACCCTCATAACATGTTTTTATTGTCGTCATTGTTTTGTTTTTGTTTTTCTGTTAATGACGTGTGGCTGTTACAAGGTAATAAGACCAGAGGCTGTTGTTGAAGGACGTTTTTTCTTAATTCCTGGTTGCTTATCCTTGAATTACATGACAAGCTGATAAATCCAGTTACCATGGAATTTCCATTGTTTCAACCTGCCAATACTTCTCTCAAGCTTGTATATCCAAGAAAATATAAAAAATAATAGAGCAGAAAATCACAAACTTCCATACTTATCCTACTCTCCCTGTGTCCCCATTCCCAGTTCTGGTGGCTTTCCAACTCAATTAAATCCTGTACTTAGCCAGTTGGTAACCACACAATGTGACATGTTTTATATCCAAGTCAGTCTTAGATTAGGTGAACTTTTGTATGTGGCAGATTACTGCTTAATTTATACTCAGACAAAAAGGAAAAAATTAAACATATAAACACAATTTTTTTTTTTTTTGAGAGTCTCATGCTGTTGCCCAGGCTAGAATGCAGTGGTGTGATCTCAGCTCACTGCATCCTCTGCCTCTCGGTTTCCAGCGATTCTCCTGCCTCAGCCTCCTGAGTAACTGGGATTACAGGCACGTGCCACCACACCCGGCTAATTTGTATATTTTTAGTAGAGATGGGGTTTTGCCATATTGGCCAGGCTTGTGTCAAATTCCTGACCTCAGGTGATCTGCCCATCTCGACCTCCCAAACTGCTGGGATTACAGGCGTAAACCAGCATGCCCAGCCTAAACCCATGTTTTAAATTAATGCAATGATTGTATTAGCCTTTCAAATATTGAGAGTGGCAAAATTGTTACAACTATGGAGTTTTCATTGATTCATCCTACTCGCCATCTTTTCCTTTAATGTCTGAACAAACCCCAGCTCTGTCCACTGTTCTCCCTGTCAGTAGACTAACGGAACACGACCAAACAGTAACACAACAGACACAAACACAAGTTCATGCGGAATCAATAAAAATCAATAGAACAGAAGATAAGTCTATGTGTTCTTCGATACATACTATTAAGCGTGTGCCTTTTTAACAATTTATATGAAACCTAAAATGTATGTATTTCTGATTTCTACCTGTAATACTGAAGAAGTTACTTAATAATGTTGAATATAAAGGCCACTTTTATGTAACCACTTTCCATTCACTATTAACTGCTGTTTCCAAAGTATAAGCAAATCAGTCTCTGTGTTCATAGGTACATAGTCAAGTGTATACAAGCATCAGGCATAACAAACTCAAGATGAACACGACAGTTCAAAGATATTTGGTACAAAATTGTTGAAGCATTTTTACCCAGCGTTCTGTGGCTCTGACAATGAAAGAATATAGTTGCTCTTCCAGCTGCTATTCAGACAGAAAGCTTGGGCAAGAAGGGTCTGTATCTATATTCTTCATAATATAATTACAGGTTTCAAGTTCAGATAACATCAGCAGTTGGCATTTGAAAACCAAAACCCTATTTTGCTATTTATCAAGATTATTAATATAGTCAGATTTTGCTTATTTGTTTCTTTTTTTCTTTTGAGTCGGAGTCTTGCTCTGTCACTCAGACTGGAGTGCAGTGGTGTGATCTCAGCTCACTGCAAGCTCCACCTCCCAGGTTCATGCCATTCTCCTGCCTCAGCCTCCCAAGTAGCTGGGACTACAGGCACATGCCATCACGCCAGGCTAATTTTTTGTATCTCTGGTAGAGACGGGGTTTCACCGTGTTAGCCAGGATGGTCTCGATCTCCTGACCTCGTGATCCACCCGCCTCGGCCCCCCAAAGTGCAGGGATTACAGGCGTGAGCCACCGTGCCCGGCCTATTTGTTTCTTTAGTAAGGTACGAACATCCTGTTGGATAACCCATTGAATAACATGAAGATGCTCTGAAGGAGTATATGAGAGCTCATGGTACCTGTCTTGAAACACGGGTTTCACTAATGCTAGTGGCTCACACTTCCCATTGAACAAGACTAGGGGTAGGAAGACTATTTGAGGGACACAGCTATGGAACCATAGGTGCCACATAGTAAGCCAAATTTTCATTTGCTGTGTTGTTGTGAAAAACCTTATTAAAAGAGCTTCCAATGAGAGTACTTGATTAATAATGCAGTTCGTATCTATAGAAATAATTTGCTTTTCAAAAAAGTCATGTGTTACAGTTGAATTCACATTAAATTAATGTTATTCATTTTGAATGATCTGTGAAGTATTTTAAGAGAGATCTGAGGAAGTAAATCAATAAGTAGTTTAACATAAATCAAGGTGCAGTTAATTTTTTTCAATTAGAAATATATTACAAAGATCCTGCCATTTGCAACAACATGAAATAACCTGGAGGAAATTATGCTGAGTAAAATAAGCCAGACATAGAAAGATGCATATTGCTGATCTCCCTTATATATGGAATCTAGGAAAGTAGAATTCATAGATACATAATAGAAGAGTGGTCACCAGCATCTTGGGGGTGGGGGACATGGGGAAATTGTTAGAGGGTGACAACTTGCAGTTACAAGGTGAATATGCTCTGGAGACCTAACGTATAGTACAGCATAGTTACTCTACTCAATGGTATTCTCACGACACCCTCCCAGCCCCCCACACACAGTAACTCTCTGAGGTATGGATATGTTAATTAGTTTAATTGTGGTAATCATTTCACAATGTATACATATACCAAAACATCACTTTGTATAACTTACATATGTACAATATTTATCAATCATACTTCAATAAAGCTGGAAAAATGCATGAATATTATATATGTGTGTGTGTGTGTGTGTGTGTGTGTGTGTGTGTGTCAAACATTATAGCAGATTATAGCTCTTTGAAAAAGAATAACATTTCAGCTCAGTTCTAAGGCCAAACAAAAGGTAATAGCATGTTTTAGTTCCTTAAATGTGAATTTGAGGAGTCAAGAAATCTCCAAGTGTAGGAAAACCTCAGTGCCAAAAAGTGTAGAATATGAAAGAATCACAAAAATAGCATGCACAAAATAGCCTGCTATGATGTTCAAAGTATAAGAGCTAGTAATTATTAACCAACATTTAGAATATAATGTAGCAGAACATATTTGGAACACATTTATCTGTTAATATTTCCAAGGAGAGATAAACGCAAATAAGATTTTCTTTAACGTTAATTGTTCTTTAGTTTGAAAAACGCATATACTCATATTTTTGTCATCTGATTTTAACCAGCAAAAAGCAATAGCTGCCAAACGAAAGTCAAGTGAAGCTGTGAAAATAATTAATGAAACAAGTCTGGTAAAAGCATCTTTATCCTTCATACATGTTATAGGCAGGATTGTGGTTGTGTCTGTGTGAGTGTGGTGGGGTCAGTCAGGGGATAGGAAAGTTAGTTTATTCACATGATTCTCAACGTATATATACCTTGCAAATAATTGTGCAATTCCCTGCTTTGCAGACAAAATGTCTTTGAATCAATGTGTTTTATAAATACACTATACAAAAAAAAACCATAAACCTTTAAAGCATTTATGCACTTTAAATTGAATTTAAAGTATTAAACACTTTAATATTCAGAACTAGAAGAGAAACTTCAGTAAGGAGAAATGCTTTGGAGATTAAAATGTAAAGGAGATAACCAAATTTTACTAAACCTTCTGTCCATCATGACCACATTTCCTTTCATTCTAACATAACAATATTTTGAAAATTTTGACACCCACCCCCCATTTTTACATGAGAAGTTTTAAATGCCAAGAACTTGCTCCTCACTTTTGAAGCAGGGTGCTTTCTTTAGGAACCAGTCAGTATCACATGCATTCTATTGGTTTGTATTTTATTATTTTTATTATATATCATTCTGTTACATTTTAAAATGCATTTCTGAGCCCATGTCATTGATTTCATGATTCATTAATGGGTTGCAAGCAGCAGTTGGAATAGCACTGGTTTAGGTAGTGGCAGTATAAATCACATGTTGGTAAAGTGAAAGATATCTTTCTACCAACACGGTATAATGACCACTTGATGCCAACATGGCAGTGTGTTACTTAAACCATATATCAATCAACATTGAAGCAACATGACCAAAATGGTTGTGCCATCATTTATAGAAGAAGATTGTGAGTTTCATGCAGCCAGGAATAATTGCATTGCTATTATAGAACTTAACATAAGTTGTAACTTATTTGATGGAAGGACACTAACAATCAAGAGGATATAAATTTTAAAAATAATGATACTTTTTTGGACAATTGGTAAGTACTGACTGTCTGCATTTTATCTAGAACAATATACGTTCATGATTAACCAAGAAAATATTGACAAAAATGTGCAATGAGTAGAGACTTGCCCTTGAAATTCCCTAAAATTAGTAGGAAGGTACAATGTTCTCCAGGAAATATTGGTAAGTGAAAAAACAAGGTTTACAATAGTGTGTAAGGGATGCTATCATCTGTGTAACAAAATGAGAAAAAACATGTATACAATTTTTTGGCAAGAAGATACCCTGAAAATATAAACCAAAAAGCTAAAAAAAGAAACTTGCTGATGATACAGAACTTCTCTGACTGTATATTTTTCTTATAGTCTTAACTCTTATAATTACATCCATGTTTGACATTTTCAAAAGTAAAAGCACAAAAGTACATAATATATTCAGGATAAAACAAATGACAGTTTATATGAAGACGGTTAGAAGCCAAGGTTTTCATGGAAGTTATTAGTATGAAGTCAAGGTAGTACATTAAAATCCAGTAATGTTAATTGGATTTGGAGGTAACAGTATGAAATGTTTTCTCTAAAAATATACACAAGAATCTCTTGCTTGAGATCAGTAATCTATTCCCAAAAATAGATATTGAGAGCACGTTTCTGTTGTTCTAAATGGTAACAATTATAGTGAGTGGAAGGTAAACCAAAACATAGCTATTTCTTGTAGAATAATTGATACCTAATAACGCCTGTAGAAAAGTGACAAACTATCTTGATAAAATCTAAATTGTATATTGTTTCTTAATCATCCAGCAATTATTGCTGTTACTAACATACAGTTGCTTTGTATCTAGTTACATGGACTGTGTGTGTGCTGTACGAGAAATTGTTACTTTATGGCATAGCATAGCAAGTAACACAGCAATCAAAAAGTTAAAAGTCAAAATTTAAATAAAAGACCCATAATACACTGTTTTTCACCATGCTAAAGGAGACATGACTCTTGAAGAAACTCAAGAAGGGACAAAGAAGGGTCAAATCAGTCATTGCTGTTTGCAGAAGGTGATGGGTGGATGGAGGACAAGTGGGCAATCTTAGACAAACTGTCATATTAAGAGGAATGAAGAGACCTTCCCTATGTCTAGTACATGCTGTAGTGACTGCTGGACAGGATAGCTTTGGTCAATCTTCAGAAATGATGTTCAAGCTGAAGGAAGATATTGAAGCTGCATTTTGGTTGCAAAATGCAGGTTGGCTTGTTTTTCTATTGAAAAATTCCTTCATGCGATGCTGTAAAAGTTATCAGGCTATTATTAAAAGAAAGATGTATTGTTACACTGAGTATGACTGCAAAACTTTCTTAGCAAATGGCCTGTTTGTTTATACTCAATGCACATGTTAAGGTGGCTACATAGGATTCTTACTCTGTTCTAAAATCAATTTGGAATGTAACTCAACATTCTTCCAGCACATAAAGTTGTTTACAATATTATAGAGTGTGGAAGACGTAAATAAATACTTCCATTTGATGTCTACACCAACATTAGATGAAAAAATGAGGTAGTGAGAAGTTGGTATGTATTCTGTAAATTAGGATATTTAAAACCAAAAATCCTTCTACTGGGTAAACATTAACTAGGAGAACATTCTACAGGATATACATGCATTTTTCTAGCTCTGCCCCCTGAAAAGATCTAGTAGTAATGTGATGTGATGGCACTAAACACTTCCGATTTCAAATGATAGCCTCTAAAACACTGTTTTCCAACAAAAAGAATTAGGGCTTCTGAAGAAATGGATGATTCCAGGTGTGGAGGAGAAAATGAGCAAGCTGAGCTTGTGATATATGTTCACCCCAGAGAGGGCTCACGTCACGTGGGCACCAACAGAGAGGGGTCTCAGGTAGCAACAGTGGGGCCATTGGACCATCAAAGGAGCAATTGGTGTACTTGATTGAAGCCTGTAGGTTCATAATTTTTACTAAAAGAAGGAAGGAAGGAAGGAAGAAAGGGGAAAGGAGGGGAAGCAAATGAAGAAAGGAGGGAGGCAAAGAAGGAAGTAAAGAGCTAGAACAACAACAAAACAAAATATCTTTGATAACTTTTTGGTGGAGTACAGAGTGGAAATTTTGCATTACTGGAGCCTTTACAACATGGGGATCTGTGATTCAGAAATAAGTCAGTAAAGATACATTTTACATAGATGTTTCATCCAGCATTGCTTGGAAAAGCCAAAATTGGAAATGATGTAGATAGTTACCTAAGAGATAAATAAAACAAATAATGATACATCGTTTGTATGGAATATTACATAGCCACCAAAAATAATGGAGCAGAACTCTATTCAATGACTTATAAAATTGTCCATGAGATATTGTATAATGGAAAAAATAAATTTCAAAGTAAAAGGTCTTACCTTATATATTTCACAAGCTAAAACCCTATATGATTATACAAATCCACATGTTTGCCTTAAAAAGATAAAATCTGGTGTCCTATATGACCATACCACAAATAGTGATCACCTCTGGGGTTGGAATTTGATAGCAGTTGTAGGTAGAGATAGTTTGGAAGAAAACATTCACATTTTGTTTCATAATTCTTATGTTTTTAAAGCTTTTTTATAAGCATTATTTTGATACATATGTGAGCAGAGATGGTCCCTTCTAGGTACCAGTCACACCATTGCTAAACCTCACCTGTTTCTTCCAAAGGTGCCAGGTGGCAAACAGGACTTGCCCCACCAATTACATGTGGAATAATCACATCTGCAGATGCCTGGCTCAGGAAGATTTTATGTTTTCCTCGGATGCTGGAGATGGTAAGCAGAATGATATTTTAAAGACTAAATGCCAAGGGTCTATATTGTGATTAACATATTCTACTATTAAAACCACATGTACAATATTCATCATTCTTTGAAATAAGTGACTAAAGAATAGTACATTTTCTACTTCACATTGGTATTATTTTGAACTCCTTTGTAAAGGAACATACTCATGTTTGTACACAATCCTTTGAGGGAAAACATACAAAGGAAGATGCTTTTAGAAGCTTTTGTTTCATGCCACACCCAGAACCAAGTGAGGTATAGTAAAGATGCTCTGACTGTTTGTCTAGACTCAACAGATGGATTCCATGACATCTGTGGACCAAACAAGGAACTGGATGAAGAGACCTGTCAGTGTGTCTGCAGAGCGGGGCTTCGGCCTGCCAGCTGTGGACCCCACAAAGAACTAGACAGAAACTCATGCCAGTGTGTCTGTAAAAACAAACTCTTCCCCAGCCAATGTGGGGCCAACCGAGAATTTGATGACAACACGTGCCAGTGTGTATGTAAAAGAACCTGCCCCAGAAATCTCCCCCTAAATCCTGGAAAATGTGCCTGTGAATGTACAGAAAGTCCACAGAAATGCTTGTTAAAAGGAAAGAAGTTCCAACACCAAACATGCAGGTAAGAGATCCTCATGAAGAGTTTTAATTTCTCTTACTAGAAATATGTTCTAAACTAAAAGCTGTTTTCTTAACCAAAGTAGCAATTGCTTGTTAGAATGAGGCCAATAAGTTCTGAAAGATAAAATCTTATTTTTTTTAACCAAATCTTATTTTTTTTTTTTAACCAATGCATGAGACTGAATTTGCTTCCAAAAAAAGCAAGATGGGAGCCTTGAGGATAAAACTAAATCCAAGTTCCGAATATACTCTAGATTAGTGGCTCCTGTGGGATGTTTTCAAAATACATCCAGGCAATCCACTCCACCCCCACCAAAAAGTATAATGCTTTCAGACATCACTTAGGACAACTGTTCTAAATGCAGACAATTTTTACGCAAAACTTACAAACAAAGGATAGGATAGTACCATTGACTATAGAATTATACCTGGAAATGAAAAGATTTAAGCTAAGTATTTGATAGAATTAGAGAAATAAATGAATATATTGTTAAAGGTACCCAAGCCTCATTTCTTAAACTTGGTTTTGCACTCTTCTCCACCAAGAAAAAAAAAAAATGAAGTTACTGGACTCAAGCACATTCAGTGTTAATCCCTGAACCTCTTCCTCTTTAATCTCAGAGAATAAGGTGATCCTGCTATTTAAGCCAGACCTGTGCATTTGACATTTTCTCCACATTCCTTCAACATTGCTTCATGCCATTCCTTCTTTCTTCTATAACTTTAACATCTTCAGCTCTACTTTTTTCCCCCTCAGTTTATAAAAGTTCCCAAATTTCTTCTATTTTATTAACCTGTTACTGTGAAGCTGAGCATACTTTAGCAACCGAGCTCTGTCCTCTTCAAAGCTGCTCAAAAATGGGGCATTTGTTTTCACCTCTTTCATCTACCATGTATTCAACCAACTATAACCTGGTTTATGGCCTACGGTGCTATGTTAAACCTCTGTTTAAAGTTTCATTGGCCTCACAGTTACCAAATCCAACAGAGAATTTTGTCCTTAGGTAACCTGTCCTTTCCATGGCCGTTTTCTTCCAGCCCACCTCTTCTATGATGTGACATTGTACTTTCCTACTTGTATACTAAATTTTCAGAGCATTTGTTCTTAATCACTTTCACTCTTTTACATCCACTCTTTACATATGGGAAGATAATGTTCTTTTTAGCAAAAAAAGCTCGTATTCCATTTATTTACTACTATCTTCACTAATGTTCATTATTGTTTTTCCACAGTATATAACGAGTTCATCGTTTTATTCTCAAGAGTTTTGTGTCTTTATTGTAATGTATGTTTTTATTATTTTCCTCAACTAATATTTCAGCTACTGCATAAAATGGCTTTAGTGAGTCTAGCTATCTCATTGATTATATTTTTCTTCCCTTATACTGCAAAGTACATCGTAAGTATTTTTTTTTGAGAAAGAACTATATTCCAATTTTACCTACATATTCCTACTGTAATAACCAAAAAGATATTTCAAAAATGTATATGCTAGTATTTTCAGAAGGATACAGACACTCAATCTTTTTAAGCCTTATTAAACTATGTTTGATATTGAATTCTTGAGTGAGTTTAGTATACACTGAAAAATCTGAAATTCCTATGTCTGCATACAGACTAACCAGCTGTCATACTTTTCTACAGAATTCTTATATGAACACAGACAACATTTCTATCATTGCATTTCTCCTAATAGTATACATTCTTTCAAAAAGGCTTTCTGTTTACTGCAACTCATCCTATGTTCATTTTTCTAAGTGTGTAATTCCAGACTTTGTGATATAAATTGGAGCAAAAGAGAAAATACCATATTTTGAAAATTTATATTCTCCTCATTCTCTCTTAATATTTATTACAAAGTGCAGTGGGCAGAGTATATATTCTTTGGTTCATGGCCTTAATTAACAGCTTTTATGGATCATTAAGTATCATATCCCTTTTTAGCAGAGGAATACCAGTAGTCACAACTATGAATTCGCATTTGCAAAGTTTAAAAAAATTAACTAGACATGCTTTCTTTTCTAGAGCCAAATAAATGAAATATGAAAACCAAATTGTGTAGGGATTTTTGTAGCACACTTTCGATTTCCACCTCAGGTCATCTTGCACGTTTCCCTTTACACCTATTCCCGCACATTAGGCATGCTCATACTCCAAAAAGTTTTTCAAAAATAGCTCCAATTCTCACCAGGCGTGTTGACTCACACCTGTAATCCTAGCACTTTGGGAGGCCAAGGCGGGCAGATCACTTGAGGCCAGGAGTTCAAGACCAGCCCAGCCAACATGGCAAAACCTTGGCTCTACAAAAAATACAGAAACTTAGCCAGGCATGGCCGCACACGCCTGTAATCCCAGCTACTCAAGAGGCTGAGACACAAGAATGACTTGAGCCCAGGAGGCGGAGGTTGCA
This sequence comes from Macaca nemestrina, assembly GCF_043159975.1. Classification (NCBI taxonomy): domain Eukaryota; kingdom Metazoa; phylum Chordata; class Mammalia; order Primates; family Cercopithecidae; genus Macaca; species Macaca nemestrina. Next base: position 13,073,569 of record NC_092127.1, read on the forward strand.
GTAAGCCGAGATCGCACCACTGCATTCCAGCCTGGGCAACAGAACGAGACTGTATTTCAAAAACTGAGGTCTCAATTCACTGGAGCAACGGGGCAGGGGACAGATTGACCAGTTGGTGATTTGTCTTCTCTCTGCTACTAGAACCCGGCAGTCTAGGATGGGAGGAAGGGGACCCTACTGCTAGTATTATCCCTCTTACCTCCCTGCCCCAGAATGCCTCTGTTTCACCTGGAGCCCAGGTGGAAAGGAAGAGTTAGCCACCATCATGCAGCCAGCTGCCAAGTAGAGACACAAGAGTGAGGGTGGGGCTGCTCACTGAGGACCACAGTTCTGCCAACATGGCTGGTTTAATTGCCTGGAAGTCTGGGTCCCATACAAGTCCCAGACTCATGTGAATTCAGCCATGCTTATGTGATCACAGTAAGTCAGCAGACCTTCAATGTTCACTTTCAAAATTTCTGTTTTATGTTTCTTTCATCCATGAAGCAAAGAGCACTTCAAAGGAACTAATGCTTACAATACCTCATCCTTCCTTCCATTTGTTATATCACCAAGCAAGACTTTTATTTTAAGGCCTTTCCATTCCTCTGAAATGTTGTAATTCTAAGCAGAAACAAACTTTTATAAATCTATGAACAATTGCATCATAAAATTAGTAATTTTGTTCTAGTCTGAAATATAAAAACACTGAAATACCTTGGTAGCATAATGAATCCACTGCCTTGATCTTTAACATAAGTGTGTTCTTGTTTGTTCTCCTAGCTGTTACAGACGGCCATGTACGAACCGCCAGAAGCCTTGTGAGCCAGGATTTTCATATAGTGAAGAAGTGTGTCGTTGTGTCCCTTCATATTGGAAAAGACCACATATGAGCTAAGACTGTACTGTTTTCCAGTTCATCGATTTTCTATTATGGAAAACTGTTGCCACAGTAGAACTGTCTGTGAACAGAGAGACCCTTGTGGGTCCGTGCTAACAAAGACAAAAGTCTGTGTTTCCGGAACCATGTGGATAACTTTACAGAAACGGACTGGAGCTCATCTGCAAAAGGCCTCTTGTAAAGACTGGTTTTCTACCAATGACCAAACAGCCAAGATTTTTCTCTTGTGATTTTTTTTTAAAGAATAACTATATAATTTATTTCCACTAAAAATATTGTTTCTGCATTCATTTTTATAGCAACAATTGGTAAAACTCACTGTGATCAATATTTTTATATCATTCAAAATATGTTTAAAATAAAATGAAAATTGTATTATAAGCTGCTAAGTTCAGTCCATTATCATCTTACATGATGAACGAAAACTGCTATCATGAAGACACTGATCTTTCTCTGCCCTTTCTTCTTCTCTAACCAGATGTCACATATGTATTACTATGATAAAAGTATGATCCTGTGAAAGACAGTGTCAGAGGACAACAGAATGCTATTGCTTCATCTCTTATGAACATTTTAGCACAGGATACTTTTGAATTTATAACCAAGTGAATCAATATGTAACATCTTGTAAAATAGACTGCTCAGCATTGTGATTAAAAGTCATTCAGTACTCTGGGAACATTCAGAATCTTACCTTGGTAGAAAAGCCTGCAGTATATATTAAAGTAGCTTTAAAATATTTTCACAAAAATAATCTTTTCCAAATATTTGATTTCTTCTGGCCAGCTAAAATACTTTTTGTGAGTGGAAGTGCTTCTATCCAATACATTTATAAAAAACTAAAAATAATATTTAAATGCTCATGCATGTTTAAAAGGAAACATTTCAGCCACACAATTGAAGTGCTTGTTTCATTTTCAAAAAGGCATTACACTAAAATACCTTTATTTATATATATATATATATATATATATATATATATTTTTTTTTTTTTTTTTTTTTTTTTTTTTTTTCTTGAGACAGTCTTGCTCTGTTGCCCAGGCTGGAGTGCAGTGACGTGATTTCAGCTCACTGCCCCCAACCTCTGCCTCCCGGATTCAAGTGATTCTCCTGCCTCAGCCTCCTGAGTAGCTGGGATTACAGACAGGTGCCTCCACACCCAGCTAATTTTTGTTTTTTTTAATATAGATGGGGTTTCACCATGTGGGCCAATCTGATCATGAACTCCTAACCTCAAGTGATCCACAGACGTTGGCCTCCCAAAGTGCTGGGATTACAGGCATGAACCACCATGCCCAGCCTAAAATACCTTTTTCTAAAAGAAATATTTTGTCTGCATAAATAAAACCAAATAAGTGGTTTGTTTGTTGACAGAGAATTATATACTGGTATGTCATAACTACTGTATAAAAATAATTAGTCCTAAAAAGAGAAAATATTCCTCATAAGCATGTAAAGATAGCACATTAACTAAAACATTTTTTTTTTTGTTTTGAGAAGGAATCTCACTCTGTTGCCCAGGCTGGAGTGCCGTGGTGCCATCTCAGGTCACTGCAAGCTCCGCCTCCTGGGTTCAAGCCATTCTCCCGCCTCAAGCCTCCCGAGTAGCTGGGACTACAGGCGCCCACTAAAACATTTTTGACTGGTATAGGTGACAAATCAGTATGATACAAAATATCAGTATCTATATATTTTGCTACAAAATAATGTTTCCTTTCAAAATTTTTAATTAGGAAGTCAGTGCCCTGAAAATATAGTGTTTTCAATACCAACTTTAAAAAATGGTTTTAATGCAACGGTTACTGAATTCCAGCTGTGTGCTCTGTACAGCATTATCATCTAGTTCATGAAGTGAAGTTTTTAATGTCCTGGAAAAGAAAAGGAAAGCAGTCTTCCAAAACACTCTTGTTTACAAATTATAGACATTTTTCTATTTTTTAGTAACAATGGATCTGAAGCTTGTGAGCAGTCAGCATATACCTTGGGCATTCTACATACTGGCTAAGGTCTAGAAAGTATTCAGACTTAAGAACAGTAAGAAAAGAAAAAAAATGAAAAGTAAATTTGACAACGGGTGATTACAAAACGAAAATTGGGATCAAAATAACCTCTTTTCATCTTATAGGGAATCACTAGTATATGGAATCACTAGTATATAAAATCCCTAGTATATAAAATGCTCCTCCTCATCTTTGAAATTCAGCTAAGATTCATTTTTTCATCTTATTGGAGCCAAAAAGAATATAAATAAACATATGTAATCTGTTACTGTTGATCTGGCCAATCATTTTTAGATTTGATATATTTATTAATTTTTAAGCTAAATTAGAAATAAAATATATTCTAAGTTTCAGTAAGCACCCTGAGGCCATGCAAAGAATAGTAGACCCTATACAATGACTGTTATATGTTATCAGATTTAAAAACCAACTAAACTGTGTGCTAAACGTTAGTTTTTTGCGGTAAACCAAAAAATGAAAACACTAAATCAAAAAGTAAAGCCTGAATCATGCCAAAAAAACTATTTAATCTTGTCCCTGGAGATGTAATAATTTTGACCAAAAGTGAGAGTATCATGAACAAAGATAACACATTGCCAAAGATACTTGCAAACGATTTTATGTAAACCATAAAAATCCCTCTTCAACACATAATGAATGAGATGTTGTGTAGCCAGCGAAGAAAATGGACTAAAGATAAAGCTAAGCAATTAATTAGATTAACAAATGTGATGCAGCAAAAAAGCTAAAAAATACAGTGAGAATGTTCATAAACTTTGCAGAAGAGTCCTCAGATGCCAATTCAGTCAACCTAAATGATAAGAAAACTCTGGAAGTTCACAGCCATTATCATTTTGGAGCAGTTAATATATCCAAATCTTAGAAAATTTATAAACAGAACTTTATGTCCAGAAACCTAATAGCGCATACTCAATTTAAAAGACTCGAGGAAAAAATGTTTTGGTGAGCCGTTGTGTAAGATTTATCATCCAGATTTTTGGGGGGAAAGCTTTTGACATTTACTAACTGCTTGACTGAAACAGATTCCTTTATTAGAATTTCTAAAAGTAAACTTTGTTCTTTATATTCACACCACTCAAAACAGAAGTTTGAGTGGCAAATACAAGACTGGATTCAGTGGCATATCTAGAATGCACTTTAAAGAAAAGATAAAGGGTCATGAACTTATCTCTATGCACTAGGCTTTCTCAAGGGATACCCTGCTTATGAAAGAATTTTACTCAATGGATGAGAGAGAAGAAGCAGACACAACAGGTGAGAGAGTTCATATTACAGCAATTCTTTCAGCATATGGCAAAGCTTACAAAACTCCTTACTTACATGCTGAAATTCCCATGTTTATCTGTCTAGGAAGTGCTGGGGCTAAGAGTATACAGGTCTCTTGGCCCACACCCTTCTACATTGCTATGCTGTCCCAAGATCTGAGTTTTCATTAGCAGGTTTTCCAAAGGATATTTTTTAGGGACTTTACCTTTTCAATTAAAAATGAGAGTAACATAAATATAGTATTTCACTCTGCTACAGAAGAAAGAGCATGAATGTGTCTGATTTTTTTCTAGATGAATTCTAGAGAGTCCTGAATAAATCCATTATCGTATTCTAAAAGTGTCTATCGTATACCCAGACAACAATTTAAGGAAGTCAGTGACACATACCGTGTTTTAAAGTAGTTACTTATGAAAGAATTACTAATTTATCTGTTCATATGTTTGAATTGTTGGTATATATGGACATTTTTAAAGTGGAAAGTAACTATCTGCTAACTTCTGGAAGTGTGAGCCAGTTTCATGCGGTCTTTTCATTCCATACCTAACAACTCCTTGTCTAAAGAAGTATGGTGTAATAGAAGGAGCTCTGGATTGGGAATCCTAAACTAAGTTTTTAATCCTTACTTTTCTGTGTCCCTGGGCAAATCACCACCTCCCGAGTCTCAGCATGTTAATCTGTGAAGGAAAGAGTTAGATTAAAATTGTGCATGAAATCCTGGCTCTGAAGTTACAAAGTTTGTTCTAAACTACATACAAGGGAAAATCAAAACCAGAACATTTTAAGAACTCCAGAGACACAACATTCTTGAGATTACTGACCCCATTAAGGGGAAATATTTATCCTCTACAAATGTTGCATGTAAGAAATTATAAATGAAAAACCTATCAGCCTTATACTATAATTCTAATTCTACTTCTTAAATCCTCACATATTTCCATAGCTCAAAGCATCATTCTGATTTCTTCATATCGAAGGTGATCACGGATAGAGACTTTGAAAAATTTATTTTCAAACATCTTGAAAAAAATTAAACCATGCAACTTTCATAAGGAAGCAAAAATTAAGACTTCTTGTGCATGCTTTCCAAACCTCAATCAGATGCACATATACTGTATTCAGTCCAGGCAAGGCCTTTGAAGCAAAAATCGATTTCTAATGTTGTTACCATCTGGCATTCTGACGATAGGATTTCATTAGGGATTGGGCCTTTGTCTCTGAGACTTGACATCTATATAATTGTAAGTACAGAGGTCAAAATGTTGGATGCTACCCATAGACTCACCCACCAGGACTGATTATATATCAGACTTGATGAAACATGACGATGACTGTTCACACTAACAGCAATAACTGTTTGGATTGGATAGAAATGATGGCGAAACACTGTTAAAAACTTCTTTAAAATTAACTAAGTAATGAATGTCTGGCTAAAAATTGAAAATGTCTCAAACAAAAATACTTAATTTTACAACGAAAATTTATAAATACTTTTAAAAGGAGAAGAAAGTTTTCAGGAATATTCAACACCATTGGACTTTATAGCAATATTTTTAATGTGCCATTAAAGTCATGTGGAATTTTTTTCATCATTTTAAGGCAGCTGTGCATCCTCTTAGCCTTTTTGAACGTTCATTTTCTTATATTCAAATATATATGGTTTATATAGCTCTGTTCAGCAATTTTTTTTTTTTTTTTAAAGACAGAATCTCACTCTGTCACCCAGGCTGGACTGCAGTGGTGTGATCTCAGCTCACTGAGCCTACACTTCTAGCACTCAAGTGTCTCCTGCCTCAGCCTCCGAGTAGCTGGGATTACAGGCACTCGCCACCATGCCCAGCTAATTTTTATATTTTTAGTAGAGATGAAGTTTCACCGTGTTGGCCAGACTGGTCTCAAGTGATCCTGACCTCAAGTGATTCGCCAGCCTTGGGTTCCCAAAGTGCTGGGATTACAGGCGTGAGCTACCATGCCTGGCCCATTAAATTTCTTTATTGGAAATATTATTACACCTACAAAAAATGTAACTCTGTTCATTCAATTTTAAAAGGACCCCTTTTCTTTGATATTAGTGACATCTCTAAACACACACCATCCGGATTTCACAGAGCCCTTCCTAAACGTGTAACAAATGGCTTCTCCTGTTATTCACACTTGTGTGAGAAACTTACAAGCTCAGTTGTCCCTATCATATTGATGCAGGACAGGCAAGCCCCAAAACTGGGGCTCAGGCAGGGCTCAGCCAGGAAAGAATTCAAGGACAAGCCAGTGGTGTGAGACAGCAACTTTTATTGAAGCAGCAGCGTATATCAGCAGCAGAGGTACTTCTCCTTGTGGAGCAGGGCCACCCCATAGGCAGTGTGCCCAGAATAGCAGCCAAGACGCAGTTCTGCAGTCATATTTATACTCACTTTTAATTATGTGCAAATTAAGGGGAAGTTTCTATAGGAGTTTCTAGGATGAGGGTGGTAACTTCTGAGGTTTCAGGTCACTGTGGTGGAAAGGGGTGCAAACTTCCAGGGTTGCCATAGCAATGGTAAACTGACATGGTACACTGGTGAGCATGTCTTAGGGGGAGGTGCTTCTTCCCTGGACCTGTTTTAGCTAGTCCTCCATTTGGTCGAGTGTCTGAGCCCCACCTTATACCTCAGTATCTGCGTGGGCAGTCATGATTGACAACTCACCCTCTAGGGCATGTAAGAAAGAGAACTCGTTTTCATCCATATCATGTGGTAGCTTATTCCCTGGCCCTCAGGGAATCTAGAGCTTCAATAATGGAGAGATATTGGAGCTTGCAGAGTTCACTTAAACAATCATTGGTCTCTTGTCTGCATCTGAGATAATTCGAGGAATTTGGGTTAGACCTAGAAGGGGTTTTCAGTAATTGTAGAGGTCAACCTCTCATTTTTACAAATAAAGTTATGTACAGTCCTGAACTTTTAAAATTCTTTCACCAAATTCATATGCCTTGATTCTCTCTTTTCTCATGAAAAGTTATTTTACCAAGGACTTTGCATCTGCATACAAACAGGGGGAGCAAACAGAGGTTTCCCTATTTGATGCAAATCCAAATGCAAATAGATGCAAATCCAGATATGCCTAGGTTTTTCAGAAGGTTGCATTTTCAAACACACCTTCCCTAGTAGAGCCTGGTAGAGTTTCCCTAACAGAATACCACAGGCTGGTGGCTTAAACAACAGAAATTTATGTTTTCTCAGCTACGGAAGCCAGAAGTCCAAGGCTGGTTTCTGGTGAAGCCTCTCTTCCTGGCTTCCAGATGGCCACCTTCTCACTACGTTCTCACATGGATTTTCTCTGTGCATATGGAGAGAGAAAGAGAGAGATCCAGTGTCTGTTCCTATTCTTACAAGGGCACCAGTACTGTTGGATGAGGGCCCCGCCTTTATGAACTCATTTAACCTTAGTTGCCTCCCTGAAGGTCTTATCTCAAAATACATTAGTGGTTAGAGCTTGAACATATGGATTTGAGGGAGGGGACACAATTCAGTCTTTAGAAATCTTTATGCCCAAATTTTAATTAGCAAGAAAAAGTCGAACATGAATCAAACATTTTGAAGCCAATGAAAATATCCCAGGGCAGTTAGCGTATCTGAGTAATGTTGAGACCAGGGGATAAAAGAAAAGTAAACAAGAATTTTAAAATCTGGAGATGTGCAGAGAGAATAATTAGCTCAAGAATTATTCAAGTTATACTGAAAACTCTACCTGAGAGAGCTTGTTGAAAAACGGCTTTACTGAGCTTGAAGTAAAAATGATAAAATATCTGTATGCATGAACTGGATTTTGCTCCCAAGTCAGACTTAAAACTAGCTGCCTTGATAGTTTGTACAAGATGCCCCACCTGTAATGAGCTTATATTGAATTCTAAACAATTGTTTGATGCTTTCATTCATTACCAATATAGTAACTAAATTACTGGAAGGAACTCTGGTGATAACTGTGGCAATCTATAAATGGTTTTCCAAGCAGAAGATACAACTGATGGCCTCACTCAACACTGGGATTCTGTGGGAGACCAAGAATCACAGTCACAGTTGTTGATTTCAAAGGGCAATTAATTCCTTGGTTGCTGGTTACAAAATTCACAATTATTTTAAAGGTTAGAAGAGTGCCTGATTCACAATAAGCCCTCACTATGTAATTTCTATAATCTTGGGTAGTTTCAAATGTGAAATTCCCTTTCTAAGCAGAATTATAGCATTCGGAAATTAAGCCTCAAAATTCTAAGAGGGAGGAAACTTGAGAAAATATTGGTATTCAGTCAAACATCAAATTTTAGAATCTAAATTTATCACCACTGTGATTATATAAAACAATGTTGTAATGCGTTTTGGAATCAATCATACTTTTTGTTGCATCAGGTCATGAAAGTTTGTGCTTCAAATATATCCTTCCTGACGTTTTGTCCTTTAATATGTAAAACAGCACACAGACTGGAGGTTTGCTGTGAACGATCAAGATTAATATTCCAAGAATGAGAGGCAGTTTTGACTTCAAAAAAAATGTTTTTGAAAAGAAAGAAACAAAAAGGAAATGAACATGAAAAAATTAAAAGTTCCTGAATATTAATGACAATAAGTTGAAAACAAACTTTTTATTCAAATTTCTACTTGATTAAGAATGTCTCATATTTCGGTAGGAATTTTTTTCATTTTTAATAAAAAGCACTTTTTTCATAAATCTGATAGCCTCAGTTTAAATCAGAACTTTTCAAACATTAACTGTGAAGGAATTGTTACTACATTTTTTAAAGGCAGCATGATCTGGAAAATGTCACTAAGCAATGCGAAATGCTCCTGTACTTCAAACTGAACAAAGGGGTAACACCGTGTCCTTAACATATAACTTGCTTGTAAAGTTATATGTAACTATTAAGCAGCTATTGGAAAAAAATACTCTAACTCAGCAGTAGCTATGCTGGAAATCCTTACCACATTTCTAGCATATTTGAATTTAATTTTTATTCTTTCTGTCGTCAGAGGAAAATAAATTTATAGCGATCCACTGAAATCCAGTGTAAGTTTCATAAAAGATGAACAACAGAAAGTTCAGTCAATGTGATTCAAAGCATAGTTTGTCAAAAAGGAGAAAGGTTAAAGTGTAGAATTGTGAGAGCTTAGAGGAGAAGTGACAGTAATTTAAAAATAAAGCTATAAAAATCTCCAGACAAACAGTGTGTGCATACATAATTTCAAAACACTAACAGACAACTTAAAAGTAAAACAGGACTGTACTATAATGTTCATAAAAAATATAGACTATCCTCCATATTGTAAGTCCCAAGAAACCCTAAATGTTATCCACAGGTTTCAGATTTCAGGTGCTATTTTTATTTTACTATAACCATAGAATATTCCTCTATAAGGACTACTTCTGCACACATTTGGGAAATGAGCTGGTCTTGAAATAAAGTACTATCTTTATACATTTTGGTAAGGCAGTCACAACCTTGTGAACTATATTCAACATCTGAAGGTAACTGGGCATCCACAATTGTAAGCAACTTTATGATTTTGGAAAAATACCTACAGATTGTGTTAGCAGCATTTTATTTTATTTTATCTTATTTTATTTTATTTTATTTTATTTTATTTTATTTTATTTTATTTTATTTTATTTTGTTTTTTTGTCCTCTAGTACAAGATTTTTTTTTATTATACTTTAAGTTCTAGGGTACATGTGTACAACGTGCAGGTTTGTTACATATGTATACTTGTGCCATGTTGGTGTGCTGCACCCATCAACTCGTCAGCACCCATCAACTCGTCATTTACATCAAGTGTAACTCCCAATGCCATCCCTCCTCCCTCCCACCTCCCCATAATAGGCCCCAGTGTGTGATGTTCCCCTTCCTATGTCCAAGTGATCTCATTGTTCAATTCCCACTTATGAGTGAGAACATGCGGTGTTTGGTTTTCTGTTCTTGCGATAGTTTCTTGAGAATGATGGTTTCCAGCTGCATCCATGTACCTGCAAAGGACACGAACTCATCCTTTTTATGGCTGCATAGTATTCCATGGTGTATAGGTGCCACGTTTTCTTAATCCAGTCTGTCACTGATGGACATTTGGGTTGATTCCAAGTCTTTGCTATTGTGAATAGTGCCACAATAAACATATGTGTGCATGTGTCTTTATAGCAGCATGATTTATAATCCTTTGGGTATATACCCAGTAATGGGATGGCTGGGTCATATGGTATTTCTAGTTTTAGATCCTTGAGGAATCGCCATACTGTTTTCCACAATGGTTGAAGCAGTTTACAATCCCACCAACAGTGTAAAAGTGTCCCTATTTCTCCACATCCTCTCTAGCACCTGTTGTTTCCTGACTTTTAATGATTGCCATTCTAATTGGTGTGAGATGGTATCTCATTGTGGTTTTGATTGGCATTTCTCTGATGGCCAGTGATGACGAGCATTTTTTCATGTGCCTGTTGGTTGTATGTATGTCTTCTTTTGAGAAATGTCTGTTTATATCCTTTGCCCACTTTTTGATGGGGCTGTTTTTTTTCCTCGTAAATTTGTTTGAGTTCTTTGTAGGTTTGAGATACTAGCCCTTTGTCAGATAAGTAGATTGCAAAAATTTTCTCCCATTGTGTAGGTTGCCTGTTCACTCTGATGGTAGTTTCTTTTGCTGTGCAGAAGCTCTTTAGTTTAATTAGGTCCTATTTGTCAATTTTGGCTTTTGTTGCCATTGTTTTTGGTGTTTTAGACATGAAGTCCTTGCCCATGCCTATGTCCTGAATGGTATTGCCTAGGTTTTCTTCTAGGGTTTTTATGGCTTTAGGTCTAACATTTAAGTCTCTAATCCATCTTGAATTAATGTTCATATAAGGAGTAAGGAAAGGATGCAGTTTCAGCTTTTTATTTATGGCTAGCCAATTTTCCCAGCACCATTTATTAAATAAGGAATCCTTTCCCCATTTCTTGTTTTTCTCAGGTTTGTCAAAGATCAGATGGCTGTAGATGTGTGGTATTATTTCTGAGGGCTCTGTTCTGTTCCATTGGTCTATATCTCTGTTTTCGTACCAGTACCATGCTGTTTTGGTTACTGTAGCCTTGTAGTATAGTTTGAAGTCAGATAGCGTGATGCCTCCAGCTTTGTTCTTTTGACTTAGGATTGTATTAACAATGCGGGGACTTTTTTGGTTCCATATGAACTTTAAAGCAGTTTTTTCCAATTCTGTAAAGAAACTCATTGGTAGCTTGAGGGGAATGGCATTGAATCTAGAAATTACTTGGGTGGTATGGCCATTTTAATGATATTGATTTTTCCTATCCATGAGCATGGTATGTTCTTTCATTTGTTTGTGTCCTGTTTTATTTCACTGAGCAGTGGTTTGTAGTTCTCCTTGAAGAGGTCCTTTACATCCCTTATAAGTTGGATTCCTAGGTGTTTTATTCTCTTTGAAGCAATTGTGAATGGAAGTTCATTCATGATTTGGCTCTCTGTTTGTCTGTTACTGATGTATAAGAATGCTTGTGATTTTTGCACATTAATTTTGTATCCTGAGACTTTACTGAAGTTGCTTATCAGCTTAAGGAGATTATGGGCTGAGATGATGGGGTTTTCTAAATATACAATCATGTCATCTGCAAACAGGGACTATTTGACTTCTTCTTTTCCTAACTGAATACCCTTTATTTCTTTCTCTTGCCTGATTGCCCTAGCCAGAACTTCCAACACTATGTTGAATAGGAGTGGTGAGATCCCTGTCTTGTGCCAGTTTTCAAAGGGAATGCTTCCAGTTTTTGCCCATTCAGTATGATATTGGCTGTGGGTTTGTCATAAATAGCTCTTATTATTTTGAGATACATTCCATCAATACCAAATTTATTGAGAGTTTTTAGCATAAAGGGCTGTTGAATTTTGTCAAAGGCCTTTTCTGCATCTATTGAGATAATCATGTGGTTTTTGTCTTTGGTTCTGCTTATATGCTGGATTATGTTTATTGATTTGCTCATGCTGAACCAGCCTTGCATCCCAGGGATGAAGCCCACTTGATCATGGTGGATAAGCTTTTTGATGTGCTGCTGGATTTGGTTTGCCACTATTTTATTGAGGATTTTTGCATCAGTGTTCATCAGGGATATGGGTCGAAAATTCAATTTTTTTTTTGTTGTGTCTCTGCCAGGCTTTGGTATCAGGATGATGTTGGCCTCATAAAATGAGTTAGGGAGGATTCTCTCTTTTTCTATTGACTGGAATAGTTTCAGAAGGAATGGTACCAGCTCCTCCTTGTACCTCCAGTAGAATTCGGCTGTGAATCCATCTGGTCCTGGACTTCTTTTGGTTGGTAGGCTATTAATTATTGCCTCAATTTCAGAGCCTGCTATTGATTTATTGAGGGATTCAATTTCTTCCTGATTTAGTCTTCGGAGAGTGTAAGTGTCCCGGAAATTATTCATTTCTTCTAGGTTTTCTAGTTTATTTGCATAGAAGTGTTTATAGTATTCTCTGATGGTAGTTTGTATTTCTGTGGGGTCGGTGGTGATATCCCCTTTATCATTTTTTATTGCATCTATTTTATTCTTCTCTCTTTTCTTCTTTATTAGTCTTGCTAGCAGTCTGTCAATTTTGTTGATCTTTTCAAAAAACCAGCTCCTGGATTCACTGATTTTTTGGAGGGTTTTTTGTGTCTCTATCTCCTTCAGTTCTGTTCTGATCTTAGTTATTTCTTGCCTTCTGCTAGCTTTTGAATATGTTTGCTCTTGCTTCTCTAGTTCTTTTAATTGTGATGCTAGGGTATCAATTTTAGATCTCTCCTGCTTTCTCTTGTGGACATTTAGTGCTATAAATTTCCCTCTACATACTGCTTTAAATGTGTCCCAGAGATTCTGGTATGTTGTATCTTTGTTCTCATTCGTTTCAAAGAACATCTTTATTTCTGCCTTCATTTCGTTATGTACCCAGTAGTCATTCAGGAGCAGGTTGTTCAGTTTCCATGTAGTTGAGCAGTTTTGATTGAGTTTCTTAGTCCTGAGTTCTAGTTTGATTTCACTGTGGTGTGAGAGATAGTTTGTTATAATTTCTGTCTTTTACATTTGCTGAGGAGTGCTTTACTTCCAACTATGAGGTCAATTTTGTAATAAGTGTGATGTGGTGCTGAGAAGAATGTATATTCTGTTGATTTGGGGTGGAGAGTTCTGTAGATGTCTATTAGGTCACTTGGTGCAGAGTTGAGTTCAATTGCTGGATATCTTTGTTAACTTTCTGTCTCGTTCATCTGTCTAATGTTCACAGTGGGATGTTGAAGTCTCCCATTATTATTGTATGGGAATCTAAGTTGCTTTGTAAGTCTCAAAGGACTTACAAATTTTATGAATCTGGGTGCTCCTGTATTGGGTGCATAAATATTTAGGATAGTTAGCTCTTCTTGTTGAATTGATCCCTTTATCATTATGTAATGGCCTTCTTTGTCTCTTTTGATCTTTGATGGTTTAAAGTCTGTTTTATCAGAGACTAGGATTGCAACCCCTGATTTTTTTTGTTCTCCATTTGCTTGGTAGATCTTCCTCCATCCCTTTATTTTGAGTCCATGTGTGTCTCTGCATGTGAGATGGGTCTCCTGAATATGGCAAACTGATGGGTCTTGACTTTTTATCCAATTTGCCAGTCTGTGTCTTTTAATTGGACCATTTAGTCCATTTAATTTTAAGGTTAATATTGTTGTATGTGAACTTGATCCTGTCATTGTGATATTAGCTGGTTATTTTGCTCATTAGTTGATGCAGTTTCTTCCTAGGATCGATGGTCTTTACATTTTGGTATGTTTTTGCAATGGCTGGTACCGGTTGTTCCTTTCCATGTTTAGTGTTCCCTCAGGATCTCTTGTAGGGCAGGCCTGGTGGTGACAAAATCTCTAAGCATTTGCTTATCTTTAAAGGATTTTACTTCTCCTTCAGTGATGAAACTTAGTTTGGCTGGAGATGAAATTCTGGGTTGAAAATTCTTTTCTTTAAGAATGTTGAATATTGGCCCCCACTCTCTTCTGGCTTGGAGAGTTTCTGCTGAAAGATCTGCTGTTACTCTGATGGGCTTCCCTTTGTGGGTAACCCGACCTTTCTCTCTGGCTGCCCTTAACATTTTTTCCTTCATTTCAACTTTGGTGAATCTGACAGTTATGTGTCTTGGAGTTGCTCTATTCAAGGAGTATCTTTGTGGCGTTCTTTATATTTCCTGAATTTGAATGTTGGCCTGCCTTACTAGGTTGGGGAAGTTCTCCTGGATGATATCCTGAAGAGTGTTTTCCAACTTGGTTTCATTTTCCCCCTCACTTCCGGCTCACCAATCAGATGTAGATTTGGTCTTTTGACATAATCCCATATTTCTTGGAGGCTTTGTTCATTTCTTTTTCCTTTTTTTTTCTCTAGACTTCTCTTCTCGCTTCATTTCATTCATTTGATCTTCAATCATTGATACTCTTTCTTTCAGTTGATCGAGTCGGTTACTAAAGCTTGTATATTTGTCACATATTTCTCGTATCATGGTTTTTATCTCTGTCAGTTTGTTTATGGCCTTCTCTGCATTGATTATTCTAGTTATCCATTCTTCCATTCTTTTTTCATGATTTTTAGTTTCTTTGCACTGGGTAAGTAGTTCCTCCTTTAGCTCTGAGAAGTTTGATTGACTGAAGCCTTCTTCTCTCAACTCGTAAAGTCATTCTCCATCCAGCTTTGATCCGTTGCTGGCGATGAGCTGCGCTCCTTTGGAGGGGGAGATGCGCTCTGATTTTTTGAATTTCCAGCTTTTCTGCCCTGCTTTTTCCCCATCTTTGTGGTTTTATCTGCCTTTGGTCTTTGATATTGGTGACGTACTGATGGGGTTTTGGTGTGGGTGTCCTTTCTGTTTGTCAATTTTCCTTCTAACAGTCAGGACCCTCAGCTGTAGGTCTGTTGGAGATTGCTTGAGGTCCACTCCAGACCCTGTCTGCCTGGGTATCAGCAGCAGAGGCTGCACAAGATAAAATATTGCTGAACAGTGAGTGCTGCTGTCTGATTCTTGCTCTGGAAGCTTCGTCTCAGAGGTGTACCCCACCGTGTGAGGTGTGAGGTGTGAGGTGTCAGTCTGCACCTAGAAGGGGATGTCTCCCAGTTAGGCTACTCAGGGGTCAGGGACCCACCTGAGCAGGCAGGCCGTTCTCAGATCTCAACCTTTGTGCTGGGAGATCCACTGCTCTCTTCAAAGCTGTCAGTCAGGGCCATTAACATCTGCAGAGGTTTCTGCTGCTTTTTGTTTAGCTTTGCCCTGTCCCCAGAGGTGGAATCTACAGAGACAGGCAGGCCTCCTTGAGCTGTGGTGGGTTCTACCCAGTTCACGCTTCCCAGAGGCTTTGTTTACCTACTTAAGCCTCAGCAATGGCAGACGCCCCTCCCCTAGCCTTGCTACTGCCTTGCAGTTAAATCTCAGACTGCTGTGCTAGCAATGAGGGAGGCTCCGTGGTCATCAGACCCTCCCAGCCAGGTGTGGGATATAATCTCCTGGTGTGCCGTTTGTTAAGACCCTTGGTAAAGTGCAGTATTAGGGTGGGAGTTACCTGATTTCCAAGGTGTTGTGTGTCTCAGTTTCCCTTGGCTAGGAAAACGGATTCCCTTCTGCCTTGAGCTTCACAGGTGAGGCGATGCCTCGCCCTGCTTCAGCTCTTGCTGGTCAGGCTGCACTGCTGACCAGCACCGATTGTCCGGCACTCCTCAGTGAGATGAACGCGGTACCTCAGTTGAAAATGCAGAAATCACCCGTCTTCTGTGTCACTCGCGCTGGGAGCGGGAGGCTGGAGCTGTTCCTATTTGACCATCTTCGACACCGTTTCCCATTAGCAGCATTTTTTTTTTTTTTTTTGAGACGGAGTCTCGCTGTGTCGCCCAGGCTGGAGTGCAGTGGCCGGATCTCAGCTCACTGCAAGCTCCGCCCCCCGGGTTTATGCCATTCTCCTGCCTCAGCCTCCCAAGTAGCTGGGACTACAGGCGCCCGCCACCTCGCCCAGCTAGTTTTTTGTATTTTTTAGTAGAGACAGGGTTTCACCGTGTTAGCCAGGATGGTCCCGATCTCCTGACCTCGTGATCCGCCCGTCTCGGCCTCCCAAAGTGCTGGGATTACAGGCTTGAGCCACCGCGCCCGGCCTAGCAGCATTTTAAACTATGTTTAAATAATTTCCAATCAGTTAGACTTGTGTCATTTTGTTAACATGATATGTGAAAAAGAATCGATTGACCCAAATAAACTATGGCAATGAAGTTCATCTGGTGTAGGAGAAAGAGCCCAGTTTGAATCCCGATGCTCCTCAATAGCTGTTAGGCCATGTAACCTCTCTAAGCCTCAGTTCCTTAATCCACACTGAGGTCAGTGTTGCTGTAAAGATTCAATGCAATAGTGTCTATGAAAACCACAACAGATTTTGCATGTAAATGATGATCAGTAAATATTTATTCAATACCCCATTTATTGTCCATGCATGTTAAGGTTTCAGTTAATATTTTGGAATTAGAGATATCATAAGCTGATCACATATTTCACTTTTTCCTATACTTGTTTACTCCTTTGGAGAAAGATGGATTTGATTAGTCAAATTCCATAAGATCCTTCCTTTCAGCATCAGTCTGGGCTCACTTGTATTAGTAGTAGGTACATATGGGGAGGAACAAGCAGGAAGGAAAAGAGAAAAAAAATCACAAATTCAACATTTTAAGAAGCAAATTTTATTTTGCAGGATAAAAGATATCAGATACAACAGAGTATGAAATAATTCATTTTAAAACAGCTATTGTAATCTTATTTTATCTACTACCTCTTATTAAAAGTAATAATTTTGGAAAAAATTCATGTTTACACTAGAAAATTAATAATGTATAAGAAAATTAAAGTAGCCCATCATAATACTATTCAAACATACTTATTACATTGTTTATATTTTCATGACTATTTTAATGAATATACAAAACTGGGATCATATGACTTACACAAATTTGTTTCATGCAGTTAGCACATAATTTTTTGTGTACACACTTTTGTTTCACAATGTTTCAATTTTGAATGACCACATAATATGAAAGTTGAACATAATTTTTCAGCCTTCATATAATAATAATTTGTATTTGTTTATACATTTTTGTCCATGGATCTAGTTCCTTTGGCTAGTTCCTATTTGTAGAACCTACGGGTCAAAGCTATTAATTTTTTAGGCATCATGATACATAATCCCAATATTGCCTTCTAGAAAATATAGTGACCATTTATACCCGCACCAATAGTTTGAAAGACTTAAGTTTCATTGCAACTTGACTAATATTACCTTCAAAAAATCTTGGCTAATTTGTGAGTGAAAAAGCTATCTCAATTGTTTTCATTTGCAGTTTTTTTGATCACTAGTGAGGTAGAACATGCTTCCGAGAACTGACAAAGTATTTCTCTGTGATAAACCTATTCAAGGCCTTTGTCCATTTTTATAGGGTTGCTTTCCTTATCAAACTGTAAGAGCTTTTTAAATGTTACTATATAACTTTTAACTTTGGTATTCTGCTTGTTTGCATTTTTTTGTTTTCTATTGAGAATGTAGTTTACGTTGTTTCTATGTACTAAACAAAATGTTATGTAGTCAAACTATTGTACTTTGCTATCTTTCATTATATTAACCTCCTAACCCCCACACCCCCACACCCCCACCCCCTTTTTTTTGTTTTTTGTTTTTTGTTTTTTTTTTGAGACGGAGTCTTGCTCTGTCTCCCAGGCTGGTATGCAGTGGCATGATCTCGGTTCACTGCAACCTCCACCTCCCAGGTTCAGGTGATTCTCCTGCCTCAGCCTCCCAGGTAGCTGGGACTACAGATGCACGCCACCTCACTCAGCTAATTTTTGTATTTTAAGTAGAGACAGTGTTTTACCATGTTGGCCAGGATGGTCTTGATCTCTTGACCTTATGATCTGCCCACCTTGGCCTCCCAAAGTGCTGGGGTTACAGGCATAAGTCACTGTGCCCAACCCTCCTTCCCCTTTTGAAAGAAGTGCTGTTGCTTCCTGTTCACCAAAGGCAGAAATCAGAAGATATTTCAGGATTACATAAATGATGAAGGAAATGTCATTACTCATAGAGGAATATCTACACGGCACTCTAAGATTGAAGCTGGGATACGAACAAAGTCTGTATCCTCGGCGCGCTCAGTGTGGAGGAATGTTCTACATGGCAAAGCTTTCACTTCCTATTTTCCTTTCACGGTTCTACAGGAAGGACTTTTGGCTCCTCTGGCAGGCACATTCACGTGCTCCTTCGGATTGCGACACCAGTGATATTTCACTGAACATGCTTGTTCTTAGATTAGAAAATTCCTGGAGTCGTCGCATATCCAGCATCAGGAGGTGAAACTATCCAGAGGAGAAAACAAACTTACAAATTGTAAGCATGCCAGAGAATCTGTGATATAAATTATCAATTATTTTGTCTTAATAAAAATCTTATTTTAAACAAGTAAATGGTTACTTAATGGTAATATATACAAAGTTTAACTTTTTAAACAAGAATTTATTTCAGTATATGGTTTGATTTATGTTTTGCCCTAATCATTTAGTCAATTACTCTGCCAATATTTTCAAATAATTATTTTCTCCTGTGGGATGTGCATGTGTGTGTTTATTCCATGTATCTTTTATTATGTATTATTTTCTTATGTATTTTTGGTTCCTTCCTAGGCCGTATACTATTTTTATTCATTTTTTTTTATTCTTTCATCAGTATTGTGATATTTTAGCCTTAACCATTTTTTTTTTTTAAATTTCTGGTGAATACAGCATGCATTCCTTATTTCTCTTTTTTTACCTAATTTTCTTAGGTCCTAATAGCCACAAGGACTTCATCTCATAAGACATACTATCAATCATTCCCACACCTTCCCTGCTTTGTATTTTCTGGGAATTTTAATCTCCAAATGGTGTCTAAAGGTGTGTGAAGGGGAGAATATTAGTTTAATCACCTCAAAATTAGCACCAATACAGAAGAGGAAAGCTGCCTAACTTCCCCTGGTGATCTCTCTAGCCAACTGTCACACTGTGGGAGAATTACCCAGCAACTTGCTTTTTTATTCCCATCTGCCTGACTGCTTTGTTTCAGAAGGTAAATGACTGGATCCATCACCAGCCTTTTTCTAAACCTGATTATTTCAATCTTAGAGTTTTTCTTATAAATTCCTCCAGACACTACCTGTCATCTGTCTAGCAGAGAGTTATTAGTGGTCTTAATAGGAATTTTACTACAGAGTTTAGAGAATTGAATGAGGGATTTCTAACCAATCTGGTGGCATTTTATCTCCAAGTCCCACTGCTTCTTAAGATTATAATGTTTATGTAGCACAAATATTGAAAGAAGTCACATCTTAACAATTTGTCTTTTCAACACGCTGAGGATAAACATGCCTTAATTTGGAAACAGCCTTTACAACTTACTCTCTATACAGAAGTGGCCCCCAAAGATGGTTACAGAATTGGCACTGGTTCTTGTTAGTCACCAACCAGGTGACTTGTTAGGAATCCTGGTGAAGGTGTTTTCCATTGAGAAAAATATAAAATAACTTATTTCTCTTCTAATGGCATTTTGAGTTATTGGTCTTCATATAAAACTATAAAATCTTTCTGTTAATATCGAAAACAACATAGTGTAAGAGGAAGGTTAGAAGCAGGGGAGGGAATGGTACTCCCGGAATGAAAGTGGTAATAGAATCTCAATTGAGGTTCTATGTCAAACTGCGCATGGCCCTTGGCAATAGGTGTGGAATGTACGAGGTGTTTAATTTTCTTTTCTTTTTTTTTTTTTTTTTTTTTTTTTGAGATGGAGTCTTGCTCTGTCGCCCAGGTTGGAGTGTGGTGGCGCGATCTCGGCTCACTGCAAGTTCCGCCTCCCGGGTTCACGCCATTCTCCTGCCTCAGCCTCCGGGAGTAGCTGGGACTACAGGCGCCGCCTCCGTACCCGGCTGATGTTTTTGTATTTTTAGTAGAGACGGGGTTTCACTGGTTAGCCAGGATGGTCTTGATCTCCTGACCTCGTGATCCGACCGCCTCGGCCTCCAAAGGGCTGGGATTACAGGCGTGAGCCACAGCGCCCGGCCGAGGTGTTTAATTTTCACTGTACAAAATTAAAACCGTTAAAATATGTGTTTTTAGCCTCTGCTATTTGTGCAGCATAAAGACTGAAATCTATTGAAATAGAAAGGTCTTATTAAGTAATCAGAGTGCATTGTTAGTGGCTCATTAATCTAAAAGTGAAACTGAGGATCATATAATCATGTTTTAAATGTAATTGAATTTTATATATACATGTGCTACAATTCACTAGGCTTCTGTTGTGGGAATGAGACCCGTTCTTTGGAGTTACGTGTTGGCTTTCTTACAGACATAATACCCGGGATCCTTTGTTTTTAAGTTTTTATTTTAATAAAGTGGATTAGAAATTCCAGTTTCTCAAAGCAATCTGAAAAAAAACTTATTTTTTGTGTGATCCAAACATCAATAGTTGATTTGTGCATACCTAATTGTTCAGCTTCTTTTTTTTTTAATTGACTCAACTCGATGTGTCTTTCCAAAGCATTCAGTCAGTTTTCCTAGACTTTCTAGTAATTTTCCATATATTATGGTTCTTTTCAATGGAGTCACTAAATAGGAAGAAAGCATTAAATAAATATGCATGCATTCATTTCACGTAAATAAATCACAATGTTATTATATATTTATATATAATATTATATAAACGCTTGAAAGACGCATTGTTTAGGTAACTAAAACAGACATGTGTGTTATTCAGAGGATTCAAACTGTGGACTATGATGTTTCAAAAAGCTACTCTTTCACTTCAAGAACAAAGCATCTGGGTACACAAAAACAAACAAAAGCATCAAGCCACATGTTCACAAACAGAGAACAAGAAACTAATAGTGTAAGTGTGAACATGCTGGTGGTTTTTCTGTATTTTCTCATTTCATATCCTTACAATGACTTTGTAAGGATATGCTCAAGATTAATCCATTTATCTTTGAAACTTTTAATTATGTAGTTTTCTTTCCATTTCCTGCACCCCCACACTCGCATCTCAACCCCTCAGTGGCAGCTCTAAGAAACTTCAAAATAATGTGTCTGGCTAAAAGCTGAATGATGTCTGTTAAAAGCCTATGCTAGTTACAATAAATAAGAATAATAAAAGAATACAAATTTAACCTCTGACCTCTTTCAACCGTGAAATGGCTTTTCAGGCTACAATGCCATGAATATTTTCCAAACAGAAGTCAAATAAGTTGCAGGTAACAGAGTACATTTAAAACATTACACCTTGCAGCCTTGTTGTATTTTTTCTTCGCATAATATTATGAGCAATAGACATATCTGAAAGAATCATTGTAGAAATAGCCTCAATTTTTATTTTTTTCACTTTTTCTGTCTTCATTTCATATGATAACCTTCTCAGAAAACTTCAGCTCCATCTACGCACTCAGTGTGCCCATATACTATGGAACCATATGAAGAAGTCTCAAACTATTCTGCTTGACTTTAGATACAATTTCTAATAAATCGCTATCCAGTAGTTTATGTTTTGTGTTCTTTAGACAGACTAAAATATTCAAATGTTATTCATTCCATTTAAAATTATTTACTCCAGTCCACCAGCTTTTTTCTTTATCACCAAGGAAATCAGATTCTTTTTCTGTCCACAAGTTATTGTGACTAAAAAGAATTTCAGTACTTTAGACAGCACCTTTCCAATTTTGAGTCCTGTCAGACCCTGTGCAGACATTAGCAGGTTGACAATCCTATTTCCTGCGTGACTTTATTCTTTCATGTGTGCAGTCTGTTTACCTAGTTTGTTTTGAAAACAGAATAACTTTAAATCTCCATGGCCTCATGAGCTTCTGTGCCACATAATTCTATTTAGAGCAAACCAGATATTTCCATGTAACTTCATAGTCTATGAAATGTTTTCTTCATAGCCAAGTAAACTCAACACATTCACTTTTGAGATAATATCTAAAAAGAAAATCTTATCTGCCTCAGACTAAAGGAATGGGTTTCATTTAAATATTTCCTGTTTTCAGTACCTCGCCTGAACTATTCTTACAAAACTATTATTTTTAACACAAAGTCTGACTCAATTATAAATGAAACTGTTACAACTGAATTTTAGGTCTAGTTACAAAAATATGTAACAAAGTTGAACTACTGAAAAAACAGGGTGATACCATTCTTAGTTGGAAGATTGAAGTGTCTTCACATTGGATTATAGGACTTCTGCCATTGAACCAATGAGTTAGTTTAAGACACTGTTCAAATGATTGACAAAATGAAGAAACTGAAGAAACTGATTTTTTTTTAATCAGGTGTAGCACTAAATAAGTTGCAATAATGGTCACAAATATCCATCTATCTTTATATTTTAAATATTACACCCCAAACCATCTACAAAGTTGAAGAGCATGACAGCAGAATGCCAGAATGCTTAGGATAAGAACATTTCCAAAATGTGTACAATTTCCACAGAAGCACCTAGCATCAGTTTTTGCACATGATAAGATGCACACAATGCAAGTACTCTGAGGTCAATTATGAAGAATATATTTTTGAATATATTTTTGCCCAATAGATTGATGTACTTTTCAATCAAACTGGAACTGAAATGTTTTACACAATATACCCTTTATTCTATTCAGTGCTTTCATCTTTAAGGCCTATATTTTCTGGTATTAATAGCTCCACTCTTCTAATTTAGTTTGCAATTGCCTCTTTATTTTCAGTCTCCCTTGATTCATTTGTTTTAAGCTTGTTTCTTGAAAATCACAAATATGTTTTTGAATTCTAATGTAAGAATTTGATTTGTTCATATTTAATGTCCCATATAATTGATTTATTTTATACACAATCATTATTTATTTATATTGTTATTTCCTCTTTACTTATTATCCTTATTGTTGTTATTTTGAGACAGTTTCACTCTGCCACCCGGGCTGGATTGCAGTAGCACAATCACAACTTCCTGCAACTTGGACCTCCTGGGCTCAAGCAATCCTCCCACCTCAGCCATCTGAGTAGCTGAGACTATAGTCTCGCACCACCACACCCAGTTAATTTTTTTTTTTGTGGAGATGGAGTTTCACTATGTTGCCCAGGCTGGTCTTGAACTCCTGGGCTCCAGCAATCCTCCCCCACTGGCCTGCCAAGTGCTGGGGTTACAGGCATGAGCCGCTATGCCCTGCTCTTTCTTTATTTTTGTTGGTTTGATAAAGAAAACCCACTACAAATGTCTACTCAATTTATTGATAATTTCACTTTCTATCCTCTCATGCAGAGCTTCAACTATAATATGAAGATAAAAACCATTTTCTCTACTAAGACCCACAGTCCTCCCACCCACCTTAATTCGATGATGACTTTGCAGTACATTGATTTCCATCATGTCTTTCTTGATGTCCCCATGGTAGCGGTAGACTTTCCCTGATTCACCTCACATCTCCTATCCCTGTGTTTGCTAAGATACGTAACATTCTCCTTTATTTCCTGCATTTCATCTCCTAGCTCTCTTACACTCAGGCGAGGCCACCAAACGGTCCTTAGCCAATAAAATGCAAGAAGTCATGTTGGGTTTTTCTAGACTGAGGCAGTGAAAAGTCTTTGTGAAATTCTGGAACCTCCATCTTCCTCTCCCAGAAAATCAAGGATCAAGGAGAAGCACTTGTCTTAAGATGGTACAGCCACAACATGTAATCAGCTTGAAATTTGAGTGGACTTATGGAGGTCGGCTGTTTGGGAGATTTGCCCAACATAAAGAGGATTTGTATGAGCAAGTGAGAAGTGAGCTTTTAGTGTAGAAAGCCACAGAAATCTGGGGGCTAAGAGTTACCAAAATATAGTTTATTCTATCCTTCCCTTTCAAAAGTCCTAGTTACCATTTGCATTATATATTCTCATCAATATCCATGTGACAATGTTAACTGTATTTCCTTTCTGCATTTATCTTCCCCCTATCTTGAGCTCTTTATAATGGTCTATTTGGTGATTGGTTAATATCTTTTCTCAATTCTTTTTCTCATGGGGTAAATGCATGATATGCATTCTAAACTCTCTTTTATATTTTATTTAGGCATATACTAGCTCAGCTTGATAGCTTGATCTATAATTCTTTTTTTTTTTTTTTTCCGGAGTCATGCTGTGTCATCCAGGCTGGAGTGCAGGGGCGCGATCTCAGCTCACTACTGCAACCTCCGCCTCCTGGGTTCAAGCGATTCTCCTTCCTAAGCCTCCTGAGTAGCTGGGATTACGGGTGCCCACCACCACACCTGGCTAATGTTTGTGTTTTTAGTAGAAACGGGGTTTCGCCAAGTTGGCCAGGCTGGTCTCAAACTCCTGACCTCAGGTGATCTGCCTGCCTCGGCCTCCCAAAGTGCTGGGAATACAGGCATGAGTCACCGCCCCTTGGTTTTTGATCTATAATCCTTGAGTTGCAGTTGTTTGTGTCATTCACTTATAGATATTATCCTACTGTCTTCTGGCCGACATTCTTGCAGAGACATATGTCAGGCCAGTTTCACATTTTCTACTGCGGTGTAACAGGTGAGTTTAATCTTGAAGCTTATTTGGTTTCCACTTGATATTTAGCATTGGAGACCTTTATGGAGAATATATGTGCATGTTTTGTTATTGACCCAGCCTGGAATTCAGTGTGCCCTCTGAAATTTCAGGTTCAGGTTCTTCAACTCTAGAGACATTCCTTCTATAATATTTGTGGCAGATAGCTTCTAAGATGGTTGCCAATAATCTCCACCTCCTAGTATTCCCACTCCTGTGGAGTCCCCTCAAATGTTATACCGAGATTGAAGTGTTGCAGCAGGCAGTAGAAGAGATGGCAAGTCACTCCCAAGGTTCAGGTATGAGACTTTGGCTTCTATCTTGAGCATTCTTGCTCACTCACTTTCACTCTCTTTCTTAAATCACTTGCTCTGGGGTCATCCCTGCTATGGGCTGTTTTGTTTAAAACAACCCATATGGTAAGTCTTTTCCCAGCAGCCACATGAGTTAGCTGAAAGCGGATGTGTTAGCAACAGTCAAGTTTAGAGATTACAGAGTCAGCTGAGAGTTTGACTGCAATCCCACGTGAGACCCTGAGCCAGAAACACGCCACTAATCCTCTCTGGGATTCCTAACCCATCTAAACTACGAGATAATATCAGTATAGTGTTTTAGGCCACTTTGTTTTAGGATAATTTGTTACAGAGATAGATATTTAATGTAATATTATTCATATATTTATTCCCCTTTGGCTATTTGTTTTGTTTCTTCTAGAAGTTCTGTTAATCACCTGCTTGACTTCTTAAATATATCCTCCCAAAGGTATTTTCATTCCCCTCATGATTTTCATCTCCATAATATTTTCATTCTGGACTTCAAAATATTTTTATACCTGATCTTCCAGTCAAATAATTCAAGCTTCAAAGGTGATTGACCTCTCTTGCTATTTACCTACTGAACTGATTAATTGGAATATCAGGATTTTAATTCCTGTGGCTCATTATTAATAGTTAAGAAGTAGTCTGTTTCTAGGGAAAGTAGAACACCTTGGGGAGTTCTACTTTCCCTAGACACGAGACAAGGAAGACTCAACTGGGGCGTTCAGCTTCTTCTTTGGCTTTTGAGAGTCAGATCAATAATGTGAGACCAATGGAGATCTTCCTGTAGATCTCCACAGATCTCGGAAATCAGATCCCAGGTCATTCTCCAGTTACCCTGCTTTTCAGTCTTTGTCCACAAACTAAGATACTACTGTCTAGGGTCTTAAATAGCCAACAGGTAAGTGTCCCCTCACCCATTCTCTGTGTCAGAGCCCCGGAAGAACCCAAGCCTGCACTTTCTCTATTTCATGTAGAGCACAATGCTTTTTAGCCCAGTAGACGCAAAAAGCTTGGAGTTAGAAATGGGCACAAAGGAAGTCACTGTAGATTATCATTTGCATAGTCAAATTTCAGAGAAAAAATGTATTTTACTATTGAATCTTCAGTCTTAGAAAGTTATGGCCAGGCGCGATGGCTCATGCCTGTAATTCCAGCACTTTGGGAGACCGAGGTGGGCAGATCACGAGGTCAGAGATTGAGACCATCCTGGCCAACATGGTGAAACCCCGTGTCTACTAAAAATACAAAAAAATTTCCAGGCGCGGTGGCGGGCACCTGTAGTCCCACCTGCTCGGGAGGCTGAGGCAAGAAAATGGCGTGAACCCGGGAGGTAGAGCTGGCAGTGAGCTGAGATTGTGCCACTGCGCTCAAGCCTGCGTGACAGAGCGAGGCTCCATCTCAAAAAAAAAAAAAAGAAAGTTATAATATATGTAAAATATTGTTCAATAAAAGACACTAGTGTATTGGGATCTTACAGTCACTTCCTGGAAATAAAACAGGCTATTTCCTGCTGAAAGTAACTGAGTTAAGGAGACTGGAATCAGAATTTTAATGGTTTTTCAAAACCTGTAATATATGTGGGGTAAATATATTCTTGCATTTTAAATGATATGGAATCATACTCAATCTGGGAACTTTTCATCTCAATAAGATCTTTTAGCTGTTTTTAAAAATTAAGTACTACAGTACATTAGGCATAACATGAGATATTTACAAAAATTTTCTTCAATTCTTCAAAATCCTAACATTTCAGTTATAATTGTTCCCATTTAGAGATTTGGAGAATGAGAAGCTATTGGTTAAATATATGTGTTCTAAATACAAAATAACAGGTTATTTAACTTTCTCAGTCCTGGTTTTTTCATACTTAGATGAAGTTGAGAATCATGTCTATTTCTAGGATTGTGGTGAAATTTCAAAGCGGGGGCTCAGGAAATCAAAGTTGCCCTGAGTGTTAAAGAGAAGTATTATTTTGAAGCAGAGAATAGACATGAATTGATTTTCAGTTGTGAGGTGAGCATGCTGGGGAGCATAGGGTGAGGGGTATGGTTTGCGTTAAGGCAGTATGCCCAGTGTCCTTTGGAACGCTCTTCTTCAAAAGCTTGAGAGAAATAAAAGGAGGCTTCTAATGCCTCAGAAATAAGGTCTACATTGCTATCTTCACATGCATATTTTAGCCACCCTGAGTATAAAAGTCCTCCAAAATCAAGATGATGAAGCAGTGTTTTGCTCCAAAGCACCCTGTTTCTTCTAATCACTTAAAATCCAGCTCAAGAATCTGCCAAATCCTGAATAATTATGTGAGAGATCTAATCTTTCTCCCATGTTGTTATAAATCACAGAAAACAATGTTCAGCTTCAGGCCCACAGAGTTTCAAGTGCAAAGTACACAAAGAGCATTTCAACAGTCACATACCACCAAATAAAAGTATGACCATAACGGTACTCAAACGTGTCAATAAAGGAAAATAAACCAGGATGTCTGTAGACACAGAGGTCTTACAAATCGGGAGCTGTCACAGGGGACTGCTTGGCCCACTTCTAAAGCCACCCTAGCAGAAACAAAGGTGCCAGACCCCTTGCTGCTACAGAACTCCTTTCATCTGCCACTGGGCAAACATAATAATAATAACAGTAATAATAATAATAATAAATAAGTTGCCTCTAGCTACAAATATCTTAACTATTTCTCTTTGAGAGAGGCAGTCATACCTTTATAAGGGTGACAAGGTGATCGATTGGTCTTTGTAGGGAAGTTGGAAAACTTCCAGACAGCAAAGTGCTCACATATTAAATTCAGTGGCAGGGGACAGTTGAGGAAGGCAGAATTATTTCTCCATGAAAGAACATAGATGACCCTAGTATGTCATTTTGAAGGTGCTGACGTCTAAGTAAATCCAAGCTGCTGCAGGTCAGAAGTCATGAGAAAATCCCAAATTATTCCTCTCAGCTGTGACAGTCCAAAACGACACCCAGAAAATTATGAGGCCAATGTTCAAGGAGAGGAAAATTTTTATCTGAAGGTTTAGAATCAGCTCGTGCTTTTGGAAATTCTTGGCCTCGCCATTTCCGATATTTTCCACTCTGCCCTTTTTTCCTTGGCCCTGCTTATCGATAATATTCCAGTGTCATATTTTTTACTATTTATTTTCAATATAGAGTTTTTTTAAAAGTGATTTTTGAGTCCATAAAAAGAGAATGCCTTTACGTTTGCAATGAAAAACAGTAAGTCGAGTAAATAATTATTATGTCTTCATGATTGAGTCTTCTCTCTACTGAAAACTCTTCACGTATTTTCTACCGGCAGAAATTGAGAAGTGACTATGTAGTACGCTATTCAGACCTTCTTTAAATATTGTTATTCAAAAATGTAAAGCTAAAACAATTCGACTAATTAATGTCCTTTAAAAAACCTGCTTCTGTGGGACATTTCCTCCAGGCTTCTTGAGGAGTTATTTAAATAGGCTCACCAAAGAGTTCACTGTCTGGAGAATCATTCAGGCAGAAAAAGAGGGAAGTGATTCAGGTATTATAAAAATGTTTCCTTTTCCTTAGAGCCTTTTAGATTTTTGTTAAATTTTGTGTTCTGAATTCTTTTAGACCCTCTGAGCTCTCAAATGTTCATGACAGTACAAATCTTTTCCTTAACCATTGATTCACAAGGGCAGTGATTCAAGGTTTTTACATGTTTGGAGGGGAAGGGTGGTGGTGTCTGTGTGTGTGTCTATTCTTAGTCGATTTAGTAGTAAAGATGAGTTGAAAAGTTGATTTCATAGAAACTATTGAGTACTTGCTATATCTTATATTGCTTTATGTGCTTTACATATAGATATTAATTTGGTCTCCATTGCACTGGGTGAGGAAGGTAACGTGATCTCCATTTTAGAAACGTGGAAAGTGAGGCACTAAAAGGTTGAATAAATTTTCCTAAATTAGGAACTAATAAGTGATATAGCTGGGAATTGAACCCAGAGCAGTTGGCTCCAGAGTTCACTCTTTTCACTACCCGGCTGTTGAGCCTTAAAACATTTACACTGTATTCTTCTGGACTCCTTCAATGAGACATGATTGCTAATTCAGGAGCTGTCTCTACATTACACTGGTTTCCTGATATATTATACAGATGGGGGTGAATGCTTGCTCATCATGAATGCTGAATCGGCTTGGTTCCTTTAACCTAAAAAGGGTTGTCTTTATCCTGAAAAGAGAAGATTTATTTTAAGATAAAAATTTTCAAACAGAAAAAGAATTGAAACTTAGCACATATTATTATTATTATTATTATTTTGAGATAGAGACTTGTTCTGTCCCCCAGGCTGGAGTGCAGTGGCACGATCTTGGCTCACTGCAAGCTCCACTTCCTGGGTTCACGCCATTCTCCTGACTCAGCCTCCTGAGTAGCTGGGCTTACAGGTGCCCGCCACCATGCCCAGCTAATTTTTTTCTGTTTTTAGTGGAGACGGGGTTTCATCGTGTTAACCAGGATGGTCTGGATCTCCTGACCTCATGATCCGTCCGTCTCGGCCTCCCCAAGTGCTGAGATTACAGGCGTGAACCACAGCGCCTGGCTGAAACTTAGCACATATTATAAACACCTAAACAAGAAAGGAGGAAGATGGTGTGACAAGTGGCACGGCAGTTGCCCCATCACGAGTCCTGTCCACTTGAATCTGTGTGGGCTGTGACTGATGGAGCCCAGTGGGGTCAGGAGGCTCTCCAAACACCCTTTCAGGAGGATCCCTTGGTAACTCTGCTTCCATGCTATGAGGCCTGAGCAACATAGAAGAGTCACATGCCGATGCTCCGTGCACAGTCTCTGCTGAGCACGGCCTTCGATTCATCCCAGCCCAGGCGCCAGACGTATGGGTGAGGAAGCTTCCACATGATTCCAAGTCACTGCCATTCCAGTGAAGTCCAGCAGAGGCCCCATATATCACGGAGCAGAGACAAGGCATCTCACTGAATCCTGTCTGAATTCCTGAATCACCAGATCGTCGAGGAAAACAGCATGATTATAATTATTTGAACAAGGTCCGAGGTGCTTTATTTATGCAGTTGTGGTAAATGAAATTGAATTGGGGATCTAGAAATGAAGTACCACCAAAACAAAACCTAAAACGGGTGGAATTTGTTTTTAGGATTATGTGTCAGGCAGATGTCCAAAAAGCCTTGTAGTAGGCTAAAAAGTTTCTCTTCAAAAGATGTCCACATCATCACCCAGGAAACTGTGAATGTTATCTTTTTTAAGGTTCTTTCCAACTGTGTTCAAAGTATTTTGTGATGGGGAGATTTTCCTGGATTATCCAGGTGGGCCTTAAATGTGATCACAAATGTCCTTATAAGGTAAAGGCAGAGGGAGATTTGACCACACCCAGAGACGAAGACAAAGTAAAAACAGAGGCAGAGATTGGAGTAATTCAGCTACCACAGGCTGGGAGAGGCGAGGAACAGATTTTGCCCTAGAATTTTTCTGAGGGATTGGGAGGCTGAGGCAAGTGGATCACTTGAGGTCAGGAGTTCAAGACCAGCCTGGCCAACATGGTGAAACCCCATCTCTACTAAAAATACATAAAACTAGCCGGGTGTGATGGTGGGCACCTGTAATCCCAGCTCCTTGGGAGGCTGAGGCAGTAGAATCACTTGAACCCAGGAGGCAGAGCTTGCAGTGAGCCAAGATGGTGCCACTGCACTCCACCCTGGGCAACAGAGCAAGACTCCATCTCCAAAAAAAAAAAAAAAAAAGGAATTTTCAGAGGGAGCATGACCCTGCCAATAACTTGACTTTCCCCAATGAAACTGATTTTTGACCTGTCCTCCAGAACTGTTACAGAATAAATTTCTGTTGGTTTAAACTACCCAGCTTGTGGTACTTTATTGTAGCTTCCACAGAAAAGTAACACAGCCCTCAAAAAGGGAGACAGTGAAAGAGACTGAGGAGATTGTTACTGGAAGCTAGAGGATGGAAACTTTTATATACAGTAGTAGAAAGCTTGTCAACACAGTTACCACCAGTAAAATGGAAAATAAGAAATATGCTAATGAACTTAATCAAGGTAAGGAGGCTTTTGGAAGAGGAACTGGAGGTGCACGTGGCTTCTTCTAGCCAGCTATAGTAGAATGTGAGAGCAGAGAGAGACTAACGAAAAAGTAAACTCTTCCTTTTCAAGAACAAGTATCAAGGGTTTAGGAAAGTCTTTCTTGATAGAAAAGCCTTATCAATTAAGAAAGAGTCGGGGCTGGGCACAGTGGCTCACGCTTGTAATACCAACACTTTGGGAGGCCGAGGGAGGTGGATCCTGAGGTCAGGAGATCGAGACCATCTGGCTAACATGGTGAAACCCCGTCTCTACTAAAAAAATACAAAAAGATGGGAAGGCACCAAGATGGCCGAATAGGAACAGCTCCAGCCTCCAGCTCCCAGCGTGAATGACACAGAAGACAGGTGATTTCTGCATTTTCAACTGAAGTACCAGGTTCATCTCACTGGGGCATGTTGGTCAATCAGTGCAGGACAGTGGGTACAGCCCAATGAGCAAAACCCGAAGCAGGGCGAGGCATCCTCTCACCTGGGAAGCACAAGGGGGAAGGGAATTCCTTTTCCTAGCCAAAGGAAAACTTGATACACAACACCTGGAAAATTGGGTCACTCCCACCCTAATGATGCACTTTACCAAGGGTCTTAGCAAATGGCACACCATGAGATTATATCCTGCGCCTGGTTCAGAGGGTCCAACGCCCACGGAGCCTCCCCCATTACTAGCACAGCAGTCTGAGATCTAACTGCAGGGCAGCAGCGAGGCTGGGGGAGGGGCACCTGCCATTGCTGAGGCTTAAGTAGGTAAACAAAGCAGCTGGAAAACTCGAAGGGGGTGGAGCCCACCGCAGCTCAAGGCATGCCTGCCTCTGTAGACTCCACCTCTGTGGACAGGGCATAGCTAAACAAAAAGCAGCAGAAACCTCTGCAAATGTAAATGTCCCTCTCTGACAGCTTTGAAGAGAGTAGTGATGCTCCCAGCATGGAGGCTGATATCTGAGAATAGACAGACTGCCTGCTCAAGTGGGTCCCTGACCTGCGAGTAGCCTAACTGGGAGAGCCTAACTGGGAGTAGCCTAACTGGAGTGGATCTCAAGCAAACTCCAACAGACCTGCAGCTGAGGGTCCTGACTATTAGAAGGAATACTAACAAACAGAAAGGACATCCAGACCAAAACCTCATCTGTACATCACCATCATCAAAGACCAAAGGTAGATAAAACCACAAAGATGGGGAAAAAGCAGTGCAGAAAAGCTCAAAATTCAAAAAAATCAGAGTGCCTCTCACCCTCCAAAGGAACGCAGCTCCTCACCAGCAACGGAACAAAGCTGGACGGGGAATGACTTTGATGAGTTGAGAGAAGAAGGCTTCAGTCGATCAAACTTCTCAGAGCTAAAGGAAGAACTACGAACCCAGGGCAAAGAAACTAAAAACCTTGAAAAAAATTTGACAAATAGATAACGAGAATAACCAATGCAGAGAAGTCCATGAATGACCTGATAGAGATGAAAACCATGACACGAGAACTATGTGACAAATGCACAAGCTTCAGTAACCGACTTGATCAACTGGAAGAAAGAGTATCAGTGGTTGAAGATCAAATGAATGAAATGAAGTGAGAAGAGAAGTTTAGAGAAGAAAGAGTAAAAAGAAATGAACAAAACCTCCAAGAAATATGGGATTATGTGAAAAGACCAAATCTACATCTGATTGGTGTACCTGAAAGTGATGGGGAGAAAGGAACCAAGTTGGAAAACACTCTACAGGATATTATCCAGGAGAACCTCCCCAACCTAGCAAGGCAGGCCAACATTCAAATTCAGGAAATTCAGAGAACACCACAAAGATGCTCCTTGAGAAGAGCAACTCCAAGACACATAATTGTCAGATTCGCCAAACTTGAAATGAAGGAAAAAATGTTAAGTGCAGAGAGAAAGGATGGGTTACCCACAAAGGGAAGCCCATGAGACTAACAGCAGATCTCTCGGCAGAAACTCTCCAAGCCAGAAGAGAGTGGGGGCCAATATTCAACATTCTTAAAGAAAAGAATTTTCAACCCAGAATTTCATATCCAGCCAAACTAAGTTTCATAAGTGAAGGAGAAATAAAATCCTTTACAGACAAGCAAATGCTTAGAGATTTTGTCACCACCAGACCTGCCCTACAAGAGATCCTGAAGGAAGCACTAAACATGGAAAGGAACAACTGGTACCAGCCATCGCAAAAACATGCCAAAATGTAAAGTCCATCGATGCTAGGAAGCAACTGCATCAACTAAGAAGCAAAATAACCAGCTAACATCATAATGACAGGATCAAGTTCACACATAACAATATTAACCTTAAATGTAAATGGGCTAAATGGTCCAATTAAAAGACACAGACTGGCAAATTGGATAAAGAGTCAAGACCCATCAGTTTGCCATATGCAGGAGACCCATCTTATGTGCAGAGACACACATAGGCTCAAAATAAAGGGATGGAGGAAGATCTATCAAGCAAATGGAAAACAAAAAAATGTCAGGGGCTGCAATCCTAGTCTCTGATAAAACAGATTTTAAACCAAGAAAGATCAAAAGTGACAAAGAAGGCCATTACATAATGGTAAAGGGATCAATTCAAAAAGAAGAGCTAACTATCCTAAATATATATGCACCCAATACAGGAGCCCCCAGATTCATAAAGCAAGTCCTTAGAGACTTGCAAGGAGACTTAGACTCCCACACAATAATGATGGGAGACTTTAACACCCCACTGTCAACATTAGACAGACCAACAAGACAGAAAGTTAACAAGGATATCCAAGAATGAACTCAACTCTGCACCAAGCAGACCTAATAGACATCTACAGAACTCTCCACCCCAGATCAACAGAATATACATTCTTCTCAGCACCACATTGCACTTATTCCAAAACTGACCACATAGTTGGAAGTAAAGCACTCCTCAGCAAATGTACAAGAACAGAAATTATAACAAACTGTCTCTCAGACCACAGTGCAATCAAACTAGAACTCAGGACTAAGAAACTCAATCAAAACTGCTCAACTACATGGAAACCGAACAAGCTGCTCCTGAATGACTACTGGGTACATAATGAAATGAAGGCAGAAATAAAGATGTTCTTTGAAACCAATGAGAATGAAGGTTTAAAAAAAAAATACCAGAATCTCTGGAACACATTTAAAGCAGTGTGTAAAGGGAAATTTATAGCACTAAATGCCCACAGGAGAAAGCAGGAAAGATCTAAAATTGACACCCTAACATCACAATTAAAAGAACTAGAGAAGCAAGAGCAAACACATTCAAAAGCTAGCAGAAGGCAAGAAATAACTAAGATCAGAGCAGAACTGAGGGAGATAGAGACACAAAAATCCCTTCAAAAAATCAATGAATCCAGGAGCTGGTTTTTTGAAAAGATCAACAAAATTGATAGACCGCTAGCAAAACTAATAAAAAAAGAGAGGAGAACCAAATGCACGCAATAAAAAATGATAAAGGGGATATCACCACCAATCCCACAGAAATACAAACTACCATCAGAGTATACTATAAACACCTCTACGCAAATAAACTAGAAAACCTAGAAGAAATGGATAATTTCCGGGACACATACACTCTCCCAAGACTAAATCAGGAAGAAGTTGAATCCCTGAATAGAACAATAGCAGGCTCTGAAATTGAAGCAATAATCAATAGCCTACCAACCAAAAAAGTCCAGGACCAGATGGATTCACAGCTGAATTCTACCAGAGGTACAAGGAGGAGTTGGTACCAGTCCTTCTGAATCTATTCCAATCAATAGAAAAAGAGGGAATCCTCCCCAACTCATTTTATGAGGCCAACATCATCCTGATATCAAAGCCTGGCAGAGACACACACACAAAAATTGAATTTTAGACCAATATCCCTGATGAACATCAATGTGAAAATCCTCAATAAAATACTGGCAAACTGAATCCAGCAGCACATCAAAAAGCTTATCCACCATGATTAAGTGGGCTTCATCCCTGGGACGCAAGGCTGGTTCAACATAGGCAAATCAATAAATGTAATCCAGCATATAAACAGAACCAAAGACAAACACCACATGATTATCTCAATAGATGCAGAAAAGGCCTTTGACAAAATTCAACAGCCCTTCATGCTAAAAACTCTCAATAACTTCAGTATTGATGGAACATATCTCAAAATAATAAGAGCTATTTATGACAAACCCACAGCCAATATCATACTGAATGGGCAAAAACTGGAAGCATTCCCCTTAAAAACTGGCACAAGACAGGGATGCCCTCTCTCACCACTCCTATTCAACATAGTATTGGAAGTTCTAGCCAGGACAATCAAACAAGAGAAAGAAATGAAGGGTATTCAATTAGGAAAAGAAGAAGTCAAATTGCCCTGTTTGCAGATGACATGATTATCTATTTAGAAAACACCATTGTCTCAGTCCAAAATCTCCTCAAGCTGATAAGCAACTTCAGCAAAGTCCCAGGATATAAAATCAATGTGCAAAAATCACAAGCATTCTTATTCACCAATAACAGACAAACAGAGAACCAAATCATGAATGACCTCCCATTCACAAGTGCTTCAAAGATAATAAAATACCTAGGAATCCAACTTACAAGGGATGTAAAGGACCTCTTCAAGGAGAACAACAAACCACTGCTCAATGAAATAAAACAAGGCACAAACAAATGCAAGAACATACCACGCTCATGTATAGGAAGAATCAATATCATGAAAACGGCCATACTACCCAAGGTAATTTATAGATTCAATGCCATCCCCATTAAACTACCAATGACTTTCTTCACAGAATTGGTAAAAAACTACTTTAAAGTTCATATGGAACCAAAAAAGAGCCCACATTGCCAAGACAATCCTAAGTCAAAAGAACAAAGCTGGAGGCATCATGCTACCTGACTTCAAACTATACTACAATGCTACAGTAACCAAAACAGCATGGTACTGGTACCAAAACAGAGATATAGACCAATGGAGCAGAACAGAGCCCTCAGAAATAATACAACACATCTACAACCATCTGATCTTTGACAAACCTGACAAAAACAAGAAATGGGGAAAGGATTCCCTATTTAATAAATGGTGCTGGGAAAACTGGTTAGCCATAAGTAGAAAGCTGAAACTGGATCCCTTCCTTACTCCTTATACGAAAATTATTTCAAGATGGATTAGAGACTTAAATGTTAGACCAAATACCATAAAAACCCTAGAAGAAAATCTAGGCAATACCATTCAGGACATAGGCATGGGCAAGGACTTCATGTCTAAAACACCAAAAGCAATGGCAACAAAAGCCAAAATTGACAAATGGGATCTAATTAAACTAAAGAGCTTCTGCACAACAAAAGAAACTACCATCAGAGAGAACAGGCAACCTACACAATGGGAGAAAATATTTGCAATCTACTCATCTGACAAAAGGCTAATATCCAGAACCTGCAAAGAACTCAAACAAATTTACAAGAAAAAAAAAAAAAAAAAAACCATCAAAAAGTGGGCAAGGTATATGAACAGACATTTCTCAAAAGAAGACATTTATGCAGTCAAAAGACACATGAAAAAATGCTCATCATCACTGGCCATCAGAAAAATGTAAATCAAAACCACAATGAGATACCATCTCATACCAGTTAGAATGGCAATCATTAAAAAGTCAGGAAAAAACAGGTGCTGGAGAGGATGTGGAGAAATAGAAACACTTTTACACTGTTGGTGGGACTGCAAACTAGTTCAACCATTGTGGAAGACAGTATGGCGATTCCTCAAGGATCTAGAACTAGAAATACCATTTGACCAAGCCATCCCATTACTGGGTATATACCCAAAGGATTGTAAATCATGCTGCTATAAAGACACATGCACATGTATGCTTATTGTGGCACTATTCACAATAGCAAAGACTTGGAACCAACCCAAATGTCCATCAATGACAGACTGGATTAAGAAAATGTGGCACATATACTCTATGGAATAATATGCAGCCATAAAAAAGGATGAGTTCGTGTCTTTGCAGGGACATGGATGCAGCTGGAAAGCATCATTCTCAAGAAACTATCACAAGAACAGAAAACCAACCACCACATGTTCTCACTCATAAGTGGGAATTGAACAATGAGATCACTTGGACATAGGAAGGGGAACATCACACATCAGGGCCTGTTGTGG
Organism: Macaca nemestrina; assembly: GCF_043159975.1. Lineage (NCBI taxonomy): Eukaryota > Metazoa > Chordata > Mammalia > Primates > Cercopithecidae > Macaca > Macaca nemestrina. Next base: position 13,110,894 of record NC_092127.1, read on the forward strand.
GGTGGGGGGAGAGGGGAGGGATAGCATTGGGAGATATGCCTAATGTATATGATGAGTTAATGGGTGCAGCACACCAACATGGCACATGTATACATATGTAACAAACCTGCACTTTGTGCATATGTACCCTAGAACATAAAGTAAAGTAAAAAACAAAACAAAACAAAACATTAGCCGGTCGTGGTGGCGGGGGCCTGTAGTCCCAGCTATTTGGGAGGCTGAGGCAGGAGAATCACGTGAACCCAGGAGGCAGTGCTTGCAGTGAGCTGAGATTGCGCCACTGCACTCCAGCCTGGGTGACAGAGTGAGACTCCATCTCAAATAAACAAAAAACAAAAAACAACGACAAAAAAAGAAAGGGTCATTGATTCAAATATTAAATCCAAATCCAGAGAGCTAGCAGGAAAACATTGTCTTGGAATCAAGATGAAACCTTAGATGTGACTACAGAACCCTTTATACAGACCTCGGAAAAACTTATATTTGTGCCTTGTAGACACATTGAGATGGACCAAAAGCTTTCAACCCATCTTCAGGGCATGTCTCTGTTAAGAATAATATTAAGGCTTCTAAAGGTCTTAAGAATGTTATTCCAGATTGGGTGCAGTGGCTCACGCCTGTAATCCCAGCACTTTGGGAGGCCAAGGTGGGCGGATCACCTGAGGTCAGGAATCTAAGACCAGCCTGGCCAAAATGGCAAAACCCTGTTCTACTGAAAATACAACAATTAGCCGGGTGTGGTGGTGGGTGCCTGTAATCCCAGCTACTTGGGAGGCTGAGGCAGGAGAACTGCTCAAACCCAGAAGTGGAGGTTGCAGTGAGCTGAGATTGGCTCTGCACTCCAGCCTGGGTGACACAGTGAGACTCCCTCTCTAAAAAAAAAAAAAAAAAAGAAAAAAGAAAGAAAAAAAAAGAAATGTTATTCCATAGACGTCCCACAAGGGGCCTGAAGTAGAAATGGGTTTATCTCTGAGACATTTGTGAGTATAGGTTTTTTTCCTAAATGTTAGACTTATAAATTGACATAAAACATACCCACATTTTTAAAGAAATCATATCAGATGGGACTAAAAGGGAGAGAGACAATATCGAATGAAAAAAGGCTTTGAATTCCAAAACTTTTACTGGCAAGATACATGATTTAAAAAATAAAGAAACAGACAAATACAAATCTGCCTAGTCGTAGACATGGACTACTCCTTATAAAAAGGAAAAGTGACTCGGGGTGGAACAAAGAGCCCAGGATGAATACAAGAGCTGTGGAGACAACTCTCAGGTTGTGGGTCTAAGCCTTACCAAGGAACTGGTAACATATTCCCTGCTGGATTTCAGAATTGCTATAAAACAGTGATTCCATTTTTGAATAGCAGTGGTTATCCTATATCGGTTTGACGATTGTATGTTTGGTGTCTCGGAGACAGATAACCTCTCTCTTACGTTCACAGGTCAGATTGCAAGAAATTATACTTGAGGAACCGCACTCCAGGTGTCTTATTTACATATCACCCATTCGATGGATTGATTGATTGATTGATTGATTGAGATGGGGTCTCACTCTGTCGCTCAGGCTGGCGTGCGGTGGAGCAATCACAGCTCACTGCAGCCTGGACCTTCCAGGCTCAAGGGATCTCCCACCTCAGCCCCCTGAGTAGTTGGGACCATTGGCATGCCACCACGCTCACCTAGGTTTGGTTTTTGTTTGTTTGTGTTTTGCAGAGAGGAGGTCTCACTAAGTTGCCCAGGATGGCTTCAAACTCCTGGGCTTAAGTGATCCTCCTGTCTGGGCCTCCTAAAGTGCTGGGATTACAGGTATGAGTCAGCACGCCCAGCCCCATATCACCCAATTTAGATGATAAGATTCTGGACCTTGAGTCTGAAATGAAGGTCAAAATAGAGACTTTGGGGGGTCTTGGGAGAGGGTGTTTTTATCTTGCATGTTGCTGGGATACAAATTGTTGTAGCCCGAGGGCAGATTGTGGCATGCTGCAGTGTCTAAAGTTGGCCACCAAATAGATCCCATTCAAAATACTTCTCTTAAATGTGCCTTGCTACTCTCCCCTCAAAAAGTGCAGCCTACGTCTCCTCCTCTTGCACCTGGGTGGACTCGTAGTTGTTTCAACCAATAGAGTACAACTACATGTGGAAGTGCTGCTATGTGACCTTTAATACCAGATCATAAATATCATAATGCATTTATGGTCTGGGATGTTTGAGGACCCTCACTCTTTGGACATCACCCCTCGGTATGTTTCTCACAGAACCTAGCCACAGTTCGGGGTGGGTTCAGAACTAGCCTGGAACATAACCATAACTGGGGAACACTTACCTGCAGCCTGTCCAATGGGTAAATATCCTAACCCAGTTCCAGTCAACATTTCCAGCTGAGTCCAGCCTTTGTTTTTGTTTTGTTTTTTTGAGACGGAGTTTCACTCTGTCACCTAGGTTGGGTGTACACAGAGTCCTGGGTGTAACTATTCTAGGGTTCTTAATGGCTTTAGAGCTTAACCAGGCTGGAGTGCAGTGGTGTGATCTCGGCTCACTGCAACCTCTGCCTCCCAGGTTCAAGTGAGTCTCCTGCCTCAGCCTCCTGAGTAGCTGGAACTACAGGCGCCTGCCACCATGCCCGGGTAATTTTTATGCTTTTGGTAGGGACCAGGTTTCACCATGTTGGCCAGGCTGGTCTCAAACTCCTGACCTCAGGTGATCCTGCCTCGACCTCCCAAAGTGCTGGGATTACGGGCATGAGACACCACACCTGGCTGTTAGTCCAGGTTTTGAGTCACATCAACCCAGGTACCAGGGCACCAGATGGGTTGCTGAGTGAAGAAACCCCCAGGTTATTCCAGCCCTCAGATATTTGAATCACCCTCAGCTGAGGTCACAGACATTATGGGGCAGACATAAGCCATCTCTGCTGTGCCCTACCAGAATTCCTGACACCTAGAATCAGAGAGTGTAACACAATTGTTGCAATTTTACAGTACTGGGTAAATAATGGTTGGTTACATGACACTGGTAACCAAAACAAGGCTAGATCAAAGAATACAAGAGTAAAGGAAGAAACCACTAAAGAAACAGAGAAGTGAGTAGACACGGACATTACAAATGCTATTGTTTACGTGTCTAGGCCATTTCAACAATGAGGCTTTCCATGGAATATAGAGCTCCTGGATAGGGAAAATGAGGCCAGTAAGTAATAAGGGCAACCGGAAATATGTACACAAGAGCAGCACGAAGAAAGTGCCAGCACACTCTTGTGTGATTGCTAGACAGATGCTAGAGAATATGTAAGCAAGTAGTTTGTTTTTAACTTAGCCTGATTTGCCAAAATACCAGTGATGTTTTAAGCATGGGGGTTAGAGGCAGAAAGGAGGAGGGAGAGTGGAAAGGAATTTTAAATTATCAAAGAAAGGTTCAGCCCAAACCATTTTAATGAAAACAAGACTTTATAGCAAAGTTGCCAGATATTCCAGTGGACTCAAAGTCTTTTTAATTCTTGACAGTACACAAGACACTTTTTCTGCAATAACTTCTTTCTTTCACAAACACAGACATACTCATTTTGTAGACAGCATTCCACTACCAGGTAGGCCTTGCATCTCCTATTAAAAACATCATCCACTTTTTGGACATACAGAAAATATTACATTTTAGACCAAACTGTATCCTCTTTTAAAAGAAATGATCTTTAAAGAACTAAAAGTTGACAGAATCAATGCATTATTCTGATTTGACACGCATCAGCCTGCTCAGATAAAGAAGAACACGTCTTCCAGTGGAGGAAACCTTCGCATACTAAACAAGAGTAATACATTGACCCAATTATTCCAGTAAACTCATAATTAAGAACTGTGTCAGGAACAATCCTAGTATGTGTAAGTGCAAACAATGCTAATTTGACCAGTAACCCAATGTTCTCTATTGCTGCAAAACAAATTATAGAAATTTTGCAGCTTAAAACAGCACACATTTATTAGCCTACCTTCCTATAGATCAGAAGTCCAGAAGGTCGATTCTGCCCAAAGCCTTACAAGGTTGAACTAATCATGTTGGCTGGCCTGAACTCTTCTCTAGAGGTTCTTGGGAAAAATCTGCCTCAAAACTCATGCACGGTGTGGGCCGCATTGAGTTCCTGGCTGTTGTAGGGCTGAGCACCTGTTTTCTTGCTGGAGGTTGACCAGGGACCCCTTGCAGCCCCTAGCACCATTCTCATCCCTTAAGCCATCTGTTTCAGCTTTCATATCAGCAGTGATTAATTTCCCTCACATAGAATTCCTTCCATGCTTAGATTATTTCTGACTTACTCTTCCACAAGCAGCTGGAGAAAACTGTAAAAGGCTCATGTGATTAGGCTAAGCCCACTGAGATTATCTCCCTATTTTAAGGTCAATTGATCAGTAATTCCAACATCTGCAGACTCTCCATGCCTCATAATATAACACAATCAAAGGAGGAACATCCAGCGGAATAAGGAAGAAGGTCATGGGTCATCTTAGAATTCTGCCTAACACACTTGTTATCATCAACGGAGCCACACTGTAAAAACTACAAACAAAATCCGCTAATTGACCTTCGTTCCTTCCTACTTAAACGGCCAGTTTCAGCTCTTAGGAAGTGAAAGTGGCTTATCAGCCGGGTCTAAGTTTTAGAGTAGAAAGTGAACTTTGAATTCTACTTCTGCCTCTAACCAACACTGTGATTACATACACATGCATTCATCACAATGAACCTCAAGTTCTACCATTTGGAAAAAAGGAACAAATAATACACATTCCAAAGGGTTTTTATGAGGATTAAATGAGCTAGTACATTAAAAGATATCTAGTGCTATGCGTTGTACATAGTGGGCACTCAAAAGAAATTCCCCAGCCCTGCCTGCCATTCCTGTATAAAGCTGCACTGGGCCATAAGCACAGCTGCACTTCAACCTCTACCCCCTCAGGTACTTAGTATATTTTAATTATCAGTATCCCTTATGAAGCATCCACTATGTGTCCACCTTTGCATCTGTAACAGTAAATGAAGGCAGAGCAATAAACCATCAGCAGATAAATATTTCAGATTAATTTTGGGTATAATGATAGTTACAAGTTTGGGCTATACTAGTTAATGTCAATGTACGTGTACTGGCAGAATTTGATACGAATAAGAGAAAAAATAAACATTTGGAAAATTTGATATCAAATACAATGCCACTAAGTCCTGGAAATGTCCTATTAATTATATTACAATCTTAGTTTTCAGAAGAGTAGACTATAGTATGAGTTCTATTTCTCGCTGATGATTTGTAAAGTAAGTTACCAATAACTATCTTTGTCATGATTCAGATAATGCCCTTGAGATTGACATGTATACTTACTCCTATCTTTCTGATGGAACTTGAGACCAATTTAAGTAGTTCTTCCAGGACCTTAAATAAGTTAATGGAATGTTAACTTATTTAAAGAGGAAGTTTAGAATAATTGTAGGAAGATTGCAGAATAATTGTCTCCTACTGGAGACCAAGTCCCAAGTCTTACACAGACCCCTGAGGCCATAATGCTACCTTTGCTGTCACTGCCACATCTTCTAGATGTTTCCACCATCGCACGCATGGAGACGGCTTGATGCCATGAGGTGAGTGCAAACCAGATTCAAATAGCAAGTTAACCTAGGTCATATTTGGGTTGTTAGGAGCTGAGAATTCCTTGCCAATCCAAAGTGCAGATCGGATGGTTCAGAAATATCAGATTCCCAAGTTTATTTATTCCTGTTGTTCTTCAGAAAGCATCGTAGAAAAATCAGCCACTTTATATTCAGTTGGTAATAACTGAGGAATGGATATGGAAAGTCACAAAGACTTGAAGGAAAACAGATGTTTTTTGTTTTTTCTCTGATACTGGAAAAAAAAAAAAAAAACCACAACTTAGAAAAACATGACTTGCTTGAGTGTTTTTTTCTCCATAAAAACAAAAGTGAGAAACTGCTGCATTTTTCCTGTAACTGAATTCAAAAGCACCAGGTATCAAAAATTATCAAAACCATCACCAAAAGATTCACTCTAGATCAGACCAGAAAATTGGCATTTATATTGACTCATCTGCAACTATTCCAGAAATTTGGAAGGAAGCACAGAGCTGGTTTCTGTTTTCTGTCATTGGAGTTTGGAAAGAAAAAAAAAAAGCTGAAAGGATAAAGGATTTTGGAAGTATATTACTGAGGAGAACGCTACAATTTTATTCCTCAATTAAAGATAAATTTTCTAAACTCTTGGAAATTTTCTAACTTTTGGACATGAAGATGAATTCAAACATTTCACTTTTGATTTTAAATAAGGAAGTGGTCAGTTTATACATTGAAGAGTCACACTTTTAGTAAGACGAGGTTTAAAACTAACTGTCAGGAGGTAATGCCAATTGTTTTCTTGTTTGGATAGTTTTTCCAACTTCTCTTTGATTCTCTGCTTATTCCTTTGAATTGCCCAATGTGTTTCCAATAAAAGAATTCAAGCAATATAACACTTCTGTTGGGCTGAGAGCTATAGTTCAGTTGCCTAATCACTATTAATCCAAAATGACAATCACAAAAATAATCGTCAATTAAAAAGTTAATAGGAGGCTGGGCGCTGTGGCTCAGGCCTGTAATCCCAGCACTTTGGGAGGCCGAGGTGGGTGGATCACGAGGTCAGGAGATCGGACCATCCTAGCCAACATAGTGTAACCCCGTCTCTACTAAAAATACAAAAAATTAGCCGGGTGTGGTGGCGGGCGCCTGTAGTCCCAGTTACTCGGGAGGCTGAGGCAGGAGAATGGCGTAAACCCGGGAGGTGGAGCTTGTAGTGAGCCGAGATCGCGCCACTGCACTCCAGCCTGGGCGACAGAGCGAGACTCCGTCTCAAGAAAAACAAACAAACAAACAAACAAAAAAAAACTTGTAATACTTTTTCTTTTTCATATTAACTTCTTTTGTTTGTTTTTTGAGACGAGTCTCTCTCTCGCTCTGTGGCCCAGGCTGGAGTACAGTAGCGTAATCTCGGCTCACTGCAGCCTCTGCCTCCTGGGTTCAAGTGGTTCTCTTGCCTCAGCCTCCTGAGTAGCTGAGATTACAGGGGCGTGCTACCATACCCGGCTAATTTTTGTATTTTTAGTAGAGACGGGTTTTCACCATGTTGGTCAGGCTGGTCTTGAACTCCTGACCTTGTGATCTGCCTGACTTGGCCTCCCAAAGTGCTGGGGTTACAGGTGGGAGCCATGGCGACCTGCCCCTACTAGTTCTTAAAATTAGTTTATAGGGTGAGGACTTTATTTAAGAAAGAACTAATCAGTAGAAACTAACTCTTTTGTTGATTTCTACAGAGTCTACAGAGAAATACATGGTTCTTTTGACCAGGAAAAATACAGTACAGCCAGACTTACTTATTATAGGATTTTTCTTCTTTACCCTCTGTAAAGCTGCCTTGACTCTCAGATCAGCTTGTGTCCATCATCAAACATCTTTTATTCTTCTAAGCAGGAAGCAAGCAACTGTGCATTATTTTATCAATCCGCGTCTCCCCCATTGTTCACTATATTTCAAATGAAGCACGATGAATACAGTCATCTTCCGAAAACACTATTCTGATTCTATTATTTACCTAAACATTTAATTTACAATCTTGAATTCTATATCAGAAGCAGAATCTTCCTTTTAGCTTAAAAAGAACTCCACAAAAATCCCAGTAGCATTTTCTACCACTGTCTGGTTTTTCGTAAGTCTGGACTGGACCCTCCACTTTTCCCAAATATTTCTTTTCTTTTCATAACACTAACACTTTCCTGGTGCCATTAAGCCTCTTGTGGTGCCTATCCCATTCCTTCTCAATCAATTGATATGTCCTGTCATATTTCTCAAGAACTATTTTCACTTTAAACTAGATTATAAAAAGAATATAAATTCATTATACAATGTTCAGAAAATAAATAAATTTAGGACTAAAATTTTAAATTCACTTAATTCTATCATCAAGAGATAATCACTGTTAATATTTTGATGTAATATTGTCGTAGACTTTAAATTTGGGAGGTAATTTTTAAATGATATATTCCATGTAATGTCTCCTATGCTCTATTTTCATTAGCCACTACATTATAGACATGTCAATGAATATATATATTTTTTTCACACCTAATTCCTTGAGTTCTCTCAAGCTATGTGTCACTCACCTTTTTGTACCTTGCAACTCCAGACACATAGTGTGAGATGACATCACATAGAACAATGTATAATCTGCAAAATATTGTGATTTTGCAGCTTTTGTCTATTTATAGCTATCAGAATAAACATATCCATTATGTTTAATGACATTTGTTGCATTTTATATAGCCTTTTGCTTCATATAAGAAAAACAGATTGGTAAACATATACATAACCAAATAAATGTGTTTGATAATATACATTTATATTGTCATATGCATAAATACTTAAATAAATATGTCTTAAAATAAACTGAATCATAAAAGACTCTAAAAAGGAAGATGGTCCCAGAGGGAGATAACGTTCTCTAAAAGAAATGTGGATAATGTCTTTAAAATAATCCATATGACCAAAAGCGGAGAGGATACACCAAAGGCATGATGGGAAAATCTCTACATGAGCACACGTAAGTGTGTGTCAAATGAACGTTCCCATGTTATAAAATGGCATGGGAATCTTTCAGTCATGAAGCTGCATCTCCGGATTGGTGGTCTCCAGCCACCAGCTTAAGACATTGCCTATGATCTTTAAATGAGTATATACAGAGCATGAACTAATCAGAGGCATCTAGTTTGTTCTTGTCACAAACTTCTTGTAAAGGAACAATTACGTACATGCATGATTAAATTAAGGCCTTTTTGCATGATAGAACTGTAGGATTTTTAGCTCGATTGGAGAATAAAAGTAACTTTTCCCTTGCAAAGGAATCATATAGGTGACAAACTAAGTACGTGTTTGCAAGGATGGCCCCAGGATGTACCATAATTGAGCCTGGGGATAAATGTATATGCAAATAGCAGTCATGTTCATGATGAATAAAAAATGTCAATTTTATTTCTTTTTCTTTCTTTTTTTGAGATGGAGTTTCGCTCCTGTTGCCCAGGCTGGAGTGCCATGGCGCAATCTCAGCTCACCACAACCTCTGCCTCCAAGGTTCAAGCGATTCTTCTGCCTCAACCTCCCAAGTAGCTGGAATTACAGGCATGTGCCATCACACCTTGCTAATTTTGTGTTTTTAGTAGAGACAGGGTTTCTGCATGTTGGTCAGGCTGGTCTTGAACTCCCGACCTCAGGTGATCCGCCCGCCTCAGTCTCCCAAAGTGCTGGGATTACAGGTGTGAGCCACAGAACCTGGCCAAGAAAATAGCCACATATGTAGCAAAGGTAATAAAATTATTCCGAAAGTTGCAGTCTAGTAACTAATACTATTTACATAGAAACTAACTTACATGTTGTAATAGTTTTCCCAGTTACTGGAAGTTATAATATGGATTCCACTAGAATCAGGAAAATCTATTATTATATGGAATACTTTTTTAAATCATAGGTAAAGCACAAGGAAATTACTATGTACACTATAGTTTTATTCAGAAATTTTTATTTTATATACTTTTGGGTAGATTTACTTCTTTTCTCAACCAAAATTTTTATTCAGAACTTAGCTTTTAAGAAATACGATGTTAGTATATATTTTGCTTTTCTAATGAAGGTATTCCAGAAATCTCTCAATGTACTTATATTTCATCAGCAGAAAACCATGCTAATTTTTTGCTTAAATTAGGGTTCCTTCAGTTTTATTTCCTAGGAAGTAGTTTCCTTTTTTTCTCCCCATCATTGGCAAAAATGGTTTCCTTTGAAGACAGCAAAGAACTATATTCCATATATTACACAATGCGTCACCTTTAAAGAGATTTTTTCTGAAGCGATCAGAGTCTTCAGCAATCCCCTTGGACTTGTAAAACATTTTACAAGGATCTATAAAAACCTTGCATTTCCACAAGTCATTGAACCAAAGGCATTTTAGGTCACTTCTGATAATGACATAGTCACAGGACAAGAACATGTCTTAGTTAACATTCAGTGAGACTAGGTTTTCCTAAAACCTCTTAAAATTATATAAGCTACCTAAAACTAAGTTTATAAATAACTCAATTATTTTGTATAGAATTTTATAATGTAACATGTTTGCTTCAGAGAATCAGCGACACCTGATGAAAATTTTCTCAAGAGTTACCTAATCTGCTGACACCTTGATCTTGGATTTCCGGCCTCCACAAGAGTGAGAAAACAAATTTCTGTTATTTAAGCCACCAGTCAGTGTTTTTTTTGTTATGGCAGCCCCAGCAAACTAATACACTGTAGATTGTCTTTTGTATTTTCACTCTGTTGATTATATACTTTGACATGCAGACTACAAAAATAATTTTGCTACAAGGATGTAAGATGAACTTCTATTGTAGCACATTATTTGCAAATTCTACCACATTCATTATTTCTTTTGATTAAGAATTAGGTATCCCCAATCAGGCATACTTTGTTTGGTTCCCAGTTTTGCCCTGTATCGTCTATGTGATCTTGGGCAAGCTTCTTATCCAAAGCCTACAATTCCCTATGTAAAAATGAGAACAATAATAATAATCATTTCTTCACATAACTATTGTGGACATTAAAATCGTGTGTGAGATTGGCGTGAATTTCATCCCATTTATTCAGTAGTGCAAAAAATGAAACATTTTTTATAAATACTGTAATTTTTGTCTATAATGTGATTTTCTCTCTCTTTTTAGGTAATATATACCCAATGAAAAAAATAATGTTGGTCAACTATGGAAAAATTTTGTCATTTCAGACTTTAAATTTAACCAAGTAGCATCTTAGCCATGAGGAATTCACACATCACGGTGCAGAGAGAGAACACCTGTTCTTGGATACCAACATCTGTTCCAGATGGTCCTGTGTGAATTTCTGCACTTTCTGGTCCTTGGATGAGGTCAGCCAACCACACTGGCATTTGCTTAGATGTCTGCTTTTCTTGAATTCTCCAATTGCTAGTCAACACAATCTCTATTTTCCTTGACTTGACTGTCAAGGATCTCAGATACATGGTTTCATATTTGGCCATCCCTAGTCTCGTGGGCTTGGAAGAAACACAGATGATATTCAAGACTGCAGAGACTCAGTACATTTCCTCAAGCCTTTTCTGCCTCAGCAAGTCATGCTAGCATCTCTACACTTCTGCTGCTATCACCGGCTGGCACACATCAGGAAAAGCCCACACCCTGCTTGTTCACTTTTCCGAGAAAGCAGAGTTCACAGCTCTGTTTAGATTATCTCAACTAAAGCTTAATCCAACCAATGGCTCTCTGGAGATGGAGCCAGGGCCATCCAGCGTCCCTGTACAGAGAATCTCACTGTATTCTGTATTCTTCCCTCCGTAATTACTTGTCTTCTTCCCAGCCTGTGGAATTTTAGATACAAACTAGGTGGCTGGGAAGGAAAAAGCCCAGCTCTTACTATATATTCTCTGTTTATTGTTTAGACAGGGAATCTTGGCTCTTGCTATTCAATAGATACATGTGAAAACTCAAAAAAGTTTTGTCTCAATGACATGGACTTGACCTTGAGGCTCAAAAGTCTACTTTAAAACAACAGCAACAAGTATGCCCAGCAGCTTCCTTGTATTACTACTGTAAGAACTCTACCCCGAGGGCAGTAAGTGTAAAACGTCTTGCCTCCACGCATCCCTAAATTTGAGAAGTGGGTAGGGAAAAGACAGCAGAAGCTAGAAATGTTGGAAATGAAAAGCACAGTAAGTCATTATAATTTTATTC